>NC_090440.1:751774966-752077996 GCF_031143425.1 Pleurodeles waltl | reverse complement strand
CAAACTGCAGAGCCACACCCAGGTGAGAGGAGCTGCAGCAATTATGGAGAAGGAGACAAGCAGTGCTGGCAGGAGGAGAAAACTAAAATTCTCAGACAAGGAGTTGAAGGTCCTAACGGAGGAGTGCTGCCTGCACCATGACTAACTCTTCGGCAAGGCAGCAATGAGTGTCCTTGACACTCAGAAGAAAAGAATTTGGCAAGAAATTCAAGAAAAAAAATCAATGCCATTGAGGTAAGCCACCGCACCCTAGGGGAAATCAGGAAAAGGTGGTATGACCTTCGCTGCAGGACCAAGGAGAGGGTTGCGGAGCGCATGAGGGAGATGAGGGGCACTGGAGGAGGCCCATCCACCGTTCCACCACCTACAGCCCTGGAAACCATGGTGGAGACGACACTGGAGCCGGAGGCCGTACTGGGCATAGGAGAAGTGGACAGTTCAGCGCCTGGAACATCAAAAAGTGAGTACCTTGATATATGCTTTGACACCCACAAATGCAGTATACACACTATCCCAGTACACAGCAGCAGGCACCACCAGACTATCTCCATTCCAGTCTAGCAACCTCTAGAATAGTACATTACGGGCAATGTAGTACAGTGGTCCAAATATAGGCAAATGTTTATTATGAGGCATAAAACAGATATGCGAGACTGACAGTGTGTCCCCTATGTCCCACAGGTCTCCCACAAGGCACCCCCATCAGCGAACACATGCAGAGAGAGGAACATGGGCGAACACATGCAGGGAGAGGAACATGGGCCAGACCCAGAGCAGGAGGCTGCCAGTGACACAGCAGGGCCCAGCAGGACGCCACCAAACTTGAAATGCCACCAGATTCCATGGAAGATCCTGCGCAGGACATGGAGGCAGCAGGGGTAGCACCAGTTCCCAGCCCCACAGCACTGGTACAAGGTCAGCGCCTGCAAAACAGACAGTTGCGGTCAATAAACAGGAACCTTACTAGACTGCAGACCACTATGACCCATGGGATGGCAAATGTGCACATGAACACACATCTGGGGAACCTGACACAGGCACGCCGCATGGAGCACAACACTGCCGCCCGGTTTGACAGACTTGCAGCATCCATTGGGCGCCTGGCTACAAACACCACCTGCCTGTGAAGACGTACTGTCAGCCTGCAGGTTGAACTAGGTCATTTTGCAGGGGATGTGGCACGGGGACTTGGCCGCATCACCCATGCGGTAGACGTAATGGAGACCAGGCAGGCTGGAAGGGGCACAGGGGATACCCCGCAGGACAGCGAGGAGGGCTCGACCATCAGCAGTGTGTCTGCCACTGATTCCCGTGTGCTGCGGAGTAGCAGTGCACGGCAGGGGTCAGGGGACCCCCCAGGAGTGAGTCATGGAGGCCGCAGTAGGAGGAGGCTGTGAGCCACCAAGATGTACTATTACTGAGGCACGTGCAATTAATGTGTCTGATATGGCTTTTTACAATTCAAAACTGTGGCATACTGCACAATTCTAATGTATAGAAATAAAAAGGTTTTGTTTGTTTGACTACACAACTGGGCTATTTGTGTCTGACATTAGTGAGTGTGATCACGGTTGCCAAGTACCTGCCAAAGTATTGGGTTGCAATGTGGTTCCGTCTCTATCTGCCCTCATTTGCGATGCTTCTATCCCCAGGCTGTAGGTGTGGTAGCTCTTGCTCTTCATCCTCCGTGTCTGTGTCTTCAGGGGTGAGATGTAGCCCACGTCTGGTGGCAATGTTGTGTAGGACATCACAGGCGGCAACTATCTTACATGCTGTTTCTGGGGCATACTGGAGTGCACCTCCCTTTTGTGGAGGCATCTGAATCTTGCCTTTAACAAGCCAAAGGTCCTCTCAACTACAGTTCTGGTCCGCCGATGTGCACTGTTATATCGCCTGTCGTTCTGATTGCCAGGTGTTAGGTACGGAGTGAGTATCCATGGTCTCAGGGCATATGCACTGTCACCTGTTTGACAAAAAAGGCAAATTTAATAGGGCATCAATGGGTTACACAGTGACCTGTATGTATGGCTTCAGAGTGTAGTCAGCAATACCTAATAGATATCCATCTCCAAACTCCCCACGTTCTAGGCGTTGGTGTATCCCACTGTGCCTGAATATGTATGAGTCATGTGTACTCCCTGGATATTTAGCTACAATGTCAGTAATGACATTATGGGCGTCACATACCACCTGGATGTTTAGTGAGTGGGTACATTTCCTATTGCGGAACACATATCCCAGATTTGCAGGTGGGCAAATGTATGTATGTGTCCCGTCCACACACCCTATTACAGGGGGGAAGTTGGCAATTCTGCAGAAGTCCAGCTTGGTGCTGTTAATTTCTGCCTCATTCCTGGGTAGGTATATATATCTGGACATGTGTGCGAGTATGGCATCTAGGAAACATCTGAAAACTCGTGAGAGTGCACTTTGGGATACCCCACCTGCCGCAGCAATCAGTCCCTGATAGCTACCTGAGGCCAAGAGGTGCAGTGAGCATAGCACTTGCACATGTGTAGGGATGGCGCTGCCGCGCATTGTCTGTCATTCAAGCTGAAGATTTCCCAGTTCAGTTATTTCTAAGATTACAGCACTGCTCAGTCTATATTTGTCATACATCTCCTCCTCAGTTTGTTGGAATAGTGTCTGCCAGGTTCGGTATATCCTCTCCTGTCTCTGCCTCCTTCTCCTCTGCTGGGTGGCCTGGACTCTCGTCCTCCATGCTATCCCGTACAGTTCAGCCATTTTGAGTAACCCAGATGCCTTCTTGGTCTCCTTTGGTTACCACCTGCTCTGAATCAGTGGTAATCTGGATGTGCAAAATGGGCTTTTTGCGACTAGTCGCAATTTGCGACTGGCTTTTGCATACGGTTTGCGATTCGCAATTTGCGACTTCCTGATTGCGGGTCGCAAAATCAGGTCGCAATTTTTGCGAGTCGGTGCTGTGTCGCATCGCTATTTGCTATTCGGAAATGGGATTTTTGCATCCCATTTTGGATTTTGCGAGGTCGCAAATAGCGATTCGGGCCATTTGCGACTCGCAAAACTTTGTTACATCTGGCCCTTGATCTCTTCAAGAAGGACTCCTTGTGTGGCGAAATTCAACACACAGCCTGCCAGAAACGACGCACAGCCTTCCCCATGGTTGGAATTTCACCCCACGGCGAACCGGAACGACGCAGCCTAACTTCGCAACGAGAAGATCGATGCAGCGCCAGCGTAGTGATCGTAAATTTGACGCATGGCCCACTAGATGGACACACAGCTGACCCCGAACGATGCAGGCCGACTTCCACAGAGGAATCGACGCAGCGTCTGCCGTGTGGTAGAAAATTGGTTTGTGTTATGGGTACATTAGTGAGGAGTTTGGGTGATAGGGGAGGGGGTGAGGGTGGGGGTGTGTGATAGCATGCAGGTAGGGTGGGGGATGTGATAGTTAAGATTTGACTTACCAGTGTCCGTTCCTCCAACGACTCCTCCGAGGCCCTCAGTATGCAAGATGGTCAAGACTTGCTCCTCCCATGTTGTTAGTTGAGGGGGAGGAGGTGGGGGTCCACCGCCAGTCCGCTGTACCACGATGTGGTGCCTGGATACCGTTGAACGCACCTTCCCCCGAAGGTCGTTCCACCTCTTCCTGATGTCCTCCCTATTTCTTGGGTGCTGTCCCACAGCGTTGACCCTGTCTACTATTCTTTGCCATAGCTCCATCTTCCTGGCTATGGAGGTGTGCTGCACCTGTGAGCCAAATAGCTGTGGCTCTACCCGGAGGATTTCCTCCACCATGACCCTAAGCTCCTCCTCGGAGAAGCGGGGGTGTCTTTGGCGTGACATGGGGTGGTGTGTGTGATGTGTGGGGTGGTGTATGTGGTGATGAGTGTGGTGAGTTTAGTGGTATGTGGTGTTTTGTGCGTGGATGTAGTGTGGGTGATGGTGTTGTGTGCCTCTGTGTGATGGGGTTGTCTATTCTGTGCTCTCTCTCTCACCTTCTCTCTGAATTTCTGGTTGTAGGGGTTTGTGGGTGATGTGGGTGTGTATTTTATATTGTATTGGAGGTGTGGGAGTGGTGTGTGTATGTGTATCAGGTGTGTGTATTTGGAATTGTCCAATGTGGTAGTGTTTTGTAAAAGTGTGTGTATTTTAAGCGCGGCGGTGTGTACCGCCAATGGAATACCGCGGTTGAAAGACCGCCGCGTGGATTCGTGTGTCGTAATAGCATGGGCGTGTTTCTGTTGGCGTGGAGGTGGAGGATTTGTTTCCACATGTTTATCGCTGACCTTTGGTGTGGCGGTATTATGTGGGTGACTGAATTTCGGCGGATTCGACTGGGGGTGGCCGGTCTGACGAACTTACTTCCCTTAGGACTGATTATAGGGCCTTGGTAGACAAACTGGGGAAGTTAGACTGTGCACACTATGATGCCAAACAGCATGCGGAGGGGGTGCAATTGCTGCACTCTGAAATGAGGAGTGGCCCCAACTGACTGGCAGATGACATATTCACTACACAATTGGACATGAACACAGCCTGTTTTGATTATTGTGGATCCCTTTATCAGCAAGATGTAGGGGTTGGTTTCAGAGTTTGCCGATCCCATGCCTGGACCCTCTCTATCGCCATGACCTAGATGAGCCACAGGTGCTCACTGAGGTTTGCCTAGCATTGGACCAGTTGGTGCACAATAAGATCACAGGGACAGATGGGCTCCTGGTAGAGTTTTGTTAGACCTGACAGCCTTAGGGTGGTCACCCCTAACTTTTTGCCTGTCTCCCTCCACTTTTTTGATACTGTTTTTGTTGTTTTGTAGACTCTGCGCACTTTACCACTGCTAACCAGTGCTAAAGTGCATATGCTCTCTCCCTTCAAACATGGTAACATTGGATCTCACCCAATTGGACTATTTAATTTGCTTATAAGTCCCTAGTAGAATGCACTATGTGTGGCCAGGGCTTGTAGATTAAATGCTACTAGTGGGACTGCAGCACTGATTGTGCCATCCACTTAAGTATCCCCTTAACCTTGCCTCAAGGTGTGTGCAGTTTCACTGCCAATTCGACTTAGCATTTAAAATTACTTGCCTAACCTAAAACTCACCTTTTTCTACATATAGGACACCCCTAAGGTATGCCCTAATTAGCCCATAGGGCAGGGTGTTGTGTAGGCAAAAGGCAGGGCATGTACCTAGGTAGTTTACATGTCCTGGTAGTGAAAAACTCCTAAATTTGTTTTTATACTGCTGTGAGGCCTGCTCCCTTCATAGGTTAACATTGGGGCTGTCCTCATACATTGTTTGAGTGGTAGCTGCTGATCTGAAAGGAGTAGGAAGGTCATATTTAGTATGGCCAGAATGGTGATATAAAATCCTGCTGACTGGTGAAGTTGGATTTAATATTACTATTTTAGAAATGCCACTTTTAGAAAGTGAGCATTTCTCTGCACTTAAATCTTTCTGTGCCTTGCAATCCACGTCTGGCTGGGTTTAGTTGACAGTTCCTTGTGCATTCACTCAGACACACCCCAAACAGAGGATACTCAGCCTCACTTGCATACATCTGCATTTTGAATGGGTCTTCCTGGGCTGGGAGGGTGGAGGGCCTACCCTCACACAAAGGACTGCCACACCCCCTACTGTGACCCTGGCAGACAGGATTGAACTGAAAAGGGACCTGGTGAACTTCTAAGCCACTCTTTGAAGTTTCCCGCACTTCAAAGGCACATTGGGGCATATAAACAAGGCCTCTGCCCCTACCAACTCAGACACTTCCTGGAGAAGAAACTTGTAACCAGAACCTGCATCCTGCCAAGAAGAACTGTCTGGCTGCCAAAAGGACTCACCTGACTGCTTTATGTGAAGGACTGCTGCCTTGCTGTTGACCTGCTGCGTTGCTGCTCTCTGGCTTTGGTGAAGGAGTGCTCTTCAAGGGCTTGGATAGAGCTTGCCTTCTGTTCCCTGATGTCTCAGGACCAAAAAGACTTGGGGCCAGATGTAGGTAGGTAAAAATTTGCGAATCGGAAATATTGACTCCATGCGAATCACTATTTCCGACTCGCAAAACCAAATGCAATAAAGACTCCCAATACCAAATTGCGAGTCGCAGATATGTTGCACTGCATTTTGCGATCTCCGTTTTTAGCGATGTAGCAATTTGCGACCTCACTAAAAGTGAGCTCGCAATTTGAGCGAAGGGTCTGGTCCGATGTCGCCAATTGCGACTGCCTCGCAATTTGCCTGCAGGTGCAACATAACAGTTGGGAAACCCACTTCCTGGCTCTTGGTGATGACATCAGAACCAGGAAGTCACCAAATAGAACTGGGTGGAGGGAGGAGAACACCCAGCCCAAACTGCAGAGCCACACCCAGGTGAGAGGAGCTGCAGCAATTATGGAGAAGGAGACAAGCAGTGCTGGCAGGAGGAGAAAACTAAAATTCTCAGACAAGGAGTTGAAGGTCCTAACGGAGGAGTGCTGCCTGCACCATGACTAACTCTTTGGCAAGGCAGCAATGAGTGTCCTTGACACTCAGAAGAAAAGAATTTGGCAAGAAATTCAAGAAAAAATCCATTGAGGTAAGCCACCGCACCCTAGGGGAAATCAGGAAAAGGTGGTATGACCTTCGCTGCAGGACCAAGGAGAGGGTTGCGGAGCGCATGAGGGAGATGAGGGGCACCGGAGGAGGCCCATCCACCGTTCCACCACCTACAGCCCTGGAAACCATGGTGGAGACGACACTGGAGCCGGAGGCCGTACTGGGCATAGGAGAAGTGGACAGTTCAGCGCCTGGAACATCAAAAAGTGAGTACCTTGATATATGCTTTGACACCCACAAATGCAGTATACACACTATCCCAGTACACAGCAGCAGGCACCACCAGACTATCTCCATTCCAGTCTAGCAACCTCTAGAATAGTACATTACGGGCAATGTAGTACAGTGGTCCAAATATAGGCAAATGTTTATTATGAGGCATAAAACAGATGTGCGAGACTGACAGTGTGTCCCCTATGTCCCACAGGTCTCCCACAAGGCACCCCCATCAGCGAACACATGCAGAGAGAGGAACATGGGCGAACACATGCAGGGAGAGGAACATGGGCCAGACCCAGAGCAGGAGGCTGCCAGTGACACAGCAGGGCCCAGCAGGACGCCACCAAACATGAAATGCCACCAGATTCCATGGAAGATCCTGCGCAGGACATGGAGGCAGCAGGGGTAGCACCAGTTCCCAGCCCCACAGCACTGGTACAAGGTCAGCGCCTGCAAAACAGACAGTTGCGGTCAATAAACAGGAACCTTACTAGACTGCAGACCACTATGACCCATGGGATGGCAAATGTGCACATGAACACACATCTGGGGAACCTGACACAGGCACGCCGCATGGAGCACAACACTGCCGCCCGGTTTGACAGACTTGCAGCATCCATTGGGCGCCTGGCTACAAACACCACCTGCCTGTCAAGGCGTACTGTCAGCCTGCAGGTTGAACTAGGTCATTTTGCAGGGGATGTGGCACGGGGACTTGGCCGCATCACCCATGCGGTAGACGTAATGGAGACCAGGCAGGCTGGAAGGGGCACAGGGGATACCCCGCAGGACAGCGAGGAGGGCTCGACCATCAGCAGTGTGTCTGCCACTGATTCCCGTGTGCTGCGGAGTAGCAGTGCACGGCAGGGGTCAGGGGACCCACCAGGAGTGAGTCATGGAGGCCGCAGTAGGAGGAGGCTGTGAGCCACCAAGATGTACTATTACTGAGGCACGTGCAATTAATGTGTCTGATATGGCTTTTTACAATTCAAAACTGTGGCATACTGCACAATTCTAATGATTTCATAGTTTAGAAATAAAAAGGTTTTGTTTGTTTGACTACACAACTGGGCTATTTGTGTCTGACATTAGTGAGTGTGATCACGGTTGCCAAGTACCTGCCAAAGTATTGGGTTGCAATGTGGTTCCGTCTCTATCTGCCCTCATTTGCGATGCTTCTATCCCCAGGCTGTAGGTGTGGTAGCTCTTGCTCTTCATCCTCCGTGTCTGTGTCTTCAGGGGTGAGATGTAGCCCACGTCAGGTGGCAATGTTGTGTAGGACATCACAGGCGGCAACTATCTTACATGCTGTTTCTGGGGCATACTGGAGTGCACCTCCCTTTTGTGGAGGCATCTGAATCTTGCCTTTAACAAGCCAAAGGTCCTCTCAACTACAGTTCTGGTCCGCCGATGTGCACTGTTATATCGCCTGTCGTTCTGATTGCCAGGTGTTAGGTACGGAGTGAGTATCCATGGTCTCAGGGCATATGCACTGTCACCTGTTTGACAAAAAAGGCAAATTTAGTAGGGCATCAATGGGTTACACATTGACCTGTATGTATGGCTTCAGAGTGTAGTCAGCAATACCTAATAGATATCCATCTCCAAACTCCCCACGTTCTAGGCGTTGGTGTATCCCACTGTGCCTGAATATGTATGAGTCATGTGTACTCCCTGGATATTTAGCTACAATGTCAGTAATGACATTATGGGCGTCACATACCACCTGGATGTTTAGTGAGTGGGTACATTTCCTATTGCGGAACACATATCCCAGATATGCAGGTGGGCAAATGTATGTATGTGTCCCGTCCACACACCCTATTACAGGGGGGAAGTTGGCAATTCTGCAGAAGTCCAGCTTGGTGCTGTTAATTTCTGCCTCATTCCTGGGTAGGTATATATATCTGGACATGTGTGCGAGTATGGCATCTAGGAAACATCTGAAAACTCGTGAGAGTGCACTTTGGGATACCCCACCTGCTGCAGCAATCAGTCCCTGATAGCTACCTGAGGCCAAGAGGTGCAGTGAGCATAGCACTTGCACATGTGTAGGGATGGCGCTGCCGCGCATTGTCTGTCATTCAAGCTGAAGATTTCCCAGTTCAGTTATTTCTAAGATTACAGCACTGCTCAGTCTATATTTGTCATACATCTCCTCCTCAGTTTGTTGGAATAGTGTCTGCCAGGTTCGGTATATCCTCTCCTGTCTCTGCCTCCTTCTCCTCTGCTGGGTGGCCTGGACTCTCCTCCTCCATGCTATCCCGTACAGTTCAGCCATTTTGAGTAACCCAGATGCCTTCTTGGTCTCCTTTGGTTACCACCTGCTCTGAATCAGTGGTAATCTGGATGTGCAAAATGGGCTTTTTGCGACTAGTCGCAATTTGCGACTGGCTTTTGCATACGGTTTGCGATTCGCAATTTGCGACTTCCTGATTGCGGGTCGCAAAATCAGGTCGCAATTTTTGCGAGTCGGTGCTGTGTCGCATCGCTATTTGCTATTCGGAAATGGGATTTTTGCATCCCATTTTGGATTTTGCGAGGTCGCAAATAGCGATTCGGGCCATTTGCGACTCGCAAAACTTTGTTACATCTGGCCCTTGATCTCTTCAAGAAGGACTCCTTGTGTGGCGAAATTCAACACACAGCCTGCCAGAAACGACGCACAGCCTTCCCCATGGTTGGAATTTCACCCCACGCCGAACCGGAACGACGCAGCCTAACTTCGCAACGAGAAGATCGATGCAGCGCCAGCGTAGTGATCGTAAATTTGACGCATGGCCCACTAGATCGACACACAGCTGACCCCGAACGATGCAGGCCGACTTCCACAGAGGAATCGACGCAGCGTCTGCCGTGTGGTAGAAAATTGGACACAAACACCCACCGGATCGACACAGCTCCTGTGACTTCGTCCTGCCAGTACAGGAAATCCATGCACCATCCCCGGGGCGTCTGAAAACCCCGCAACCCGAAGAGGATCCATGACCGAGTGCCGGAAATCAACGCACAGCCCTTTGTTTCCACACTTCTCCTCGACTGCGGTTCCTTGCAGAGATTTTTCACGCAAACCAGGTACTTTGGCCCTCATTCCAACCCTGGCGGTCTATGACCGCCAGGGTGGAGGTCGCCGGATTCACCGCCAACAGGCTGGCGGTGCTTCATATGGCATTCCGACTGCGGCTGTAAAGCTGCTGTCGCCCAGCCGGGTCCGGCGGTTTACCGCCGGATTACCCCCGGCTGGGAGAATCCTCCATGGCGGCCCTGCTTGATTCCGACCCCCTTCCCGCCAGCCTGTCTCTGGCGGTTTTCACCGCCAGAAACAGGATGGCGGGAACGGGTGTCGTGGGGCCCCTGGGGGCCCCTGCACTGCCCATGCCACTGGCATGGGCAGTGCAGGTGCCCCCTAACAGAGCCCCACCATGATTTTCACTGTCTGCATAGCAGACAGTGAAAATCGCGACGGGTGCAAATGCACCCGTCGCACCCCTGCAACACCGCCGGCTCCATTCGGAGCCGGCTTCAATGTTGCAGGGCCTTTCCCGCTGGGCCGGCGGGCGCTCCCTTGGCGGGCGCCCGCCGGCCCAGCGGGAAAGTCTGAATGGCCTCCGCGGTCTTTTGACCGCGGAGCGGCCAAGTGGCGGTTCCCGCTTGGCGGGCGGCGCCCGCCACCCGCCAATGTAGGAATGACCTCCTTTGTGCTTGAAAGAAACTTTGCTCTTTTTATCGCTTTTCAGTGCTATCTCAACATTTACTTATTGCATCTTTAATCGTTTTGACCTGCATTTATCCATATAAATATATATTTTTCTAAACACTGTGTGGTGTTTTTATGTGGTGCTATATTGTGCTATTGTATGATTTATTGCACAAATACTTTACACCTTGCCTTCTAAGTTAAGCCTGTCTGCTCAGTGCCAAGCTACCAGAGGGTGGGCACAGGATAATTTGGACTGTGTGTGACTTACCCTGACTAGAGTGAGGGTCCTTGCTTGGACAGGGTGTAACCTGACTGCCAATCAAAGACCCTATTTCAAACAAGTTTTATTTGGCATATCGGGCTATGCTCACCCTATAGCTCCTGCAGCTGTTGCAGTCAGCTAAGTCAAGGTGTGTCCTTCCACTGTCTTTGAAGGAGGCCCTGATTGTGGTTCTTCTCAAGCTGGATAGAGATCTGTTGGAGGTGCTCTCTTATTGGTCGCTCTCTCTGCTCAATATGGGCTTTAATGTCTTTGGGACATAGTAAATAGGCTGCTGCTGTATGTCATCAGTTTGGTCCACAGGAGAAATATATTCCTCAATATCCACCATCTGTTTTGCTTCATGGATGAATAACCTCCCAGGGCACCCCCCGGTGTGGTCCTTTCATTGGATATTGAAAAGGCCTCTGACACTCTGGGATGGCCTTATCTGTGTAGAGTGTTTCAGTGCATGGGTTTGGGCCCGGAGATATTGCAGTGGATCGATTTCCTCTGTACAGAGCCAGTCACTAGAGTGCTCACAGACATGGAAATCTTGACACCCTTTTGGGTGCGTAGTGGCACCCATCAGGACTGCCTGCTCATCTTCGCTTTCACCCTGGAGCTTCTGATGGTTCTGTTTTATCATCGAGGACCACAGTTGGATATACAGAGTGGTGCCTTGTGGGAGGTAGTCTTGCTTTATAACAACGAAGCGTTAATATATATACCTGAATTTTAGGAGGGACTTACCTGGGGTGATGGAGGCCTGTGGCTTGCACTTGAACTAGATTATTCTGTATTTTCATTGTACACAGACTCCCTCGGTCAGAAAGGAAGGGTCCATGCCATTCGGGTCTGCTTTGGCAATATGTCACCTTCCATGTCCTGGGTGTGAATGTTTGCCATACAAAACAAGATCTAATTGATGGCAATCTGAGTAGGGCCTTGTCAGGAGTGTCCGGTCCCCTGATGTTCTGGAAGTCCTTACTGCTCTGTCTAATGGGCAGGATATCCAGTGCAAAAATGCTTGTATTGCCCTTGTTTCTTGGCCTAGACTATTCTCCTGCCACAGAGCTTTTTCCGAGAATTGAACATACTGTTCCTTGACTTGATTTGGGGTACCAGGAGAAAGAGAGTGGTCTTACACAAGGTGTTCATCACTCTGTAGAGGGGGGGCTTGTGAGCTCTACACTGTGAACTGCAATATACTTCTGGCAGCTGCAGTGGCCCATGCAATAGCTGGTAATGGTCCCCACTCCTTAATGGGCTTGCAGTGTCTGGGACTTAGAGGGACAGGGCATCTTGAACTAACTCATTGGCCCGCTGCGTGAAGGTAGGGGCCCTGGTCAGAGTGGTTTAGTATTGTTGGGATAAACACATAACCCCATACAGTGGCGCAGTGCCATATGAGCCCGCTCTACAGCTCTTGGTGCTCCTGGTGTTTCATGAGGTAGTGAGCCATCACAACACGGGCATTTGGAGAAAGGCTGGTGTTCTTACACTGGGGGACCCGTATGAGCATTATCTCCTGATGTTCTTTCATGACCTCAGGAGCGATAGGAGATTCATGAGAACCAGTTCTTGATATACAACATCTTGGTGGCAGCCATCGGGGTTATGTGGGCACCAGAGCATACTGAGCCTGCTACATCCTTGGCATTACTGGTACCGATAGGGGACGGTATGGGTAGGAGTGCAGTAACACTGCTATGCAGCAGGTTTGCTTTTGCTTTGCATCCCGATTCTTGACCCTCCAAGCTTTTAGAGATAAGTCAGCTTAATATCTTTGCTAGGACCTGGTGATTAGACAGTGATCCCATGTGTTGGAGCAAGTACGGGGTGTTTCCAGCAACTCATGCCAGAAATGTACAAAGTTCAAATATGTCAATCAGACTTTTCTGACCCCCCCATGCAACTTCATCTGATCTTTCTGTGTATTACTCCAGGATACCCTTGATGCTCCTGTCTTGGGGCTGGCTTTTATCATATGATATGAACATGCCACAGATTGCCCACTATTGACAGTAAGCAGTTCAAATCCTGCCTGACGTTGTGGGCCATCCACTACAGTTCAGTCCTTTCTATTGCCTCCTGGGTCTGACCACTCCTACACGGAAGAACAGATACGCTGTCAGATTCAATCTCCTGAAATGCCAAACAGCCATGGCCTGGAAATTGATGGTGGCACAATCACTGTCACTCTGGTTAAAGGACCTTCTTAAATGGATCTCTGATGAAACAACAATGTGGACGCCGCTACCCCTGCAGTGTGGAGAGGCGATGGATGCTTGGGATGCTTATCTGGACAAATTGTCAGTTCAGATGGGCAAGAAACCCCCCTGAGACTGAGCATTTCCTCTCCGGTACTCGCTGGGCTATGGGGGGGTCTCCTGGATGGTGGGTCCCCTTATATAGATGCTTACTCGGCCTTAGATGTTAGGGCTGGTTCTTACCTGCGCTCACTGTTGTGACACTAAGGGGGTTTTCTTTTAGTACCTACCCACGTGGGGTTGGTTCTTGGCTCTGCACCCCCACAGTGATAGCTGGTACATACAATACTATGGCACTCCCTTAGAGAGCTTTACTGTGCGATCCACTCACCACAGGCATTATTATTTATTTACCGTTGCCATTTTTCAGCTCCTTTCTCAATGCACCTGAGCTCTCATAGGGATCCTATTTGGTCATTATCCTAAGACACATCATCCTCTGACCTGTTTAAAAACAGGGTTGGTTCTGGTACTTGGGCTATCCCACTGAGTGCTTTATCTTTACGCAAGGTGTTTATTGTGTTTCAGCTGTTTTGCTCCTTCTTTATTCTCAGGGGATTGGTAACAGGAGGCACAAGGGCATGGAAAGTGTACTGACTGTGTACTCCTGATGTCCTAGAATATTCATGTTGAGCTAATGATGTTTAAAGAGGAAATACAATTATTAAAGAGCTACATAGAAACAAATATTGTGTTATAATATAACCCAGTGTTTTCCATTAGGAAAGCTACCCTTGCTAGTATGGTTTCTCACTGGCAGAACATGTAAAACACAAAATATAAAGGTCTTGGTTTTTAAATACCACGTAACCTTCTCTATGGTCATTTAGGGCTTACCCTAGGGGTGACTTATGAGTATTAAAAAGGAAGGCTTAGGCCTCACGAAAGGTTTATTATGTAAGAATGACAGTTTTAAACTGCACACACAGGCTGCAAGGGCAGGCCTGGAGATGTAATTTACAGTGCTACTTTGGAGAGTGGTACAAGCCATGCACAGCCGCAGTTAGTCACTCCCTGGCAGGGTTGGATGTAGCCCCTGGCATTAGGCTTAGGCTTATAATGCAGGACCATGCCTTTAATAGCTGGTATAGTCTTGTATGGCAGGCTATAAATCTATATAATGACTTTCTGTCTTTGTGAGCAAAATGTTCTGATAATTATAGCCTTGTGTAGGTGGCTGTAGAGGCCATTTAATTCTCACTTCCTGGTTGTAGGCTTTCACTTATATCTTCAGCCTAGAACACTAGAGTGAGACTTTAATGGCTGGTATAAATTCAGATTACATTTTCCATGTTTTCGAGGTTACTGACAAAGGTTAACACATACATTTCCCCAGGTTAAATTACTGTCTATACTTCTTAAAATATGCCACATCTGTACCACAATCATCTTCACTTGATGACTAAGTTGCAAAGTGAGTTTTCAGTCCATTTTTTAACGACAGGAGGACTAGCACCAGCCAACTTTTCAAACAAGTTCTAAAGGGTATTTGAAACGCATTTCAAATAGCTTGAGCTTCATTATCTTTCTTCAAAGGTAAGAGTAGACTTATACTGATGCCTATGAGCAGGTCTTGCATTCAACCCCCCATGCACATCAACCCACAGGTGCATTGCGCGCAACCTCCCCCCATGGGTGGCCCCATTGCACATGGTGTTCTGCTGTCCATGCTCCACACCCCTACACTAACCCCACTTGCAGACATCAAGGCCCCCACTGCGCATGACATTCAGCCTTTTGCAGTACATAATGGGGTTTGGCAACAGGATCTGATCTCTGGCAAAGCCACTCATGCAGCCCCCTTTGGCAGGCATGCACAGCAGGGATGGGTTTCAGGGCCTAACCTCCAGCCAGGTTCTGTGCTCTGCCAACCCCACATACACCTCACCTGCAGACATCTAACTCCTGACTGCACGCGGCCTTTGGTCAGACAAAGCAGGGGTTTGGGCTTAGGACCTGGCTTCGAGCCAGTACTGTCCCTGTGGCCAAACCTCACTGCAGATGGCCTTCAGACATACAAAGCAGGGGTTTGCCTCCTGTCTGGCACTGTGCAGAACCTTTGCATGGGCACCTTATATTTCACCCCATTCTCACTATTATACATGTTATTTCTGTGTGGATGTTTTTATAAAAAATTGTGGTACTGCAGTCTCCAGCGGTACTGGTAAAATATCTATTTCATTCATATTTTCTAGTGTAGCTCCCTTCCAGGTACTATGAGAGTACCACATTATGGCCCTCATTACAACCCTGGCGGTAAATGCCGCCGACTGCCGTGCTGACGGCCACAAACATACCGTGACGGTTGTGGTATACCGTTATGGGTATTATGACCCACACAGAGAAATCTGCCACTATACAACACCCACACAAGTCCGCCAGCCCAAAAGTCAGTGATAAACTGGCGATACCAAAACCCACACTGTTACGCCAACAGAAATACGCCCACAGCATCATGACCCACGAATCACTGCGGCAGTCATTCAACCGCGGTAAACCATTGGCGGTAGACACCTCTGTGCTCAAAATATACACACTAACAAAACTACACCACATTGGACAATTCAAACTACACACACCTGACACACATACACACACCACACCCACACACCCAATCTAATATAAAACACACACCCACAATACCCACAACCACTTACAACAAAAACAAGTATTGCCAACTGAGAGAGAGATAAGCCAGGAGCACCCACTGAATCTGAGCCACATAACACCATCACCCACACCCCATCCACGCACCTCACAGCAAACAACCCCAATACATCACCCCACACACCCTTACACATACCACTCACACTACACCAAGGGCACCACAAAGACACCTCAGGTTCTCAGAGGAGGAGCTAAGGGTCATGGTGGAGGAAATCATCTGGGTAGAGCCACAGCTATTCAGATCACAGGTGCAGCAGACGTCCATTGCTAGGAAGATGGAGCTATGGCAGAGAGTTGTGGACAGGGTCAGGAAGAGGTGGAACGACCTACGGAGGAAGTTGCATTCCATGGTAGCAAGACACAAGGTAGGCGAACAGAGGACTGGCGGTGGACCTCCACCTCCTCCCCCACAACTGACAACATGGGAGGAGCAAGTCTTGGCGATCATGCATCCTGAGGGCCTTGCAGGAGTAGCAGGAGGACTGGACTCTGGTAAGTAAAATCTTTACTACTATATTTCCCACCCCAAACTCCTACCCCTACCCTCACCCCATCACTCCACCACCTCACATATACCCCACTATCACAACCCACCCATCCCAACACCAAGCTCTGAATGCAAAACCAATGCATGGACAACCATCACAGACCTGCATGGACTCCCATCACCACTGCATGCACACTAGTGACAATCACTTAGCCAAACCATTAACATCTCACACAACCCAAAGGTGCCTTGCTAATAACAACCATAGAGGGAATCATATCCATGCGCAAGATGGCACACGCAGATACAATAACACTGCATTTACATCCCCACAGGACCCCCACTCAACATCACTGGCAAGGAGGTGCCATCAACCAACATCCAGTCCCCCCCCAGAAGAGGCCCACAGTGATGACAGCAGCTCTGCACGCCTGGATCACGATGACCAACCTGGCCCATCAGGGACCTCTGGACAGTCGGTTACCCTGCCACAGTCCCAACCCACCACAGAGCCTCCCCCCTCAGGAAAAACCAGCACAGCACCCACCCAGCGGGCCCATACCTCTGTCCCCAGGACACATCAATCAGCAGTGTGTCCACCACTACAGGGACCCCAGGCAACAACACAAACCCAAGACAATGAGAGACCTGGGGTCAGTGGGAGTAGGCACACGGTTCAGGTGGCAGAGGCACAGGACAACAAGGAAGCTGGGAGGACTGCTGTGTGACAGGGGAAGGACAGGACCAGGGAAACCACTCTCCACAAACAGGATAACAAGGAAGCTGGGAAGACTGCGTTGCGACAGGGGGAGGACAGGACCAGGCAACCCACTCTCCACAAGGACCTTCGTGGATCCTGGGAGCACACCACCATTCCCAGGAGACCATGGGACAGATACTGTACAAGTTGCAGGAGACCCAGCGGCTGCAGGAGGGACAGTACCTGGGGATCAGGGAGGACCTGAAAGACATCCACACCACCCTGGTCACCATTGCAAGGGTGCTGGCAGACATGGCCAACACCATGAGGGAGGCAGTGGCACATCAACGGGCCCCTGACACTAGCCACACTGATGAACAGCCCTCCACCTCCGCCGGCGCTAGTGGACAGGAGGCCCTGCCACAGGACCAACAGGCCACCAGCACCCCACACCCCTGAAGAAAGAGAACCACCCCGTAAACGGTCCCTGTGATCCAGGCAGAAGCCAGAGAACATTATCAAGATCCCCACCAGTAAATAAGACTCTCCTGTTTGTCACCCTTGTGTCCCACTCTGTCACCCTGTCCACCTTGAACTGCCATTGATCCCCTTCCTATGCCCCCTTGGACAATGCACCTGTGATACAAATAGACTGGACTCTTCCATGGACTTTCCTCCATCAGCAACCCAGCCAAGTGCAATACCTCCTCCACTTATTAGCACTGAAATAAACACCCTTGGAACAAATACAAGTATGGAGTCTATCAATTGATTGAAATATGTATTAGTTTAACGAGCTGTAAACATTGCAATTCAAATGTGCAGTTATATATACATAGGTATGACCTGTAGTGGGCAGCAGTAAACACACCAGGAGACAGAGTGGGGCACAGAGATCTGAAAATAGAGATGCCAAAGGATACAGTAAGTGGCCATAGACATAGGGAAATCAGGCTGCCATGTTCAATGTCTAACACAAAACTGAAATGGAAAGTGAAGTTACAGTGTCTTACCTGTGTGTCACTGGAAGTACTGTTGAATGAGTGATCTTCTGTTGTCCACATCTTCTACCTCTGCCTCCTCTTCGTCACTGTCCACAGGCTCCACCGCTGCCACAAGACCATCTCCAGGCTCATCCTCCTGCAGAAAAGGCACCTGGCGTCTCAAGGCCAGGTTGTGCAACATGCAACAATGATCTGGCACCCCTTCTTGGGTGAGTAGTACAGGGATCCACCTGTCAGATGGAGGCACCGGAATCTGACCTTCAGGAGGCCAAAGGTTCTCTCAATTATCCTTCTTTTCTCCCATGTGCCTCATTGTAACATTCCTCTGCCCTTGTCTTGGCATTCCGCAGTGGGGTCAGTAGCCACGAGAGGTTGGGCTAACCAGAGTCTTCTGCAAAAATCGAGGTATACCTGCTAGCCACACATTCACCCTTTAGGGCCAACCCCACACCCATATACCTACATCAAATGGGTGGTGGACCATGGGCTCACCTATTAGCCACACTCGGTGCCTCTGGAGTTGAGACATCACATATGGAATGCTGCTATTCCTCAAGATAAAGGCATCATGCACAAAGCCAGAATACTTGGCGTTCACATAGGAGATGTACTGGTCCGCCAAACACACCATCTGCACATTCAGAGAGTGAAAGCTTTTTCTACTCCTGAACACTTGTTCATTTCTCCGGGGGGAGGGACAAATGCAATATGTGTACCATCAATGGCACCAATGATGTTGGGGATATGTCCCAGGGCATAAAAGTCAGCCTTCACTGTGGTCAAATCCTCCACCTGGGGGAATACGATGTAGCCGCACATGTGTTTCAGCAGGGCAGACAACACTCTGGTCAAGACGTTGGAGAACTTTGGCTGAGACATCCCTGATGCCATGGCCACTGTTGCTTGGAAGGAACCACTTGCCAGGAAATGGAGCACTGACAGGACCTGCACTAGAGGGGGGATACCAGTGGGCTGGCGATTAGCTGAAATCGGGTCTGGCTCCAATTGGGCACACAGTTCATGGATTGTGGCCCCATCAACTCTGTAGGTAAGGATAATGCGTCTGTCCTCCATTGTCGCCAAGTCCATCAGGGGTCTGTACAGGGGGGATGTCTCCATCTCCCATTCATCCTCAGCAGTTGACCTCTAGGGTGGAAAACGGTGAGCAGAGGTTCATATTCACACATATGTGAAATTAAAAATGCATTTTTTCCTTTACAGAAACAGTATGTGAAATCGAGAGTCAGATGATTTGCCAATGTCTGCTGTGATGCAGTTAGGTGCCATGGCCTGATCCCCCTGAAATGGCAGCTGCCTGACCTGTGAGGAGAGACAAGTGGAAATAAGGTAATTCCGCTGGCGTTGTGAGCCGTTGCGGTCGGCAGTCAATGACCACCGCGCAACTTCGCATTGGTTTTCATTGAGTCCTGTGGGTTCCAGGAGCCAATGGCGATGTACGCCGCCGGTGACGGTACGCACCGCCACGGACGTGACCGCCATTTTCTAAATGTTCACTCACTTGCTACCTGACCTACAGGAGAGGACCTACACTGCAAGTGCTGCTGTGACCTGTGTCTGGAAGCGACAATGGCTTGAGTGTCTGGGGACAGGGCCCTCACCTTCACTTTGGAGGAGTTGGAGAGACGGGAGTATGGGGTGCTACCCCAGTACACTTTACTCAATGGTCCTCCAGACAAACAGGTGAGTACACTGTGAGCATGATGCGTGGGCAATGAATGTATGGATTGTTGTGTGTTTAAGCCTAGTATGGGGGGGCTGAGGGGTCCTGGACAGAGTGCTGCATGTCTTGTGGTCAATGTCTGTGCTTAAGGGGATGGGAGAGATATTGTGGGCCATGAGGGTATGCCTACTCCATTTTTTCTATGCATATTTTCCTGCAGGTCAGCGCCCATCAGAAAAAGGGTATTTGGTGTGCCATCGCCAAGGAGGTGTGGACCCTGGGGGTCTTTGACAGGCAGAGCACCCACTGCTGGAAACTGTGGGAGGACCTGCGCCAATGGGCAAGTAATACGGCAGAGGCCCTATTGGGCTGGCCTCTCAATGAGGAATGGGTGCCCATCGTACCCTGACCCCCCTGATGTTCCGCATCCTGGCGGTGGCCTTTTCAGAGTTGGATTGGCGCTTGAAGGCATCACAGCAGCCACAAGGGGGTGAGTACAGACTCAGAATCATGACTTTGAGCTCGTTAAGGTTTTACCTGAGTGGTGGATGTGGGCTGTGGGTGCCCGTAGGACAGGGCAAACTGGCAGGGTAGGTACCTTGTTGGGCAGGCTCTGAAGCACTCCAATCCCAATAGTATTAGTGGGCATCTACTACTGGGCAGGGTCCTGTTGGTTTCAGGTGTGCAGCTAAGGGCGTTGGGAAATGTATCATGGGCTGGTGACTAGCTTTGTAACTAATAGTGCGTGGCCTAGTGCATAGGGCTGATCCCTAAGTGTTGTGTACACCAATGGTAGTGTTTTTGCTGGCACTGACCAAGTGTATCCTCTGTCTCTCCCCCTCCTTCTTGTTTTGTCACCCTGTCCTTGTGTGCATTAGCATTATCTGGCGGAGGAGCAGAAGCACCGGCGCCGGAGGGAGCTGCATCCCATGTGGGTCTGGAGGCCGAATCCACCGACGGTGAGGACACCAGTGGGACGGAGGGTGAGGGGACCACCACAACGGAGACAGGAGGAGCCACTACCGACAGCGACTCCTCCAATGGAAATTCCCTGGTGGTGGCGGACACCTCAACAACAAGTACAGCCGCCATCCCCGTACCAGCACCGCCCTCCCAGCAGCCCCTCAGCGTGTTTCCCGTGCCCGCTCACCCAGGAGGGTGGGCATCTCCTTTGCCAAAGGCACCTCAGGCCCTGCACCAGTCAGCCCCGCTGCCCTCAGTAAGGAGGCTATTGACCTCCTGAGATCCCTCACTGTTGGGCAATCAACCATTCTGAATGCCATCCAGGGTATTGAAAGGCATTTGCAACAAACAAATGCATACCTGGAGGGCATTCACTCTGGCGTGGCATCCCAACAGAGAGCTCTTCAGGCTCTGGCCTCCGCACTGATGGTAGCCATTGTCCCTGTCTCCAGCCTCCCCCTCCAACTTCCTCTACCCAGTCCCAATCCCCTCAACCCCAACCTATGCCAAGCACACCTTCAGACCAGCAATCACCCAAAACAACACACAGAAGTGGCTCAGGCAAACACAAGCACCAAACTTCATCTCACAGGCACTCACACAAGCACCATCCCCATGCAGACATACCAACATCCACTGCCTGCTCCTCCTCATCCACCTCTGTCCCAGTAGCATCTCTACTCACACCGGCATGCACTACATCCTCATCCACTACCTCCATCGCCAGCACACCTATCACTACACACCCCTCACTGGCAGTCACCATCCCCACATCCATGGACACGTCCCCCGTGTCCTCTCCCACTGTGTCTGTGATGCCTCCTCCCAAAGTACACAAACACAAGCACACACCCACCCAAAAGCCATCCACCTCACAACAGCATCCAGCTCATGCATCTGAACCCAAACACAGCTGACTGGCACCTCCTACAAGCACTCCCGCTTCCTCCACTCCCAAACCTTCACCCTCTTCCCACCTCACCTTCCCTAAGAAGCTTTTCCTCACCACCATTGACCTCTTCCCTACCCCTCTCCCCCCGTCCTTCACCTCGGTCCAGGGTGGCCAGAACCCAGCCCTGCACCTCAGCCACCAAGTCCACGTCCACTGTGGTTTCTGCAGCTGTTCGAGGCTCCAAGGAGGCACCTGTCAGCCCAGCCAGTGTGCCAACAAGACCTGCCCAAGGCCAAGAAGGTTCCGCCACCTGGCAAGGGCAAGAAGGGGACAGCATCCAGCAAGGAGAAGGAAGCACAACCAGCCAGCAAGGCCAAGTCAAAGACTCCAGCTGGCGAAGCAAGGAAGCACCGCCATCTGCCAAGGGCAGGAAGGGGCACAGAACACCAGCCAGGGCACTTCAGCCATCTGAGGCTGCAGGTGAAGGCCTGGAGGCTACCACCACTTCCAGCACCGCCACCTGCAGCGTAACTACGATTCAATGAGCAGCCATCACCGCCGGAGAGCAGTGTGTAGTGGTGACTACATGGGCTGCAGTGCGTCCTGGCCCCTGCAAAAGCTGTCATTGTGACACCCAAGTCAGAGACTGTGACCTTGCACTCCAAAACATCTGCATCACAGGGCATGTTGTCCCTTCCAGAACCAGTGGAAGAAGCTATCCACTCAGCCCCTCCTTGCCAGGATGAAGCACACTGGGCACAAAGCCCCCTCCAGAACCAGTGGAAGAAGGCATCCACTCAGCCCCTCCTTGCCAGGATGAAGCATACTAAGCACAAAGCCCCCTCCAGAACCAGTGGAAGAAGGCATCCACTCAGCCCCTCCTTGCCAGGATGAAGCACACTGGGCACAAAGCCCCCTCCAGAACCAGTGGAAGAAGGCATCAACTAGAGAGACTGTGGCCTTGCACTTCCCAGGACCAAGCAGTGGGCAAACCACCCACTTGAGAAACTGTGGCCTTGCACTCCCCAGGACCAAGCAGTGGTCAAACCACCCACTAGAGAGACTGTGGCCTTCCATTCCCCAGGAATAAGCGGTGGACAAACCACCCACTAGAGAGACTGTGGCCTTGCACTCCCCAGGACCAAGCAGTGGGCAAACCACCCACTTGAGAGACTGTGGCCTTGCACTCCCCAGGACCAAGCAGTAGGAAAACCACCCACTAGAGAGACTGTGGCCTTGCACTCCCCAGGACCAAGCAGTGGGCATGGAGCCCCCACGAGGAGCAGTGGCATTGTACCATCTTCCGGCTGAGATGTCCCACCATTCCCTGTCCCCCTGAGGTGCCTGTGTGTTTTCGACCTGATGCCCCTGCAGTGTTCTCTCCATTTTGAGGCAGGAGTCAAATGTGGGCTTGGCCTATGTGTTTTGGCCCAGTGGGCCACGGACATTTTTTAGTAGGCACTGTCCCACCTTTTGTATATATTGTATATATTGTAAATACTGTTTTTGATTTATGAACATATTTCTAAGTATTTCTAATATTACACTAATTTGAGTCCATTCCTTTTGTCCTTGTGTTATTCCTGAGGGTTACGGGGTGTATATGTAATGTTGTTGCATGTGTTTGTGTGTATGGTGTTGGGGGTGGGGGTGTGGGTGGGGGTGTTGCATGTTGCGTGTGTGTGTGTCACTCTCTTTTTCCTCCCCCACTTCCTTGTGTGCTAGGTGCAGTACTCACTGTGGTTGTCGTCGCCGGCATTGGTGCTCCTGGTGTATGAGAAGATACACCAGCATGGGGAAAACCTGCAGCTCGGGCTACATGGCATCCTGGTTCTTCCTTGAGTGTCGAGAGGTGAGTCGTTTCCCTTCAAAACACTGTTTCCGCTGTGCTTTTGATGGCATTGGTACCGCCCCGGAAACAGTGGCGGAAACCTTGTCTTCCACCTGGCTGTTGACGATTATCCCTGCGGTGTTTGTTGCTACCACCGTGGCGGTCGGAGTGTTAAAGTGGCTGTATATGTTGGCGGTTTCCGCCGTGGTCATGATTCCATTTTTTTTACCGCCAGCTCGTTGGCGGTGTTACCGCCACTTGAACACCGACCGCCAGGGTTGTAATGAGGGCCTGTATATTTTTCTATAAAAAAGTGCCACCGCTGCCCCTTCCTCCTGCCTGAATTCCATAACCAGATGTCCAAAGGAGAAGGGGAATGGGAGTAATTAAAATTTTTTATAGTAAAACTCTACCATGCCTGACCCGTGACAGATGTCAATCCTCTTCTTTACTCTGTGCAACCCCCCTTGCACATAATCTTTGGTCATGTGCAGCAGGGAGTTGACCAGAGGGCTAAACCTCAAGCCAGATCTTGAGCCCAACATGGCCTTCAGGCTTCCAACATCCACTGCACATGGCCTTTAGTGGTGCACAGCAGCGGTTGGCCACTGGTCCTGGAATTCAGCCCCCAATATCCATCTCACCTCACAGGATGCCTTTGGCCATGTGCTGATGGGGGTTGACTACAAGGTCTTGTGCCAATTTCCTGCATATGGCCAACTCTAGCTGAGCACAGCCTTTGACCTTGTGGAGAGGAGGGCTAGCCGCAGGGCCTGGCCACCAGTCTTCTGCCAACACACCTCCTTACACAGAGGCCTGAACATCTGCCAGTGTACAACCCAAATTTTGTTTTGTATTATTTTTTTCTTTTACATTTTTTGTGATTAATTCGGGAGTACTGCAATACCTCACAGACAGGCCATCCTGGAAAGCTCAGAAGTACCATGGCACCCACAACATATTTTTTGTTTTTAAAAAGTAGGCCACCAGGGTGTCCCTCTGGGTCCTCTCTACAAGTTCAGAGAGTTTGGGTGTACTCATCATGTCTCAGTTTAGCTTTTTCTAAAAAAAAACTCTAGAACACAGGGACAGAGTCCCCAAGTCTTGTAATGGTAAAAACAAAACATTTTTCTCTAGATTGAGGCAAGCTAATCCGATTGTTTGGTACTGAAATAGCCGACCGGAGAATATGCTACCTTGGCTAATCATTGATCCCTGTTTTTTATTTTATCAAACCACTGCCCTCCAATAGATCTCCATTGTGACCAACTGTCCATATATGCTTAAATTATAATCCCGTCAAGCAAAACCTGAGCACCTCTTGAAATGCAAGTTTGTCAAAAACAGCTGAAAGGATTTACACCAAAACATAAAAAACATGATTTCTGAGTACTTTTCTAACTTTTTACCAAATTTGGAATAATTCCAGTTAGCTGTTCTGTATTGGTGAGCAAAGATTCCAATGGGAACTAACATGGAAAATTACCATTTCTGGATCCCCATATATCTCGCCCCAGGTTGACTAATCGATGCAAAACTTTCCAGAAAGGAACCTAGGTGGATGAACTTTTTTTGGGAAGGATTTTGCCGATTTGTCAATGATATCAAAGTTTTTAGAAAAAAAATGCTCTTCCGATGGATACTCTAACCTAACTATAAATACACAGTGGAAAAGTTTTTTTGAAAAACCTTATAAATGTACTGAAAAAATATGGTTAAAGTGCAGTTATAACCTGCCAAGCAGACATGAAAACCATAAGTTGCATACCAGCAGCAATGGCTTTACCTCCCCTTTGGTGTGACAGATGCAAATACAAATACAACGTCATACATAATTTCACAGATATAATTACTTATTATATTACTCATCAATCTATGATAGAGACAACTATCAATGTTTTATTCTTTATAGGATGAGTATAGTATTATTTGATTAAGTTGCGCTTTCAGGTGTTGTAACTTTTTGCACCCAAACACCCCAACTCCTGCTATGCAAAATCTTTGGCTGACATATTACCCATAACACTATGAATGTAGAATTATTTATGAGTTTGATTATGTATTATTATTTAATTAAATTGTGCTTTTATGTGTTCTTACATATTTCACTCAACCCACAGAATGTGTCTAACTCCTGCAGTTCAAAATGTTTTGCTGTGCGAATCAGGGGATTTCTGTAGTGCCCTCTCTCACCCTGGTGGCAACCCTCGCAACACACAGCCTTCAACCATGTTCAGGGGCAGCCAAAGCCTCCTCTAAAACTGATACATGTGGACAACCCCCATGTGTGGCTATTGACCAAGCTCAGCCTTGAATACGTTTTTATTTATTTTTCAGGATTTGTGAATTCTGAATCACTAGGGAAATTTCAGGATTCACAAACCCAGGATAGAATGCTCAAATACTATGCTAAAAATCCGTTAGAATTGTCAAATACTATGCTAAAAATCAGTTACTTGATGTTTGTTTTATTGCTAGGGGCCGTTGAGGTCTTTTTACAATGGCCTGCGTATCAGCTTAAGTTCACCCTCCCCCTTATGCCCTTTTGTAAGTGTTCCCAGCATTGATGAACTTTTTTTTTGACAAGGAGTCAATCAGAATATTCATGAATCTGCAACGATTCACAAATCCACAGTTGCCATAGGAGAAAAAGTTCTCAAGACCAATATTGTTCCTTTATTTTAATTATATATGGATTTGCGACATCCACGCAATATCCTGGAACTCTTTTTAAACATTAAGGGTCAGATTTACAAGAAGCTTGCACATCGTTTTTGATGCGCCAACTTTCTTGCGTCGCCCCTGCCCCATCTAACAACGCAATGTGTGTGCTGTATTTATAATATGGCGCACCATGGCGCATTTTAGCCCAATAGCATCAGAATGTTTGACGATCTTGTGGCGCTTTGCTCCACTAGCGTAAAAAATGTTGATCCTAGTGGAGCAAAGTGCAAGGAGGCCCGTAGGCTGATATGGGTGCATCATTTTAACGCCTGCTTTGAGCAGGCGTTGAAAATTATGCCAAAAATGGCACACTGAAATCTTGTAGATTGCACCATTGGACCATTTTTGTGGGCCTTCTAACGCCGGAACACCCCCTTGCATACATTATGCTTGACGCAGGCATAATGTGTCAGAAGGGGTAGCAAAGTGGCGCAATGCATGCATTGCACCACTTAGTTAATATGGCGTGAAAAAATGTGCTGCCTTGAGCCACATTAGTGTAAAAAAAAGGACGCTAGTGTGGCACTAGGGCCTTGTAAATCTGGCCCTAATTTCTCTAAATTGACTGAATAGATTTATACCAAACATGTTCTTAAGTAAAGTTTTCTTCACATGACAAGTTTGGTGTTCTGACCCCTCTACTGGTAGGCCTGGCCTTGATAGATTTGCTAAAAATCTACTATGAAGAACGGAAAGTGCATGCACTTTTTTGAAAGGTTTCATGCAGATTGATGGAATGATTTGAGCTTTATCATAAGAACACAATGCGACAGAAAAAAGCTTGGAATTTCAGCTCTAACCAATCATGTTCAAAACTGTCACGTTGTACTACGCTTTGTTTTTTTATAATGCAAGAGAACAACACATCAACTTGAACAAATGTCAACAATTAACATGATTAAGTTTTTATGGGAAGAGATGTCGTGGTAAATCATAGACGGTAAAAAGTATTGTAAAAAGTTCCTCTCTCTTCCCGTATGATTTTGCAGACATCTGTTTGTTTACACCTAAAGCTTAGCATTTTATGCATTGCACATTGTCGACTAATGACCACGGAGCAGAGGCACAGTCTCAATATATTTTGTTTTATGTCACAGAAATTACTGAACTGAACAACAAGAAATTAAGCTAAAAATTAAGTTCATCCATCACTCTTTATGAGCCATGAAGAAAAAGAACTCCGAGGATAAATCTCTCTCTGAGCCAGCCTATTTCTGTTACAAGTGCTTAATACTTCAAATACATTAATTTGAAGAAAGCCATAACCTGTCCTGTGGTGTTGCTCTTGCATGTACAGGGTAACAAATGTCTTCTCTTCCCTTTTTGGTTTTTCAATTTGATTAAAATACTCCCATGTCTTAAATATATTTATTTATATCATTTGGATAAAGCCCAAAAAATATTAGTGAGGACTGGAATTTCATAGTTTATCATTTCTATTTTCTTTGTGAACAAATGATGAAGAAAAAGCTGCTCACAGAAGAGTTAGCTTTCCATACGATTTACGTTTTTTTCTGTAGGCTAAAGTGACCTATGAAAATGCATCTCAGACATGCAGCATTATTTTGAGTTCCTCAACAATGAAATTCGGGCACAAACGGGAGTCTGTACCCAAGTCGCGATTGCAGTTTTTTTGGCAGCCTACAGTTTTCCCACAGGCACATTTCACTACTAAAAACCTAAAGAGATTTGTCTGAGGAAAAGGAGGCAAAACACAATCACTAATACCGCATGTTATGCCTCATGCCGACCTCAGAATGAAGAGATAATAACGTCCCTGCTAAATATTACGAGTTCCAGTATTCTCGTCCATTGCCCAATAAAGGGGTGCCCAAACAGATGACAATGATTTGCTATCAATAAACGCACGTTGGTGCACTGAAGGACTTGGTACTCCACAATGCGTTTTCGCATCATTAGTTCTTCTATTCACATATCCATTAATATCTAAAGCACACCCAGCCAACTATGAAAATCAATTAGTTTCAATACCTTTGTTGAGCGAGGAGTATGTTCAATTGTGACACTTTCAATAAAAAATACATAGGTAACAGGCCAAGCTATATCGTTTCACCCAAGATCTGGGACGTCATTTCCATATCCATCGTACCTGTCTCGTGACACACCTCTTTAGGGAGCTCTGCATCATGATTCAGCTGCAGTCCACATACCCTTTGAAAAGCAAGCCAAGCTACACTTTCACTAACAGGTTCACTGTGTTTTTCCATTGGACCCTGTGGACTGCTACATTGCCTTTGGAGTAGATTTGCGCAGTCTAACTATCATATCAACACATATATACATACTTACAGGCTCCACAACACTTGAAACGTCAGGAGAGTTTCCATATAGCCACATAAACAAAAGGTTGCAGAATGATCAATAAAAAGGAACGAACTGGACAGCGCATACGAATATAAAACATTAATACAACAAAACTAATGATTATAACAATATTAATTAATTAATGATCTCAAAATTTACCAATAATAAACAAAATCTATATCATACACACATCAAAGGCAATGCACACAAATATACCTTTGTGAAAAATACCAATGGACGAATACAAGACATATCATGAGGTCATAACCATCCCACCCAGTATGTTACTAATACATATACATATGGATCATATCAATCACGACTGATGATGGACAATTAAGTGACACATTTCGGTGGCTCAACCAGATCACTCTACCTTCTTCAGGGCTTTAAACATAATCTTCTGACATCTTCCGATATAAGTATTTACATTTTATACATGATGCACGATTCCATATATATTAAAACCACTACATCCATACGAAAACATAAAAGCAGTACATTTTAGGGCTTTCTATCTCTAACTCGTGTTAGAGAAGCTCATATCCACAAACCATCAAGTCTTTATTTCTTTGAGTAGAGATTCATAATATTGCAATACCATGCATTCTACAACCTCTTCAACCTGAGGTGGAATTGATCATGTGACTAAAATTTAGACCAATGTTCATCACCTCATTCAAAATTTAGGCCCATATTTATACTTTTTTACGCAAAAGTGCGCTAACGCAGTTTTGCGTCAAAAATTTTTGCACGGCTTAACGTCATTTCCCAGAGCCACTTGTGTGTCAAATTTATACTTTGACGCACGGTGGCGCTAAGAACCTGTTAGAGTCATTTTTTCTGGCTCTAAACATTGCGCCTCGTCGTAAAGCAAAACGACATTAACGTGGGGAAAAATGACTCAAATCCAGTTTAAGACAGAACAAACATCGTAAACCGGATATGCGCCATCTTTTCACGCAACAGTGTCAAAAAGCGGCGCGATTTTGGCAAAAATGACCAAGGAGCACCAAAATGGATACCAGAAGACAGGAGACACCCCAGGGAGACCGCAACTTAGCAGGACCGAGCCAGGAGGACCCAAACAACACCCAGGGGAGACAGAAGAAAAAAAGGAAGTGTCGCTTCAGTGCAGAGAAGCAGGAAATACTTGTTAGGGAGGTGACGGAGCATCAGCATCAACTCTTCGTCACCTCCAAATTGCCAGTTGGGAAGAGAGAGGCAATTTGGCAACAAATTGCCGACAAGGTAAACAGTGTGGCAGAGGTCAGGAGAACAGTCACTGAACTGAAGAAACCCTGGGATGACTGCAAGCGCAGGACCAAAGAGAAAATGGCCAGGAACAGGGCCGCAGCACTGCAGACTGGAGGTGGGAGTCCAGCCCCGCAGGAGGACCTGGATGACATGGAGGAGATGGTTGCAGCCGTCATCCCAGAGGAGATTGTCACAGGGATTGCCGGAGTGGACAGCGCAGACTTCCAGGAAACTACGCAGATGCTGGGTAAGTTGCATGGGGGACATAAATGCCTAAATGTAATTGCAAGCAGGGGATGTACATACCTACTACACAATGCATGTCAGCCATGGAAATCATCCACTGGAAAGGGCAAAGAGGCATGGCACGGGTGCATGGGCAGTGCAGGGACATTCAGTGGCACAGCACAGCACAACACCAACAACCTTTGCATGGGGGTACACTGCCATGCCAAGGCTTCTGGAGATGCGGTAGCAGACCAGGAAGGTAGGGTACAACGTACAACTGGGCTGCCGTCACAGGACAGCTGGTATTGGCAGGATGTAAACACTGGGACAATGCCCAGGACCAGGCCATCGCCTCAAGCGCCATCCACCATTCACAGCATTTGCCTGTGACTGCCGCTTGAGGCAATGGCCTGGTCCTGGGCACTGTCCCCGTGTTCAAATCCTCACATTACATGCAGTCCTGTGATGGCAGCCCATTTGTAAAATCCACCCTACCCTCCTGGTTTGCTACCGTATCACCAGCAGCCTTGACATGGCGGTGTACCCCCATGCTAAGGTTGTAGATGTAGTGGTGTGCTGTGCCCCTGACTCGCCCTGCACAGCCCATGCCCCTTGTGCTGTCTGTGCAGGTCAATTTTGAAAAAACAGTTAGGTGCCAATGGAACAAACACACTCAAAATGAGGTATCAGGATGACTATCTGATCAATCCTCTTCAATTCCTAACCGAGTGTAGCTCCTGTCAAATGCACATGTCCATAGGTGCAAGAAACATCAGGTATTGCCACTGACATGATGAAGTACACAGCAGTAATGTCACACCAATGCTGCCCATTCCAGGGTCTACCCCGTGCCTGCGTCACAATAGCTGCAATGTCACCTTTCAACATCTCAACTCTCACACTTCCAAGACAACAGCATTGAGTGGGAGGACATATGTGTGTAGCAAGTGAAACACACCCGCACAGTCAGAAGAGCAAATGGAACACTGCTAGGACCATCAGTGCAATCCAATGTAGCACACAATGCCCAACATCAGCAGTACACACTACCAATGCTGACACCTGTATTGTACCATGCCAATGCTATACATAGTACATGCTAGGTCTCAGCAACATAGAGGTGTCTGTGAAATATCAGAGACTGTGTCACTTCCAGATTGTGAAGTGTGGTGGAAGTGCCATCAGAACACCCACAGCCATTGCAAGGCCACACCTTGATAATGGAAGCAGACGGAGGTTTGAGTAGGACAACAGGTGGCAACATACAACTTGGCCAGAACATACACCTAGAGGATGTGAGGCACACATTTCACCAAACTGCCCACACTACATGTGACATGCAGGTGGGGCATAGGACTGGGAGACTGCTAATCTTAATGACAGGAACAATGAACAGGAACCAAGATCACAATGTGCAACTAATAGGAGCTCAGGCATGTCACATTACAAATGCCACAACACAGATACACTAATTGTACCCTATCCCATTTCAGAGGACGCTGGCTCTCCGGGGGATATGCCTGTCCTGGACCTCCCTGGTGACATGGATGATGAGCTGACAAACATCAGTCAGCAGACCCTCCATGATGTCCCCACCTTCAGTCACAAGGAGGAGCACAGAAGTAACTGCCATCACAGAGGACCCACCCATCACCCCAATTGTATGACCTGCCAGCTCCAACCCAGATGTGGACTCTGAGGACACTGGCACCAGCTTTGAGAGGAGTGTAGTTGGAGTACAATGGGAGCTGGCCAGGGAGGTGCGGGTGGGTGTGCAAAATATGGCAGCCAGCCTAGAGGGGGTGTGTTTGTGCATGATGTCAACTGCAGAACAGGCAGCAGCCATGCAAGGGCTAACTACAATCATGCATGAACTTGACAAAAGTGTGAAGGAAATTAGCACAGCTGTAAGAGAGTTGACACAACACCTCCAACAAAATACTTCTCAACGCGTGCATGAATGTAATATTGAGCCCCTTAGGGGCATACTGGACATTTGGCGTAATGTGCAGGTTTGTATGTGTTTCAAATGGGTATAACCATCAGATGGCATTCAATGAGGTCCACAGTCAGGATCTGTGTTTGTAAGATCTGTTGCCTCTTATGCTGTGTGTACTTGCTGGATATCATGGACATATTAGTTCCCATGACTGACTTTACACATGTTAGATAGGAGACGGTTGATTATGGCCATGTCAGATATGTTAGCCCACACATGTAATGATATGTTGACTGCCACTTCATGGTCACTTGTGTGTCTACTCACCATGAGTCAGGCATTTGACCATGATACGTAGGTACAGTGTTTGTGACACAGAGTCACAAAGCCAATCCTATAGTTGCTATGTACACCGCAGTTTGACTCATGTAACTGACCAATGTTTGTCCTCTGGGTGTGGAGCACCAGCAGACCATGCTGCATGTGTTCCCATATTTGCACTTGTTCATTTCACAAAGGTGTCCAGTTCAAGGGTGTGGCCATGTGTACCCTGTGTGAGTATTGGCCTTCATGGTGTCACAGTTACGTGCAGGTCTAGTCATGAGCCCGTGGACCCAAACCTTGAATCAACATAGTTTCCTTCAAAGCAGATATGACCAAAGACCAAAGATCAGCGGAAAGCATACATGGGAATAGGCCAGCTATGGCACAGCAGAAACTTCATGAGGCTGAGGAAAGGGAAACCTTGGGGTGCTCAGATACGTTAGTGATCAGTAATGGCGTATCATGCAGATTCCATTCCTACATTTGTACACAGGTTGGCCTCTGATATTCCCACTGCACCAGGGAACATCAATGCCTCTGTGCTGATTGGTCACCACGCATGCGCCATCAAAAGGTTGCGGCAGAAAGGAATCTGTGTCCGGATTGCAGGGCACAAACACGTTTTGTCCTTACATATACATTGCCATTTCTTGTTTGTTGGGCTGGAGGCACAGTACCAAATCCATGCATACAGCCATTGCACACTGTCACTGTTTGGCACTCATGAAGACATGCTAAACCAGACAAGGGATGGGGGCAGGATTAGCCCATTTGAATACATGTCCCAGAACATGATACAATTAGCTAACTAATTTAACTGTACCATACATTTGTGGGATCATTGCAGACCTACTAGACCCAATGCCCCAAGAGGAAACAGCGGGCATGGTATGCAACTATGAGGCAAATGTACCCACAGGAAATGTCTCTGGTTCACGCAAAGACTGGGAGCAGTCTGGATAACAGGATGCAGGCTCTGTCAGGTAGGAACATGGAGAAGGCAAATACACAGTGAGCAGAGTCTGACAGGGACAAGCAGGAACAACACTGTGGGTACTGAGATCAGTTTGTACAGTACTCTGCACTGTTACGCAATCCCCCAAGGACTCTGGTACACAAATGATTTGTAGGCCAGTACACAACAAGGAGATTCAGGAAATGGCAGCCTCTGAGCAGTTCCAGGCATCAACATGGGCAGGGCAGTGTCTAATGGCTGGGCTACATGAGAGTGCTCACAGATGCGTGTAGCTTCATTCTCTCGGAAGTCCTGGAGTTGATCATCCAGTTCAAACGACAAACCAGACCTTTCACATGGGAGGCAATGGACAACAGATTACAGGTTTTACTGACTACCAGGCAGAACATTCTCAGACCTGAAGTCCATGCAGACTGATGTGCTCTAACTATATCATCCCATACTGAAGAGGTAAGCACATAGGAGCGAGAATGGGAGTCTGGGTGAGTGTAGATGATGATTCTCAGAGTCCTGATAGTCCATTTGCAGCGCACCCTAGAGAAGAGTGGTCAGGGACTCAATACATGGCAGAGTTATTACCTGGGATGGTCTGCACAGGGCATGTGTTGTGAGCAATGCTTGTCATACCTGGGGCCCATGTGCTAACCATTTCCATGTTTGAGGCACTTGTTGTCACACATGCTCCTTGCAAAGATAGCTGATTTCACACTTACTGCTGTCAAGGGTCTGGTCATACATTCCTGTTGCCAATGCTATTGCACATCCACTGCCTCATGTATGATGCACTTTTCTACCTTAGGATTGATGGTGTCTTAGTTGTGTGTCATATGCTGCAATGGACCATGTTGGCAACAAGGAAGTGTCTCATAGCTGTGTACCTATGATGTTGCCGTTCAAATGTGATATGGACAGGATGTATGTCATTTAAGCTGTGTATGATGTTTGCTGTACATCCATACCCCTCAAATGTGAAGTGGCACCTGGAGTATGCAAATTTGTATTCCTGCAATGCTCCATGAGGTAATACCCTGGTTTTGATTCCTAGAGATCATGTGATGAATCAATAATTTCACAGAGCATGATTTAGTGATGAAGTAAGGTGTTTAATTACATATGATGACAAAGTGGTGATGGTGATCAGAGTTCAAGGAAGTTCTGTACAATCTGTTGTCTGCACGCATTCCTGCAGCTGTGTCGGGCTGGTCCCCCTCATATTACCAACCAGCATCCTCCTCCTCCCCCTCGTCAGGCATTTGTGGTTCTGGTTCGTAGAGGGGTATGTTCCTCCTCACACAAATGTTGTGCAGGATGGTACAGGTCAGAATGATTTTGCAGACCAATTCTGGGGAATATAGGAGGCTGCCTCCGGTGATGTCCAGGCACCTGAATCTGGACTTCAGAATGCCAAAGGCCCGCTTAACAATGGTGCGTGTCCTCCGATGTGCCTCATTATAGGCCCCCCTGCTGCTGTGCTTGGGTTGGCAATTGAGGGTCATGATCCATGGCTAGATCCCGTAACCTTGATCAGCTGAAAGAGAAATAGTGTGTAAGTATTTTTTTGTTGTGTGCACGGTGATTGTCAGGCCACATGGCAGTTGTTACCTTGTGTAGTCTGTGACTCATATGTGTTTGTGGTATTGTGTGGGATCCTAGGCTTCTGTGATGTGCTTTCTGCATTGGTGTGTTTGACTGGCAAAACTGGAGTTTGGGAGATTGGGCTAGTATCCGTGTTATGTTTGTAAACTCTCTACTCAGTGTGTTTCTCCCATGCGTTATGTAGTGAGGAAGATGTGTCCGTGTGCTTTCACTGGAGGTGACATGATACTTCCAAACACACAATAGGTTCAACTGGGGTGGTGACATGGTTGCACTACATAGCCTGGACATCCCATCCAATTGGACATATGTAATTGCAGGTGGAATGCAACAGAGAGGCCCTGTGATTTGGCTAGGTGACAATGCAGGACACATCTCCATACGTTGGCAGCACTGAAGTGTTCACTGTTCATGATGCACAATTATCCCATGTGTGACAAGTTCTCTGCAAAGCTATTTTAGTATCCTCAGCCAGTTGGCTCATGTGCAACCATGCACCTACACTCCTGAACTTGCTTCAGGTGAACTGCCTCACTTGTTTGTGGGGGTGATGGTTTCAGTGTTAGGAGGTCCATCTCCCTGTACATCTGTTATGTGTATGGGTAGCTGTTGCAATCAGTATGCGTAGCAGTGTGCACTTTGCATTAATGTCACATCCACATATTTTAATGGCACAGTCCACTTCCTTATTGCTAGCTGGCAATGTCACCCCAGGAGTGATGTGAGATCTTGTTGCTGCCTGCATTATTCATGTCACCTTCATTTGAGTCAATGTCATCATGCTATGTGCGTCATGGTGTTGAGCTGCAGCAACACACATTACACAGCCCTTACACAGGACGTATTGCTTGTAAGTGTGTGGGATTGACTATAGCCTTATGTGATATTGAAAGGTTCATCTTCCAAGTTGTACTGCCAGTTAAGGCCATGTCATTGTCACAGTGTGGTTTGAGATTGGTCCCGTGTGGCTATAGTGTGGCATCGATTGTTATTTGCATCCATCATTTGTCCATAGGTGTGTGTGTCCCAATGGGTCAGGATGTCACAGATGACTAGCAGTATCACACCTCAGTGTGTTCCTGGCCACATGTCAATGTAGTGGTGTATGTGTTGTGTGTCGTACAGGTTTGCTGTGCTGTGTGTAAGTTATTAGGTTTCTGTACTTACCAACAAGGAGGCCATTGCCATATTGTCCATCCTGGAAGTGGCGGTTGATGGTGCTGTGGCGGAAGATGAATGAGTCATGGACACTCCCGGGATACTTTGCCATGTTGTTTCTGAACAATCCCTGATGATCCACAATGGCCTGCACATTGATGGAGTGTGTGTTCTTCCTATTGCAGTATAGGTGCTCGGTTGCAGCAGGTGGCACAATCCGGACATGTGTGTAGTCTATGGCACCAAGCACGTGAGGGAAGCCATTAATCTGATAGAAGCCCTGTTTGGTCTCCTGCTGCTTCTGCTGTGTGTTGGGGAATTAAATGTGGCGGGGTGTGAGGGAGATGATGGCATCCAGTACCTTGGTAAGGAAGGCAGAGAATGAGGACTGTGAGATCCCAGCAACCAGGGCACCAGTGGTTTGAAATGAGCGACTTGCCAACATGTGCAGAACAGCTAGCAGCTTGGTCTCCGGTAGAATGATGTGGGTTGTCTGCAAGCGGGGTGCCAACTGTTGCTGAATGTTGTGCAGCAGCTGGTGTATGGCTTGCCAGGTTAGTCTGTACCTCTGGATGATCTTGCGTTCCCTGAGGCCCAGGAGAGTTGTCACGGTCCAGAATATCCTGTCCTGCCTTCTGCGTTGCCTTTGGGGTCCACGTTGGTGTGGGGGTGGCTGCTGTTGTTGGTCCTATACTCAGCGTCTTCTGGCATACTGCATGAATATAAATATATGCCCCTTAGTGTGGAAAGTTTTTTTCTAATTCTGTTTCTTCTGTTGGTCACTATGGCTGTCCCTCCCTCTCTCTGTTATGAATGCCGTTGCCCGCCTGTTTTTTCATTCACTCCATTGGTGAAAGGTAGATTGGCTGTTTGAAGTGGCCTGCTTCTGAAATGTGGCATAGAACCCACTGCAGGTGGGTGCCATCAGTGACAGCACTATTTTGCAGGAGAATGTCTGGGGATTCATGGGACCCTATTTCTCCGATTTCAAGGTACACCCTCAAGGGATGCTCTGACAGTGAGTCACTTCTTTGTGGTGCACAGTCAGTGTGCCTCCTAAATGACGTTTACTCACATGCCTGTGTCTGTAATAAAAATTCAGCGCAAAGGCAAAATGTTTCCTGAATTGCATGTGGCAACATCTCCATTTTGTACCCTTTTGGATTCACCCTGGCAATACGTGTGCGCTAGCACATGCTGTAATAAAAAATGGGGCGCACAAATTTCTTCATCCACCATTCTATATTACCAAAGTGATTTTCGGGTAAGATAATCCAACGCACTGGCCCATTGTTCCTCTGGGGCTGTTGTGTTAACATGGCCACAGGTGGCATATTCTTATAAAGAAAAAGCAGTTGGCCGCCGCTTCACCTGACAATAGTGATATTGTACAACCGGCCAGTTTACTTACTTGAGCCCAAGTGAGAAACTCAAAGTACACTTTTTCTACTTTGATTATTATGCTATTAAAGTTCAAATATTATGATTATTACTCCTGCTATTATTTCTCACTCTAAGGATGTAAGTTAATAATTATAGGTGATGGTGCAGTGACAGTGAGTGTGCAAAAACTATGGGCCTCATTTACAATGATTTTGTGCCACCGTAGCATGATTTTTTTGACACTGCAGAGGTGCAAAATCAATGCCAGATTTACAAAGTGGTGCTAGAGGCCTCTAGCGTCACTTTTCCTGGGCTACCATCATTTTTCATCAGTATCAGATCTGGCTGCGTCAGATACTGACAATGATCTGCAAGGTAGGTGTTTCTTATTAAAAAAAGATGCTAGCCCCCTTGCGCCATATTTAAAAGCATGTAAGAAAATGACGAGCTCCTAGAAAAAGTTGTGATAAATCTGATTAGCATCAAAATGTTAACAGCTGGTCACACTAGGCGATAAAATGCCTCCCAGGCACAGGTACATAAGGAGAACACTCTCAAAATACCCTGGCAACTTGAAGGACAAAATGGACCTTCTCCTCTTACAACTTGGAGTACCAAGGAGACCAGCCTGACCCCCAACAACGGAACCACAACATCCTGCAACACCACAGTTGCCACCACCCAGACCACAGAGTCAGCAAAGGAGAAGGGAGCATGTGTACTGCCAGCGGGCATACCCAATTGTCCTCAGGGAGGATGAAGTCATCACCTTCTACAGGCTTTCACAGGGAGTCCATAATCCAACTGCTCCTCCTGATTGCACAACATCCGCAGCCAACGGTTGAGCAGTCCACCAACATCTCACCTCTGACCAAGCTCCTGGCTGTGGTTCACCTCCTTGTATCTGGATCCTTCCAGACCACAGCGTCACATGTGGGTTGAGTATCACAATCCCTTGTCTGCATTCCTGCCCTCTGTTCTGGATGCAATCATCTGCCTCACACCCCAACACATCCTCTTCCCCAACTGTCAGCAATTGCAGCAGGAAATTAAACCGGGCTTCTACGCAATTGCTGTTTTTCCCCATGTCCTAGGATCCATGGACTGCACATATGTGCAGCTTGTACCCCCACCGCAACAGAACATGTGTACTGCACCTGGAAGCACACATACTCAATAAATGTTCAGGTGATCGTGGACCATCACGGCCTATTCCTCAATGTGTTGGCCAAATACCCAGGCAGCATCCATGACTTGTTCATCTTCAGAAACTCAATCATGAACCAGAGGTTTCAGGATGGACAATACAGGAATGGCCTGCTTGTAGATAAGCAAACAGCAAGTACCTAACAGATACAAGAACAAAAACATATGGGGAACACAATACACAGACCCCTCTCTGCCTACACAAACAGGAACTGTGTGATGAGGCCTGTCATACAAACATACACTGTATCTCTGTACACAAATGTAATTCAAATCACTGTGACATACAGGTGAAGACATCTCAAGACACTTTTGCATATGTTGCATGAGAGAAAGGCACACAGCAATGCATTGCAGACAAGAAATCTGTCCTACATCTCTGTGTGCAAGGGAGGTGTACTATCTACCCTGGTGGGCGGTTACATGCAACACACATAGGACATCAGCCATGTCATGCCTCAAACATCAGAGATTAGCGGCCTCAGTTACCCAATCCTTGTGCCATTCTGTGCCACCAGAGCAACATTTGTTGGATGGTCCTTTGGCACAGTATGCCACTCCTTATTTATAAGGCCATGTAAGCCCACCTTCCGTGGCTTATGATGACCTTGTAAATATGGACTCCTGACATGCATAACACTGTGTGAAAGGGCCATTTGATTAGTATTGCGTGGAGTTTACCCATGCAACACCCTTGGAAAAAAAGGTAACTGACATATTCACAGATTTAGAAGGCAGAAAATGTATCACAATTTTACGCCATCTCAGGGGTGGTGTAAAAGTGACGCAACGGGGAGCAATATCCCTATCACTCCCTGTATCTTCCTCTTCCTATGTGTCTGCATTCTCATGATTGTATTGTTGTGCAGGGAGGTGTTCCCACTTGCACAAAAACTATCATCCTCACAATGTATGCTCTCTTGCACCATGTTGCTAGGCTGCCTGCCTTGGCGCTAGGCAGCAAGTTATGCAACAGTACAGGATTAGAGGACAGAAAGGTGCCATATCTTGTTGATAGGCTTGGCAAGGCATGTGCTGTGCTGCCCTCAGCTGTGGGTCATGTCAATGAGGTTCTAGGTGCCAGATGACAAACCACTGGCCATTGCTAGGCAACATGTAACTGTACAAATGTCCAATGCTATGTCAAATAACTCACATCTCACATTTATGAAGTCAAATGGTACACACAGACATCACTCACCATGCTACTGAGGCAGCAGCCTTGGCTGGGCGTTGCTCACACATACATAATGTACATCCTGAAAGCTAAGAGGTACAGACACAACCCCTGATGCAAGTGTGAATATGTACTCTCTAGGCAACTTGTGTGTAATTCCACTTGTAAGGACACCAAATTGGCATGAGTACATAAGTAATGTGGACCAGTTCCCCTTCTTAGAGATGTAGTACAGTGCAGGAAGGTTTGGAGCTGGACTTCAGATTAATACTCACAAATATGCAGGATGCATGTGTTGTGGCCACAAATTTGTATACAATATCATTACACTGTGACATGCAAATATGGCTTGTAAAATGCCAAATGTCACATCAGGTCACCCATTTGGGATGTCGTCATGTCTACTGTCATGGACAATGTGGGCCAATCAAAGGCATGGGTAAATGTAATGTAGGACAATTATAACATCTGAGGAGCAGCAGGAACCCATATATTTGTGTGCATCAGCCCTGTACGGCATGTCACCAACACCCTGGGTTGGACCGACAAAAAACATTCCAGGGCACAATCTGTCGCACCACACATGTAGTGGCAATGCAAAACACTGAGTGGACTAGAGCAATGGGAATCAGACACCATCCAACCCTGCTGCGAAAATATGACAGTCAGGAAGTTTATTGTCATGATCTATCTGCCTATTTACTACATTTGACCCTACATACAGTGAGTGAACAGGCCCCTGTTGTATGTATTGTGTTTTTATGCTGACTTTTATGGTCTAATTAGAACAAATAAAACTATTCTGACTGACTGGCTAACTCCTATATGGCATATTTAAATTCTGATTTTGGCCATAGTATGTGGTGCAGAATATACATCAATGGATTGAAGAAGTTGAATGTCACTTGTGAAATATTGAATAAATATTGATTAGGCAATTCCTGAGTAGGCCTTGTAACCAACAACTTAGAGAGCCTGATTTATAAAAGTGGCACATGCACAAATGTAATTTTGGCATGCACCTACAGTGGCTATCTCCTTAAAGCTGTTTTGACTGTGAAGGCCTGTTGCTGTCCCAAGAGAAAAACTATTGTTAAGAATAAAACAATAACTCTGCTAACTGGTTTGGGACAAGCTACCAAAATAATTCAAAATCAGTTTTTTTATGTTTATTCAATATCAATTAGACTTTTTATACATGAACCTCCGACAGGCTAGTTGGCTTACCCTTGATGAAGTGTAGAAATTCCTTCCAGCACAGACGAATGGTTTAGGCATTTTGACAGGAAGGCCTGGGTGTGAGGTATGTGACACATATCAACTTAGTAAGGGCAGCTGGAGTGGGCTCAGGACTTCATGAATTTGAAAGGGACCAGGACGATGCCTCTCTACTCACAGTAATGTTTAAAGGGAGGTCTATAAAAGAGAAGCCTGTTGTCCCCTGAGACAGTTTAGCACCAGCAAAGTGGGAGGGGGAACTGGTCCCAGAATCACTTTGGTGCTGGTGACTTGCACGCAAGCCACCTCCATGGACAGAAAGACTGTGACAGCTTGGGTTTTAATTTGAATAGTGCAGTGAGGGATATTTTGCAGTAAGGCAAACAGGTTGTGCTGCAATATTGAGAAATTTTGCCATTGGGAATTTTTACCTCTTTGATTAGCAGCTGTCCAGGAGTTACCCCACTCACTGGCTAGTAAATCCTATAGAGGTGGTACCTCACCCACTGCTCATCAGAACAATTTCTGGACCTGCAGAAAAACAGAAGAGGACAGGGCCTGTTGTATGAGACCTGCCTGGAAACCTGAAGGACTGGGCTGGGCTCACTCCCACTTGCACTCATGACTAAGAAATGGGTTCTAAGAATTGGTTGGCTGGCCTCCTGGTTGGCTACAGGGGTACAAAAAGATGCTGTCAATCACCCAGGTTTCAAGTCTACCTGTCCCCTAGTTCACCCAAATATGACCAAGAAGTAACTCATTTCCCTTAGAAGGTGAGATCTGGACGCTGAGGGTGTGCGCATGGAGATGCAAGATGCAGCTGTCTACACCAAAAGAGATGTGACATTTCCTGCTTATCAAGGAATAAGTGTTCCATAGACCTGTAAACAAGCCTGATAGACTGTGACTAAGTAGCACCAAAATAGTATGCTCAAAAGATATAGGACCTCATTACGACCCTGGCAGGGTATCCACCGCCAGGGCAGCATTGGCGTCAGTCCGAGCGCCATATTACAACCGTGGCAGTAGCACCGCAGTTGGACTTCCAGCACCGCTAGATTACGAGTTCACGTTGGCCTGGCAATGCTGGCGGTCCTCATACATCAAGGCAGCGCTGCCCTGGGGATTACTACCTCCTTCTCCACAACCGATTTCATGGTGTTAACACCGCTCTGAAAGGCATGGGCAGTGCAGGGCTCCCCCGGCCAGTCGCATTGCAATGTTCACTATCTGCTTTGCAAACAGTGAACGTTGCGACTGGTGCCAGTGCATCCAATGCACTACAGCATTGTTGCTGGCTATTATGAGCCAGAGACAATGCTGTAGGCCATTTCCTGCTGGGCCAATGGGCTGAAACACCCAGTGGGAAACTTGTAATGGGCCCAGCGGGGAGGCTGCCACGCTGGCAGCAACCTACCCGCCAGGACTTCGACAGACAGGCTTTTCTGTCTGCCAAAGTCATGATAAGGTCCATAGAGTGGTAATGTGATGCATGTTTCACTTGCAGTGCAGAGAGTGTGCTGACATATTTACAGTAAGACCTGGAAGGCTCTGGGAGCCTCCTAAATGATCTCCTCTGTAGAGAAGCTCCCACCCTGTGGACTCTGAAGCTCATATTCTAATCTCCTTGCTCTGGCATCACTCAATCTGGTAGTCATCTGCAGCAGATTCTGAAAAGAAACAGAACAAAGAAAGTAATGTGATAGTCATCCTTTAACCGTGCATGTGCATACACAACCAAAGGAATGCAAAGTGACATGCAATTAAGAAACAAAGTTACAAATTACACCTACATCACAGAATAAACATTTGCCAAAGACATTCTGGTAGAAGACATGTATGTTAAAGAAATAGACTCTATTTGACCTTGTAAATATAGACTCTGGTGATCATTACAACCCTGGCGGATGGTGTTAAAGCGGCGGTAAGACCGCCAACAGGCCGGCGGTAAAGAAATTGCAATTATGACCATGGTGGAAACCGCCAACAAAGACAGCCACTTTAACACTCCGACCGCCACGGCGGTATAAACAAACAGCGCGGCGGTCACCGCCAACAGACAGGCGGAAGACAATGTACTGCCCACAGTATCACAACCTACCAATCCGCCACCTTTTCCGGGGCGGATTCACCACGGATAAAAACATGGCGGAAACAGCCATTTCAAAGGGAAAACACTAACCTCTACACACTCCATGAGGAAGGAGGGCACTATGGAGCCAGAACTCCATATCCTGCCAGCGCTAGTCTTCCTGCTCCTCTACGAGGATCATCAACGCCGGCGGTGAAGACCACGGTGAGTACTGCACCTACGACATAGGGGAGGGGGGAGGCAAAAACACAGGGACACACACACTCAATACCCCAACCCCCACCGACCCTCACCCACTACAACACACACACCAATGCATATCTATACATTACAGTAACACCCCCCAACCCCCCGAAGAATGCAAAGACAAAAGGAAATGAGTGGAACCATTGTAATGTATCAAAATACAGTAAGCAAATATATACATATATATATATATACACAATAAACAAAATATACACCACGATTAGTAGTGCCGGTATTGCACATTCATAGTCCGTGGACCACTGGGCCCAAAATGCATGGGCGAGGCCCACACAAGATACCCGATCCAAAGGGAGAGAACACTGCAGGGGCATCAGACCGAAATACAACAGGCAAGGAAGGGGGGTGCACCTCAGCCGGATGAGTGCACCACGCCAGAACCACGAAGGTGTTCCATGCCCATTGATGTATCCTGGGCAGTGCAAAGCCACAGTCTCTCAAGTCTCTACAATGGGTGGATTGCCCACTATTCAATCCTGGGGAGTGCAAAGCCACAGTCTCACAAGTCCCTACAGTGGGTGGGTTGCCCACTGTTCAATCCTGGGGAGTGCAAAGCCACAGTCTCACAAGTCCCTACAGTGGGTGGGTTGCTCACTGTTCAATCCTGGGGAGTGCAAAGCCACAGTCTCACAAGTCCCTACAGTGGGTGGGTTGCCCACTGTTCAATCCTGGGGAGTGCAAAGCCACAGTCTCACAAGTCCCTACAGTGGGTGGGTTGCCCACTGTTCAATCCTGGGGAGAGCAAAGCCACAGTCTCACAAGTCTCTACAGTGGGTGGGTTGCCCACTGTACCATCCTGGGGAGTGCAAAGCCACAGTCTCTCAAGTGGATGCAGGTCTCCACTGGTTCTGGAGGGGGCATGGTGCCCAGAGTGCTTCATCCTGTGCAGGACAGACGGAGTGGATGCTGTTCTCCACTGGTTCTGGAGGGGGACTGGTGCCCAGAGTGCTTCATCCTGTGCAGGACAGACGGAGTGGATGCTGTTCTCCACTGGTTCTGGAGGGGGACTGGTGCCTAGAGTGCTTCATCCTGTGCAGGACAGACGGAGTGGATGCTGTTCTCCACTGGTTCTGGAGGGGGACTGGTGCCCAGAATGCTTCATCCTGCCAAGGACAGACGGAGTGGATGCTGTTCTCCACTGGTTCTGGCGGGGGACTGGTGCCCAGAGTGCAACACACACCCCGTGACGGTCCCAGTTGCGTCACTGGCCCTGCCCCAAATGGGCTAGCGGTGCTTTCCATGGCGGTCTTTGTCCTGTTCAGCAATCCTTGGCCTGTTCAGCGGTGCTTGAGTTGCCAGTGTCAGACATGTTCAGCGGTGCTTTGCATGGCGGTCTTTGCCCTGTTCGGCAGTCCTTGGCCTGTTCAGCGGTGCTTGAGTTGCCAGTGTCCAACATGTTTAGTGGTGCTTTCCATGGCAGTCTTTGCCCTGTTCAGCGGTCCTTGGCCTGTTCAGCGGTGCTTGAGTTGCCAGCGTCAGACCTGTTCAGCGGTGCTTTCCATGGCGGACTTTGCCCTGTTCAGCGGTCCTTGCCAAGGCAGTCCTTCATTACCCAGCAGGGCTGTGGCTGGCAGTCCTTCATGGGTCAGCTGGGCTGTGGCTTGCAGGGCCCTCCTGGCCAGCTGGGCTGTGGCTGGCGGTGGCCTCCTGGGCAGTGACTCTGGCGGTGGCCTCCTGGGCAGTGACGATGAGGCTGGTGGTGGCCTCCTGGGCAGTGACGATGGGGCTGGCGGTGGCCTCCTGGCAGTGACTCTGGCGGTGGTCTCCTGGGCAGTGACGATGGGGCTGGGGGTGGCCTCCTGGGCAGTGACGATGGGGCTGGCGGTGGCCTCCTGGGCAGTGACGATGGGGCTGGCGGTGGCCTCCTGGGCAGTGACGATGGGGCTGGCGGAGGCCTCCTGGCCAGCGGGGATGATGGCGGTCTTCTCCGCCGTGCTGCTCCTCCCAGACTTTGGAGATTTCTTCTGCCCCTTCCCCACCTTGGGAGGAGTCACAGCTGAGTCAACACTCCCCCGGGACCCTTGTGAGCGGCTTTGCTGGCTGGAGTCTTCCCCCTCTCCCGCCGGGCACTGTCCAACTTCTGATGCTTCACAGGGGGGGACTGGCTGTGCTGTGGCTCCGTGCCACACTGGCTGGCCTAGTGGCCGGTGCACTCCACATACCTGCACCACTGATCCCGGAGATTTTTTGGCTGAGGTGCTAGTACGGGACCTATGAGTTGGACGGGGGGGAATAGGTTAAGGGTGGACAGGAAAAGTTTTTGGGAGACACTGGGATGGGTAGCTGGAGGGGGTTTGGGAGTGGAGGAAGAGGTGGTGGTTGTAGGAGGTGTAACTTTTGTGGATTTGGGTGCAGGTGCATGGGCCGGAGGCTGTTGTGAGGTGGGTGGCTGTTGGGTGGGTGTGTGCCTGCATTTGTGTATCTTCAGAGGGGGCGTCACAGACACACTGGGAGAGGACACAGAGGACGTGGAAATGGTAGTGGGGGTGGTGAGTGCACGTGAGCGGGGTGTGGTGGTGGGTGTGCTGGTGCGGGACGTAGTGGCTGTAGTGGTAGTGCCTGCAGGTGTGAGTGTAGACGAGACTGGGAGGGAGGAGGGAGACGAGGAGGAGGGGGACACAGTGGAGGCAGTGGATGTTGCGTGTCTGTATGTGTGTGATGCTTGCGTGAGTGCCTGTGGGATGTGTGGTGCTTATGTTTGCCTGAGCTTTCCTTGTGTGGTGAGGTGTGTGCAGGCTGGTCTGATGGTGTGCTTGGGATAGGCATAGGTACAGGGGATTGGGTCTGGGTGGAGGAAGTTGGAGGGGGAGGCTAGACACAGGCACAATGGCTGCCATCAGTGCTGAGGCCAGAGTTTGAAGGGTTCGATGAAGGGCAGCCTGACCAGAATGAATGCCCTCCAGGAATGCATTTGTGTGTTGCAACTCCCTTTCTACAACCTGGATGGCATTCAAAATGGTAGACTGCCCAACAGTGAGTGACCTGAGGAGGTCAATGGCCTCCTCACTGAGGGCAGCAGAGGTGACAGGGGCAGGGGCTGAGGTGCCTGGGGCAAAGGTGATGCCCACCCTCCTGGGTGAACGTGCACAGTGCGAAGGCTGAGGGCCTGCTGGGAGGGAGGTGCTGGTAGGGGGGTGGCGGCTGTACCTGTAGAAGTGGGGGGCACAGATGTTGCCACCACCACAAGGGAGCTCCCATCGGAGGATGAGTCTGTGTCGCTGGTTGCAGATCCTGTGACCACCGTGGTGCTCCCCTCGCCCTCCGTCCCACTGGTGTATTCTGAGTCCGTAGTGTGGCCCTCCATGGCCATGTGGGATGCAGCTCCCTCGTGCTCCGGTGCCATTGCACCTCCGCCTGATGATGCTAATGCACACAAGAACAGGGAGACCACAAAAAGGGGGGGGGGACTGAAGAAAGACAGGTTGAGTGCATGGCTTACCGCTACCGTTGGTGGACAATACAGACACAGCAGCCCCCTGCATTACGTCGCGCTGTTGGGCTCTACAGATGCAATTCCTGGGAAATGGCCTACAAGGCTATGGACGACATCTGCACACAAAGATGACACAGGGGCATGAATAGCTGTACTTGGCACTCTACAGAGATGGGGTGAGGTGCCACATGGCCTGCCTTACAGAGGGGCCTAGCCTACGGAACTCGCCCTGGCCTAGGGAAACCCACAGCCTTCCTCCCCCACCCAGACACCTTCACTGCGCGCAAAGTCCGCTAAATGATAGTGTACTCACCCCCTTGTGTCTGCTGTGATGCCATCAAGCGCCCACCCAAATCCGGGTAGGCCACCCTCAGGATCCGGAACATCAGGGGGGTCATGGTTCGCCGGGCACCCCTCCCACCATGGGAGGCCATCCCCAGCTGAGCCTCCGCCGTCTTCTTGCTCCAGCGGTGAATGTCCTCCCATCTTTTACGGCAGTGGGTACTCTGTCTGTGGTGGACCCCCAGGGTCCGGACGTCCTTGGCGATGGCACGCCAAATTTCCTTCTTCCGGTGGGCGCTGACCTACATGACATGTACAGGGGAAGAAGAGAAGTAATTACCAACTGCACCGTCTAAGTGAGTGGCCCACATCCCTACCCTTGCCATGTGGCACATGCATTCACAGTCCTTCATGCACGCAGAACTGTGCCCCCTTCCTTCTTACAACCAGCCCTCTCCACACAGGCATAGCCCATACAACATGCTCCCTGTGTACTTACCTGTTGGTCTGGAGGACCGTAGAGTAGCGTGTACTGGGGGAGGACCCCGTCGACGAGCTTCTCCAACTCCTCTGCAGTGAAGGCAGGGGCCCTTTCCCCAGACGCACGAGCCATTGTCTCTTCCAGACCGAGGTCACAGCAGCACTTGCAGTGTAGGTCCTCTCCTGTCAAAGATCAGGTATCGAGTGATTCAACAGCTAGAAAATGGCAGTGACGTCCGCAGCGGTCACGTCCGCGGCGGTGCGTCCCATCACCACCGGCATACATCGTCATTGGCCCCTGGGACCCATAGGGTCCAATGTTAACCAATGCAGCATTGCGCCGCGGTCTTCGACCACCTACCGCGACGGTGTACAACGCCACCGCAGTTACCTCACATCCCATTGTCCCAGTTTAGAGGTTAGGCAGCCGCCATTTCAGGGGCCCACATGGCCTAATTACCAACTGCGTCACACATACCTCGGCCTTGTCTCACAACACAAATACAGGCCACATTTTGTGTATTGATGGTGTTCTGTGTAGACTGTGGGTACATACCTCTGAGTTGTTTGACTCTGTGGTCGCTGTTGTCCTTCATAGGCACCGTCCGCTGGGACATGTGAGGAGATGGCGGCATCCTCCGGTGTACCGACCGCTGGTCGATCTGTCGACAATGGAGGAAAGAAGTTTGATCATCACCTACAGGTTTGACCATGCCACAATCCAGGAACTGTGTACCCAGTTGGAGCCTGACCTGATGTCAGCAATCCGCCGTCCCACAGGAATCCCACCTCAAGTGCAGGTGCTATCAGTGCTCCATTTCCTTGCAAGTGGGTAATTTCAAACAACAGTGGCCATGGCATCAGGGATGTCCCAGCCTATGTTTTCCAACGTGTTGTCCAGAGTGTTGTCTGCCCTTCTGAAACACATGCAGAGCTATATCGTTTTCCCTCAGGTGGAGGACTTGCCTACAGTGAAAGGTGACTTCTATGCCCTTGGACATATCCCCAACATCATAGGTGCCATTGATGGGACCCATGTAGCTTTGGTCCCCCCCAAAAGGAGTGAACAGGTGTACAGGAACCGGAAGAGTTATCATTCCATGAATGTACAGATGGTATGTTTGGCAGACCAGTACATCTCCCAGGTAAATGCTATGTTCCCTGGCTCTGTGCATGACGCCTACATCCTGCAGAATAGCAGCATCCCTTATGTGATGGGTCAACTCCAGAGGCACCGGGTGTGGCTATTAGGGGACTCTGGTTACCCCAACCTGTCAAGGCTACTGACCCCAGTGAGGAATCCCAGGGCCAGGGCAGAGGAACGCTACATTGAGGCCCATGGGCGGACTAGGAGGGTGATCGAACGCACCTTCAGCCTCCTGAAGGCCAGGTTCAGGTGCCTCCATATGACAGGTGGTTCCCTATTCTACTCACCAAAGAAGGTGTGCCAGATCATCGTGGCCTGCTGTATGCTTCACAACTTGGCTTTGCGACGACAGGTGCCTTTTCTGCAGGAGGATGGTCCAGATGGCGGTGTTGTGGCAGCTGTAGAGCCTGTGGACAGTGATGAGGAGGAAGCAGAGGAAGAAGACATTGACAACAGGAACTCAGTCATCCAGCAATATTTCCAGTGACACACAGATGAGAAAACATTCCTGCCTACTACAAGTACTTTAACACTTCTAACTCTATCCTGTCTGTCGATTTCAACCAGTGTATGGTCACTGAGTTGTCATTTTCCCTAACGGTTTCACAGGTGTGGTTTCCAATGTGTGTCATCTGCTTAGATTCCTCATGGACTTGAGATGTGTGACATAGGTATGTTGACATTACATTTGAAAAAGCATTTTGTCACTGTCATTGCTAATACACAATTTCAAAATCACAGACTGACTCCAGATTATTTTGTGCTTCAAGAGTGTTTATTGAAGTGCTCAATATTGGAGGGGGTAGTAAAATAGTGAGGGGGGATGGTGGAGGAATGTCCATGGCAGAGTCCAGTCTATTAGTCTCACAGGTGCATTGCCCATGTGGGCACAGGAAGTGGAGTTGGGGCAGTTCCAATATAGACAGGGTTACAAAGTCGGACAGTGGTTTGACAATCAGGGTGGTCTCATTTCTTGGCGGGGGGCTTGGCATCGTGCTCTGTCTTGTTCCTGGATCTCAGGGACCGCTTGCGGGGTGGTTCTCCGTCTGCGGGGGGTGCTGGTGTGGTGGTCCTGTGGCAGTGCCTCCTGTCCACTAGCGCCGACGGAGGTGGTGGGCAGTTCATTGTCCATGCTAGTGTCAGGGGCCCCTTGGAGTGCCACAGTGTCCCTCCTGGTGTTAAGTATTTCCTTCAGCACCCCGACGATGGTGCCCAGGGCAGAGCTGATGGCTCTGAGTTCCTCCCTGAACCCCAAATACTGTTCCTCCTGCATGCGCTGGGTCTCCTGAAACTTGGCCAGGACCGTTGCCATCGTCTCCTGGGAGTGGTGGTATGCTCCCATGATGGAGGAGAGGGCCTCGTGGAGAGTGGGTGCCCTTGGCCTGTCCGCCCCTTGTCGCACGGCAGCCCTCCCAGTTCCCCTGTGTTCCTGGGCCTCCGTCCCCTGGACTGTGTGCCCACTGCCACTGCCCCCAGGTCCCTGTTGTTGTTGGGGTGGTGGGTTATCCTGGGTTCCCTGTAGTGGTGGACACACAGCTGATTGATGTGTCTTGGGGACGGATGTATGGGCCCGCTGGGTGGGTGCTGTGCTGGTGTTACCAGAGGGTGGAATGTCTGTGATCTGGTCATCTAGATCCAGTTGGACAGAGCTGCTGTCATCACTGTGGGCCTCTTCTGTGGGTGGGGTGGAGCTGTCTGGACCCTCCTGTCTGGTGACATTGGGTAGTGGTCCTGCAGGGGTGTAAAAGCATGATTATTGCATCTGTGTGTGTCATGGTGTGCAATGGATGGGTGACCGTGTACCCCAGTGCTAGCATTCCTGTGTGGGGGATTGTGTGATGATGGTTGAGGGGGGTGTTAAGGGTATGTGCAGTGGGCATGCTTTAGTGATGGGTCTCCATGCTTTCTTGTGTCATGCAGGGCTTGGTGTTGGGATGTGTGGTTTGTGTTATTAGTAAATTTGTGAGCAGTTGGAGTGATAGGGGAGGGGGCGAGGGTGGGGGTATGTGATAGCATGCAGGTAGGGTGGGGATGTAATATTAAAGCTTTGACTTACCAGAGTCCATTCCTCCACCGACTCCTGTGAGGCCCTCAGGATGCAGAATCACCAAGACCTGCTCCTCCCATGTTGTTAGTTGTGGGGGAGGAGGTGGGGGTCTGCCGCCAGTCCTCTGTACAGCGATGTGGTGTCTTGAGACCACGGTACGCACCTTCCCCCGTAGGTCGTTCCACCTCTTCCTGATGTCGTCCCTATTTCTTGGGTGCTGTCCCACTGCGTTGACCCTGTCGACTATTCTTCGCCATAGCTCCATCTTCTTAGCTATGGAGGTGTGCTGCACCTGGGATCCAAATAGCTGTGGCTCTACCCGGACAATTTCCTCCACCATGACCCTGAGCTCCTCCTCCGAGAACCTGGGGTGTCTTTGCCGTGTCATGGGGTGGTGTGGGTGATGTGTGGGGTGGTGTGTGTGGTAATAAGTGTGGTGATATGTAGTGGTGTGTGGTGTTTTGTGCGTGGAAGTTGTGTGGTTGATGGTGTTGAGTGCCTGTGGCTGCTAGTTTGTGGATGGTGGTGTCTCTCTCTGGCCTTCTTTCTGAATTTTTGGTCATAGGGGTTTGTGGGTGATGTGGGTGTGTGTTTTATATTGTATTGGGTGTGTGGATGTGGTGTGTGTGTGTGTATCAGGTGTGTGTATTTCGAATTGTCCAATGTGGCTGTGTTTTGTATGTGTGTATATTTGAGCGCGGCGGTGTGTACCGCCAATGGAATACCACGGTTGAAAGACCGCCACGTGGATTCGTGTGTCGTGATAGCGTGGGCGTATTTCTGTTGGCGTGACGTGGAGGTTTTGTTTTCGCCAGTTTATCACTGACCTTTGGTGTGGCGGACTTGTGTGGGTGTCTGAATTTTGTCAGATTTCGAGATGTGGCTCATAATAGCTGTGGCGGAATTCCGCGGCCGTGGCGGTGTGTTGGCGGTCTTCTGCACGGCAGAAAGCGGCTTATACCACCAATGTTGTAATGACCCCCCATATTTGAAGTTACATTTGAGAAGAGTAGTATGGAATTATGCTGATATTGGTGACTAGCACGTCTTATGCCAATCTACCCAGAGCCTGAAACCTATCACCTGTTGAGGCTAACCAGGTTTGATTGAACATGCAAATGATGATGGTGGTGCTTGTGAAACATAGTCCACTTGATAAAATTGTTGAGATATGAATGTAACATATTAGTCAGTTGATGTAAGCTAATGTATTTCTGTTCCTCTGCAGCATTATGCAGAACTTAGTACCTACTAGAGGGAGACATTGAGAGAGAGAGTACAGATGTGACACTGGGTGGTCAGTGGTTGGCCAGACTTATTATTTTGTCTCTTTCTACATTCCCTTTGGTGTTCCTCAGAAGTGAGCATACTTAATTGATCACCTCACTGAGCAACGAGAGGCCTCATAGGATATTCTTCGTGCATTGCTCCATCTTGGCTACATATCACAGGTTAGTGCTCAGGCGATATTAGAATTCTGATAGATGCAAGAGGCTTTTTTTCCAGATCCCTACTAGAAAATACTGGAGCGAGTCTTGGCCCCTAAGTACCATCCTTAAGCGTCTGGGAACCTTAGAAGTGGGCAAGGGAAGCTGCTCAAGAAACTCTGAAAAGTTGGATTGTAAACTTTTTTTTTGGCCTTCCAAGATTTCCGGGCTGTCAACTGGATCTCTTTGAAAACGTGTCTGATTTCAAAGGGACTGAAGGCCTGATTTCAATCTTGACGAATGAGAATCCTCCGTCACAAACATGAAGGATATCCTGTCTACTGTACTACAATCCCTTTATGTCCTATGGAGATCGTAATTCAGCTAACTTGATATCTGTTGCATTTGTGAGGGAGTATTCCATCTGCCAAGATCTAAATCAGACCCTTAGTCACAGATTATTTCAGACTTGCCCTGCTGGAGGATTTTGAGCTTCACTAAAAAGCAGTGGCGTCTGCCACTGAACAGGGATGGAGGGGCAGGACAAGGCACAAAGGGATGGGGTAAAAAAACCAAAAAAACAACCACCTACCTTAGAGGGGAGATACGTTCATCTTCCCTCAGTTCTCGTCCTCTTCCTGCTGCATACAGGCTCCCATCCAATCACGACACAGCTGTCACCAGTATGACTGGTCTGAGCAACCTACTTCACCACTCAGACTGGGAGTGGAAGGCTGTGCATGTTCTCCACTCAGCTGTGCAATACAGCTGGGTAGAGAACATGCAAAGTGCGCATGTCTGTTTGGCCGGCCCAAAGTTTAGTTCCCAAGCTTAGGTGGAGAGCAGCTCCACATAAGCGGGTTTGATTAATATATATATATATTAATCAAAACTGCTTTTCCTTTGATGTCATTCACAGAAAAACTGATGAGACCACTTCTTCGATGCCAAATTTCTCTTTATTATTTACTGGTGCAGCACAATCCCAGCATGTTTCGGAGACCCAGTCTCCTTCATCATGGGTGAATTTTTGTCTGGTGCAGTTTCCTCTTTTACCTTTTACCATTCCCACAGTGAATTAACACATAATAAATATTTTAAAAGGACACACACTTTCTTATTTCTATCCATACAATCATGGGAGCCATCTTGTCATATATTAAAAAAAAGACTTTTGCTGCTATTTATGAGCCACTTACAGGTCTACTTGTTATACTATTTTACCATTCACAACAATATATTTTTTTTCATTAATACAACATTGAATTCATAAACCATAATGTATTCTTCACCCAATCTAAATAAGCATACACAAAACTTTCATATTACCATCACTGTAGTCATGACGGCTATTATGACTTGTCCATGTTGCTACTTACATGCCATTTGCAACATTTTTACACAATTTATAATATTTCCATTTCATTTTTTCACTAGATGGAATTTCTGCCCTAGTGAGCCTATGAATTACCTATTTATTTCTCTAATTACATTATACATTATACTGTCTTAACATTATTTATAACTAACTCATTTTTTTTTTATTACTATTGTATTTTCATCTCAATTAAACTCCATTACAAATACACATTTCATGCTTATATACGCATGACATTTGTAACCATTACAATCATCAAATAACTAAACTCTTTTCAAAGGAAACAATGGCTCTTTTGCAGCTGGTTTCGTATTTTTGGTTTCTTTCTCCTCATTTCAACCAGAACAGTCCGGCCTCCATCTCCAGCTAAAATCACAAATGAGACCCAACGCCAAATTAAAACTGATCTTAAAAACGATAATATAAGACACAGATAGATTATTTAACTGTTACATTTCATTCTAACCAATCACTATGTCCAGTAATTGCCCCAAGTGCACTTCCATCTCCTCATCCAAATTTAGACCTACTGGATGTAATGTATTATAACCAATAATAATCTTTGATTCCAACTTTCTTCATTCCAAAGATCTGTTGCCACCTCCCTCACTTAAGGGAATCCTATCTAAGGCTACAAACAGTAGCCTTTCTGCCTTTTGTATTATGAAATTGTTTGAACTGTCTGGCTACTGGATATGTCCTGTCATCATTTACTATAGCTCTCATATGTTCCAGAGTTCTTTTTTCACGATATGTATAGTGCTTCCTACATAATATTTATTACAGGGACATTTTAGAGCACATACACTGTAGTCTGAGTTACATGTCATATGCTTGGTGATATTAAAGGCTCTCAGGCTGTCAGAAGTTCAACTCTTTTAACAATTTTACTTTGCGTACAAGCTTTACATTTTCCACATACATAGACTCCCTGCCCTGGAATTCTGTTATTCACTTGTGGAACCAAACTTTGGCTAAACTTATCCTTCAAAGAGGGACTTCTTCTGTAGGTGATCATTGGGTAATCAGGCAACGTCTGAGCTAGAGTTTCATCTGTTTTGAGAACAGGCCAATATCTTTTAAGAAGCTGCCTCACTTCACCTGCTTGGCTGTTAAATGTAGTGATAAACCTTACAGAGTTTTCATCCTCAATATACTTTTTTTTTTACACCAACAGATTTTCACTCTTCAACAGCCTCACTCTTTCAAGTGCTTTCTTAACATCTGACATTTTATATCCTCTTTCCACAAATCTATGAGTCACGACTTCCATCTCTGCCTCAAAAGACCAAAAGACTTATCGAGTGGTCTAGTGGAGTGATATATACATATATATATATACACATATATATATATATACACACACACACCTATATATATATATATATATATATATATATATAGCCTTACTGGAGCTGCTCTGCACCTAAAATTGGGAACTACCCAGAGTTTATCCTTCTTTTTTGCTTAATTTATACATCACTCCAACCATGAAAGAATTTTGTTTGAGTGCTTCCTTGTGTCTGGACAAAGCTTAACCTCTCTGAAGAGCTACAATGACAACACAATATGTGTCAGGGGTTGCTTTTACTCATTCCAGCTTCACTTGGATGATATTTTACCAATCCAAAGCCGTAATGCTGTGCCTGGAGTGGTGAAAGGCTTTTTCATTTTACAGCTCGGCAAGGATGGCACTTTGTCAATCCTGTGCTTAAAAAATTTTCTGCACAAATGCTGAAAGACTTTGTCCATTTCTAGCATGCCGTGGATGGCACTGTGCTAATCCTATCCTTAAAATCTTTGCTAGAAAAACAGACATTGAGGTGAGCAAATATAGTGTGTCACTGGTGTTGCAGGGTGCTCCTTACTTGAGCTGCTCTAAATATACACTTGGGAACTACCCAGAGGTCTCTCTTCTTTTTTTCATAACTCCCTATAAAACAAATTCTATAGTAGTTGAAGTATGTTTCACATGCCGGGGTGCAATACAAGTGCATTTGACTCAAATAGCATATCTTAGGTCCTCTTCATAAAATTAAATCTGTGTTCTCTGAAAGGCTGCACATTTTTTTTAATCCAACCTAAAAATTGAAAATCTCATCTTCTGTCCATACCTTTTAATGAACTTACTGAAATAAAAGGCAAATGTGGCAGTAAACAGTCAGCTTAAAGTCACAAAAACCTCTCTTACCAGATTTTCCAGATACAGTGACATGGTTCTGTATTGAATATGTTCTTGGGTGACGGATTCCCCATCTGCCATAGTGGGACCGTCTAACAGCAAATTTGAGTAGTTGGATTATGAAAGTATGTGGACGGGGCATTAGGGAGTCCTCTCACCAATGGAAATTGTAAATATTTTGCTTGTTGTTAGCCTCATTTAGAACTACACAAAGGGATGACGTTGGTATTTTTTTCGTCTTTTATCAAATTTGCAGACTTGCCCCCTCACTAAAAGCTGGGTGGAATAGAATGAGCTATTTGCCACCCTTGGTAAATACCATCACTCCAAGTGAAGTATTTACTGCCTACTTCCTATTTCGAGCTTTCAACTTGAAAATGAGGCCATACACCAAATTCTGCATGGTTTGACTTTTTCTGAACCTTTCCCTCATACATCTCAGCAGAGGTTAGTGACCTGCTGGAATCTTTCAGAGAAAAACTGTGATGGTGTGATTATTATCCAGCAACTCATAATTACAATCCTTGTGCAAATTTTGTTTCTACATGGATCAGAATGTATCCCTGAACGTATAGTGAAGTACAACCTGGTAAAACAAGTGACAATCACTTTATTTAGGTTTGTCGGTGTGCATTACTGTGCGTTTATATTTTTGACATTTCAGGTAGAGTGCCAATAAGACAATAAAGGCAGGTGACTCAGACAGTCACTGTTAACATTTCGAAGTAGAAGGATGAAACATGTAATTCTTCATCCACATGCTTCAAACTGTTTCTTTAATGTGAAACTCGACAAGATAAGCGTAAAGGTCATTGTACTCATCTTGCTAATGTCACATTAACGGGGCCGTTTGTGCATTTTATGCAGTAAACATATTTGTGGAAAATACCTTCAGGGTTTCCTATCTTCTTGGTGGCAGGATATATTAGTATTATGCACACCACGTATAGATCTCCGAGGAGCCACATGCAATAAAATATAGATTGTGCTATTTTTCTAAAAAAGAATCACATTTTAAGAGGTAAAAGAATGTGTCCTTTTTCCAACACTTCTTATACATCGTTATTAGGGCATTGCTTGCAAATGCAATCCATAATTCCATGAGTATGTCTATGAAATATCAGGAAGAGAGCATCTGATTTGAAAGGTAATACATCTATCAGTTACACCAGTTGGATAGGCCCTTGTTCAAAGATTTCCTTGTGGCAGATCAGGAGGGTTTCCTCTGCTTCCTATGTAGTACTAGTTCTTTGAGCTAAAGAAAGGAAACAGGGCCTACTCCGACACAAAGTAAGGCAGAAACTACCTTATAATTGGATGCACTTGTGTTTTTCCACTCCTAAACTAAGGGGCAGATTAATGAAAAGTGGGTGCAGCACCACTTTTTTTGCACCACTTAGCATCCCCTAATGCCACCATATGTGCACCATATTTAAAATACAGTGCGGCATGGCAGTAGTTAGGGAACTAGCATCATACATTTTGATTCTAGTTTGGCACATTGCAGGACTTGAGACAAAAATGTTGACGCTAATCCTGCAAAGCACCCAAAGGCCCATTGAAACCAAAGGGAGCCTCCTTTTAATGCCTGCACTGAGCAGGCGTTAAATATCTTGGGAAAAATGACTGAGTCATTTTTTCAGCCCCCCTAGTGTTGGAATGTCCTCCTTGCATGCATTGTGCCTGAGCTGGTATAATGTGGTGGAAGGGGTTACACAATGGTACAATGCATGCATTGCACCACTTTATAAATATGGTGCAGCGTTTTTGCCCTACCAAAACCAGATTAGTGTAAAAAAAATTATGCTAATGTGGCGCAGGAATGGAGCTAGGCCCTTTTAAATCTGGGCCTCAATATATTGAGAATCTGGAATGAAATACTCCTTAATAGGGTGTCAGGGCATTTTATACAATGACTAGGATTGTTTGAGATATGCTGAAAATCTGCACTAATTAGATAAAGGTGTTTTCTTTTAAAATGCAAAGTTGTGAAGGAAGACTTAGAAGAAGAGCATTGTCCTTTCCCAAACATTCTGTGATGATTAATGCCAGTCCACTACAGCTGAAGAGTCAGTTCTTAAATTATTACTAGACATATTAGGTTAACCTGCTTGTTGTTAGTGTCCTGTCTGCCTTGTGGTTAGGAGCTCCAATTGTCTACAAGCTTAAGATTTCTTTTTGATTGTTGTTGAGTACTGTCAGATAGAAGAATCAGCTGAAGGTGTGTTATATCCCTCTTGACATTGTACTGAGTTATCAAAGCCTTATTCTTAGTGGGCATTTCTAAGTGTGAAATGTCTTCAGGTTTAGAGGTGTTTTGAATTATCCAAGCTTTGCAAAACTTGATCAGGACAAGCCCTGATCTGCGCCAAAGTTAACACCTACTACACACTCTTTGTTTCAGCATGGTATCGCAAATAGATTTTTTTTCCTTACACAAACACTTTATTGAGAGCTTCTTGCAAATCAGATCCAAGGTCATGAATCCCTCCTCAGCCTCCATCATGAATTATCACCCATTTAAGCTGTTTGAAATATGTTAATTCTCCCACCCTTATAGCTGATTAGTGAATCCTGTAACTTCATAGCCTACCTTATCCAAAAGAGGTGCTTTTGTCCTGCTCAGAGCTTTTTACTCAATCAAAAGGACCACAATTAATTCTTACTGAGCATTGTGGATCCCACGTCAAATTCTGAGATCACCTGTGGAACATCCTGAGCTTCAAGAAATCTAAAGGTAAAAATAAAATTTTACCTTATCCTGATCATAGGAGATCTCTAAGTGGGTTTTGATCTCATGTCACATTTCACACTTGTTGCCTGAGATCATGGTTTTGTATTAGATCCAGTTTCTTGGAGTGGCTGTCCTATCTTACAAGACCTACCAAAGCAGGTATTCTTCACCCTTTTAGCCCTCTCATATGTGCCTCATTTTTGGTGTCCTCGTTTTGAAGTTCAATGACAATTCCCATTATGCTCAAAACAATTTCCAGAACACTTATGGAAGGTAGCTGACTAGATGAAAACGAAGCAGCATATTTATTAAAATGTCACGCAGTAGAGCGCAGCAAGTCACCTTGCAGCCCTGTGTGACAGTAAGGGCAGGATTGTGCAGTATTTAAAATAATATAGTGCATTCCTGCCTTTTCCCAGTGCTGGCTCACAATGTGCTGCCTAGCACCATTTCAATCACTCTTCCATCATGGTGCAAGGTTACCTGCTTTGTAAGCAGGATTGTTTTTATACAGGAAGGAGTACCTTCCTGCACAAAAACAATCACCTGAGAAAAATTAACATATTTCTCATAGTTACACCTCACCTGGGGCAGTGTAGCAGTTTTGGCACATTGCCAGGTCTACCTCTTCTGGTAAATGCAGGAATGCAACAGAATGATTTTATGGGTATTGCATGGGACCATCCATGGACTGCCTCCCTGGGGCAGAGTAACACAACACAGTGATTTGCGCTGTGTTCCGTTACTCTGGATTTATCAAGCCACACAGGGCCACACAAGGTGGCCTTGCATGGCTTGATAACTCACATTTAGTAGTTGTGTCATGCTTGCACCCACTTGCATGGTGAACAAGGGATGTAGCTACTTCATAAATATGGCCCTAATTTTTTAAGTTGAAATCTAAGAAGACAGACAAACTTACCAAAGGGATTTTCCTTCCTTCTAATCTTTTGACTGATGGCCTTTTAATCTGGAACCTCCCCATCTGCAACAAAAAATATTTGGAATTTAGGCCTGCCTTTCAATCTGGCTTTACATTAACTTCTCATATCAACAAAGTTTCCTAAGAATGTTATAGCATTGTCACACTGATGCGACTTTTGGCTGCTTGACTCCTGCATAGTCTCTTTCTTTCTGCCTTTATGTTTCCAAAAGGGCTTTGTGATTTGCTAATTCCAGGTCCCTGATGGTAGTAAATTGGATAGATTTATCAATATGATTTTGACTAAACATGTTTGGGGGAGTTGGGGAAAGCTGCTTAACTTGGAAACTGATTTGCTGCATTAGCTTACAATGTCTCACTGAAAACTACCTCCTGGTGTGGGTATGCCAGGAAGCACAAAGATATAAATTGCCCCAGGAGCTGATGGTCAGATGTTGAATGCAGGGGGATGCTTGTCTGAGTTCAGTAGGCCAGTTTGGAAAATTACTGTGATGCTGGAGGTAACCCGCAAGGAAAACAGGACATAAAAGGTGCTGTAGAAAAACACCAAGGACAACACACGAAAAAATCTCATAGCAACAATGTTAGAATATTAGATGAAAACAGATACAGATCTGAGATGGAGGAGTACTCATAAGCAGTGAGATGAAAAGGGAATGTTTTTAGTTTTTCTTCAGACTTTCTCCTCAACAGGTTCCAACTTAGTTCCAAAAGCTGTGACTAGAAATAGCGATCCACAATAGACTGAGAGGGTGGAGAAGCTCCTACTGTCTTTGTGAACTAAGGCCCACATGTATAAAGGTAATCATTTGTGATTATCAAATATCACATTTTTGTGAATGGCTATTTGGTAATGATGGAGTGCTTGGCCCTTTGCACTCTCACCCTTCCGAATGAGTTTTCTGATGGATGTTTCTTGTTGAACCAAGAGTGAAGAGAGCCAGCTGTAATCACAACAGTTTCCAATCAATAGTGTAACACTTCAGGCTACACAATGAGGACCATGAATCAGGAATCATGACTCACGAATGAAGTGAAGAATTTGGACATGAAGACAGTCAGGTAAATGTCTACAGTCATCTAACTCAGGACCTAAATTAATGAGGATTTCTAAATCTGGAGAAAAATCTCATAAAGTGAAGGAAATTCTAGGAAAAAAGAAGGGAAATTTCCTCATGCATATAAGGAAGGTGTCAGTATTTCATACGCTAGGTCAAGAGTCTTCTTAGAATCAGGAAAAGGTGTTAGCCAAAGCCACACTCAGGAAAGCAAAAGGACCATCAATCAATCAAGATTTAAAAAGTGTAGCTAGTTACCTGATAGGGTATCTAGGCACTTGGGCAAGGGGACAAGAGGAAAATTCTGAGGTCTGTACCTCTCGTTGAGATATTGGCTTAAAACAATCTGCGTGAACACAAGTTAATACCACACAATTTTGTCAAGTAACCCCCCCACACCCTCAGAAACTCCCTTGCCTTCTTCTGTCTTATGTTGTAAGTTGCAACATCTATGGGTTACCCCAGACAAGTCCTGAGAACAACATCAACCTTGTTCATTTGGACATCGCTGGCAACAGTTTCTTAAAAAGGGACCGTCAGCTCACACTCTGGCTCTTCATGTTCCTCCATGAAGGTTTTTTTCCCCAGACTCTCTATTACTAAACAAAAAGTGCATCTGTTTCCAAACTAACATTTCATGTGAAAGCACCTGCAGAAAGATACACAAGCGGAAATTAAGAACTGTTTCTCACATTGAGAGAATATCAGGCCTAGTTTAGTCAACTTAAACATATAGTGCAATTATGCACATTTTAAAATGTGTGTCATTGTGCACATGCAACGTCAAATAAATGAAAATGCCAGTACATGAGTTCAGATAAATTTTTTGCCACATCTTTTAGTAGAAGTAATGCATTTTTTTAATACACAGGTATAAATGCAGCCAGAAACTACAAATCAAATCCAAAGTAATGTTTACATTCAATAATGTTAAGACACACACTTTATATGTTTCCCTAGTTCTACAGTGAATGCACTTCATTTCTGAATTCAAGTGCAACACTTTACATTAATAACATTAAATCACACATATGAAATGTTATGTGTACATACAAGTTGAAATTGTGACAAAATGCTGCACCAATCCACCCTCTGATGGTGAATCAAGCCATCACGTCAGATTGTAATCTCTTATCAGATTTATCTCTCAAAACATTTTCATTTGGATTTCTCCAGATGCTCCATGTCAGTACAGTATCTGCTCTGTCTGTCTTCTAATTCTATATCTACTATTTTTCTCTTTATTCTCTTCTTCACATGTGCATGTTTGTATCTTTTATATAGGACAAACAAGATTAACCTATAAAGGTCTATAATCAACAGAGGTCTCCAGATGCTCCCAACAATTCCACTCCCTATATTTTCAAACCATCTGCAACATAAACCAATCCATTTCGTATTGCTTCCCATGCTCCTGTTGCTTCTAACTCCTTCAAATATTCTTTCAGATCAGTAATGTTCTTAATACATGTCTTCAAGTCCTTACAATTGTCAAGGATGAAAGTGCAACATTGTTGAACTTTTAATATCTGACAATCACTGCTCTCCTTCACAAGAAAGATGTCTAATGCAAGTATGTTTTTCAAAACCATTGATCTCATAGCAATAATTTCAGCATCTACAACTAATAATGCACCGGTTGTTCTAGTGGACATTTTATATACAATAGTGGACAACTTTCTCATCTTAATATCATTCCAAATCACTCCTACAGATGGTATCATTGCACAAAAATATCTCCTACAATCTCTGAACCACTGGTACCTCTTTTAGTTCGGGTATTTGCTTCCCACATAGGATCATTAAGATGTTCCTTACAATAAATCTTGGGAAAAAAAACATACTTAAATAACATGTATCGTACCATCCCCTAGGCAACTTATATGCACATTTTTTCTTTATGTATCCAATCTAGATTGAAAGCAGCTTGATTTCCTGTAGCTAAATGTTTCCATTGAAGGCCAATTATACCTTTTGCAGCCTTAGATGTGTGGATAAGCTCAATCCTATGAGCAAAGCAATCATTACTATAATTGTTACAACTAACACTCCTACTGGTGTGTACCTATGTCTACCATTATTGTTGTCTGGTTCCATGATTTCTCTGACTTCAGTTTGTTTAGTAAAACACAGAAATAACAAAAGTCTTCTCGTTGGCTTCCCACTTGTGCAGTAGTGGTAACAATGTCCATGCAATGAAAATCTTTGTGAGTCTTCCTTAGCCCTATTTCGTGTTCTTCTAAATTGCAACCCTCCAATGTCTCTGCAGACTTTGACATTGGTACTCTTATTTATAATCTACAAAGTGAATTTAATGTCTAGTAAATACACAGTTCAAATTTGCTAATAAATACATCCAGGATAAAATGTCTCAGTCTGTCTAGTGGCATGGCAATCTCAAAGCTCAATTCAGCCACAAAGTTCAGTTCAAGGAGGTTCAGTTAGATTCAAATTACTATAACAAAAGATTCCACATTCTTGCTCCGAGTCATTGGCAGCAAAATATGTCCATTCCTGGAGGACAACAGCCTACTCGACGTCTCCCAGTCTGGATTCCGCAAAAACCATAGCACCGAGACCGCCCTCATCACCTGCACCGACGACATCAGGACCAGGCTAGACAAAGGTGAAACCGTTGCTCTCATCCTTCTCGACCTTTCCGCAGCCTTCAACACCGTATGTCACCAAACCCTTCACACATACCTCTTCGACGTCAGAATTCGCCACAGGGCCCTGGACTGGCTCACCTCCTTCCTCTCCGAAAGAACACAAAGAGTTTGCCTCCCCCCATTCCGGTTAAAGGCCACCAAGACCATATGCAGAGTCCCCCAGGGATCCTCACTCATCCCCACCCTCTTCAATATCTACATGGCTCCACTCGCCAGCATCGTCCTACCCCACGGCCTCAACATCATTTCCAACGCTGACGACACCCAGCTAATCCTCTCCCTCACAAGGAAACTCGCAACCGCCAAGAACAACCTCACACCGGACTTCTCGCCATCGCCAACTGGATGACAGCAAGCCACCTCAAGCTGAACTCAGAAAAAAACGAGATCATCATCTTCTGACCCAACAAGTCAGCCTGGGATGACTCCTCGTGGCCGGCCACCCTGGGGCAACACCCACGCACGCAATCTCGGCTTCATGCTAGACTCTTCACTTTCCATGACCCAGCAAGTCAACGTCATCTCGTCCTCATGCTCCAACACTCTTCGTATGCTCCGCAAGACCTTCAGGTGGATTCCCGTGGAAACCAGAAGAACGGTCACCCATGCCCTTGTTAGCAGCAGACTGGACTACGGCAACGCCCTCTTCACAGGATCATCGGCCAAGCTCCAGAAAAAACTCCAGCGCATCCAGAACACTTCAGCACTTCTCCTCCTCAACCTCCCTCGCCACAAACACATCTCGGCCCACCTCAGAGCCCTACACTGGCTACCCATCAACAAAAGGATCGTCTTTAAAATCCTAATCCACGCTCACAAAGTCCTCCACGACACCGGACCGGCCTACCTCAACGATCGACTTAACTTCCACATCCTGACATGCCAGCTCTGCTCTGCCAACCTCGCAACAGTCCCTCGCATTCACCGTACCACAACCGGCAGCAGGTCCTTCTCCCACCTCGCTGCCAAAACCTGGAATTCTCTCCCCACCAACCTACGCAAGACCCAGGACCTCCTGACCTTCAGGAAGCACCTCAAGACCTGGCTCTTCAAGCAGTAGTACCTCCCCCACCCCAGCACCTTGAGACCCTCCCAGGTGAGTAGCACGCTCAACAAATTGATTGATTGATTGATTGGTTGAAGGAGTACCTCCGATATGGTACCCTTGCTCTCTTTCGTCTCTGCACTATTGAACATTCATCACCACTGCCACTATGGTCAAATTCATCAGTTTCCTCTGGGATAGTGGTTTGAACTCGTACGTCAGGCAAGCGCTGTCCTCTTGGGCACTGGTCTCCAGGTACCACTCACTTTACTAGGCCATTTTCCAGGATCTGAATTTTGTGCAGTCAACCCTCCAGGACATGACCCTTCAACTATTGACTCATTCAGACCCACCTCAGGCCGAACATGTGCACTCACAGACTCTTGTCATTCCCCAACAGCTTGACTAACCTCCTTCCTTCTTCTCACTGTGATCACCGGCCCTTCAGGGAGAGGTGCTGTTATATTATCACGGGGCCAAGGACTTTGTGAGTATGTGTTGCATGCACCCAATTGGTGAGTCCTCTACACTTCACAGCAGTTCCTGTGACCAAGATAACTCTTCACCAATGTTCAAAACAGTTTTTGTGGATATACTTCTTCACATTAACCTAGTCGCTGGGACTGATATCATGGTACTGCTCTTTTTGAGGCGCAGTTGTAGCTCCTCCAGCCTGGCAAGATACAGCATGCACCACATTAGCCAGTCCTTTGTAGTAATCAAGAGCCATGTTACCTGTAATGTTCACAAGCACATTTGCAGACACAGCTGACAATTTCTTGGCTCTACCCATAACAATTTCATGCAGAGACAAAACTGTCCTCTTACCTGGGGTGCTGTGAAGACTTATCAACACAAAGGGAAAAGCATCAGGCCATTTCAAAGAGGTGTGTAACCGGACGTCAATAGCCGCAGTTATGATCGATAGCCCCGGGCCGACAGAATCATGCCCAGGGGGCACTTTCGGGAGCATAGCCGATCCGGAAGTAGTGTCCGTCCCGGATATCTGGGACTTGAAGCCGGCAAATATGGAGGAGAAGCCAGAGGAAGTGAAGGAGGACGAGTCGGAGGAAGACTCGTGTAAAGAAACGGAGAACAAGCGGAGGACGGCACAGGAGGCAGAAGGAAAACCCGAATCGAAGGAGGTGGACGACTGTGAGAGTGCGAACGACGGAGGAAGGGACCAGAGACAGCGGGAAGCCAGGAAGAGGGTCCAAAGACCTCCACGGAGCTCCCGAGGAGAAACGAACAACGCAGCCACGTCCCTGGAGGGGCGTGGCTTACAGTTAATCTCCTACCCGAGTGGATAAGGGGCGGGAGAAAGATAGAGGGAACCGAGAAGGGACCGGGAGGAGGGGAGTTAAAGACAGAGAAACTTTCCCCAATTAACTAACGGCACAGAGAGAGAGAGTCTTATATTCACGGAAAAAGGGTGGTACACTATAAAATTACTCCTCTCACACCCCTGCACCCACTACCCCACACACACCTACTAACCCTTATAATACTTCGAGCCCAACACCTACACTTACCTGTTTTCACATTCTTTTCTTTGGGGAATCGGCCATCATCCTCTGGGGACGGGATCCTGTTTCCTCCGGAAAACCATCCAGACGGGATCACAGCCACCAAACAGAACACCCTAGAATAAAGACCATATCCTTATCTTTATTGGTGACAAAGAATAAGGGAAGTCCAAAGACATTTCCTAAGAAGAATCAGTATAAAAAGTGAAGACTCCACTTAAAACCTATACCAAATAAAGGGAAAGTGCAACCAAACTCAGGGGGTCATTCTAAGTCTGGCGGGCGGCGGAGGCCGCCCGCCAGACTTCCCCCTCCAAAATACCGCTCCGCGGTCGAAAGACCGCTGAGGGTATTTTGGGATTTGCCCTGGGCTGGCGGGCGACCGCCAAAAGGCCGCCCGCCAGCCCAGGGCAAATCATCCTTCCCACGAGGACGCCGGCTCAGAATTGAGCCGGCGGAGTGGGAAGGTGCGACGGGTGCAGTGGCACCCGTCGCGTATTTCAGTGTCTGCAAAGCAGACACTGAAATACAAAGTGGGGCCCCCAGGGGCCCCGGGGCACCCCATACCGCCATCCTGTTCCTGGCGGGAGACCCGCCAGGAACAGGATGGCAGTATGGGGTGTCAGAATCCCCATGGCGGCGGAGCGCGCTCCGCCGCCATGGAGGATTCACATGGGCAGACCGCCGGTTTTCCGCATCTGACCGCGGCCGAACCGCCGCGGTCAGAATGCACTGCGGGGCACCGCAGGCCTGTCGGCAGTGCTCCCGCCGACCCTGGCCCCAGAATGACCCCCTCAGTGTCTAAAGAGTCATTTACAACGCCCCCCCCTCCAAGCAGGAACCCACTACAAGGTGAAAGCACACACTTTAGCTATTCTGGATTTCAGTGTTCCATTGACTTGTTCCACCAGACCTGAAGCCTCAGGTTGTTCGCTGCAATGTAGTCCCTGCTGCACACAATAGTCACAGGGCCTCATTATTAAAATGGGTTCCATGGTCTGACTCCAGAGAAGTCGGGACCCAGAACTGTGGAATAAGTTATATTAACGACAGCTTAGCTACTGTGAGACTGTCATTTCTTCTGGTCGGGTAAGTTTTGACCCAACATGAGAAGATGCATACAATTACTAGGACATATCTCAGCCCATTGCACACAGGCATTTCGATGACGTTCAACTTTATTCTGTTGAAGGGACCTCCTGATCTCCCTATGTGACTCAGTGCTACTGCAGTTCTTTTTCCTACAGTACATTCATCTGCTGACATGCAACATATCTGTGGCACAAAGCTTCTGCTATCAAACTGAACCTCCAATTTAACCATGTCTGGTGAAATAGTCATACCATAGCATCCCTCCCTACTTGAGCCAGCCCATGCTAATGCCTCACCGCAGGGGGCAACACACTAACTGGCAACGCAGATTTTCCATCTGCTAAAACCCAAATATCATCCTTATTTCTTTTAACACAAACTTTCTGTCCTGCTTCTGACACTTCTTCCAGTAACCTTTTAACTTCCTCATAGGTAACTGCTGTAGTCAGCAAAAGGTTGTTTCCTCATTTTGATATTGCAATTGAAAAACAAGCATTTAAGGCACAATATTTGGAATCCTCTTTAGTGTATCTGTTTCCGACTGTTACATAGTCATTCCCTTTGTGGTGTGCAGAGCACTTGACAACCGCAATATGGGCAGACAGCTGTAATGATTTCAACAAGTTATAAACACTTTCCTTATTGAAGAGCCTGAAGATGTCATAAAACCTCATTGTAACCATATCTGTCCAAAGTCATGGGTGACACCAAAGTCATACTGACTATGAGTGAAAATGGTCACTTTCAGCTGGTCTAAAACACAGCGTTCTCTAGTAAAAGCAATAGATTCAGCCACTTGTGCAGAAAATACTTCTTGAAGTCAGGAAATTTAGACCACACCTGAGGCAGTACAAACTGCATAGGCAGCTCTCAGGTTTCAAAGATCTGATTTAGGTAGTGGTACATCTTTAATATCAGGCCTTGGCTTGGTGCATAGTTCAGTGACATGTAGAAAGTCACGCTCAACTTCATTTTCAACATCATTGTCCTTCACACCTAAAGGCAGTATATTTGCAGGATTCATTGTTGTACATCTCTTAAGGGTTACATTGGGCACAACAAGTATGACTTGTTCATACAATGCCAATTAACCGTTTGTGAAATACTGTGTCTTAGTGCGAGTCAACGAAATTTCCACAGAGTGGGGGGCAAAAACATTTAAAGGATGACCCATAACAATGCTCTCACTACGTTCAATGCTCACACTTGTTGCCACATCAACTTTAACATAGCTGGGGGCAACCCAGCAGCTACTGGGGCAAGTGTGGCTGAAAAATATGTAACAGGTCTGGCAATACGGTTGCTCTGAGGTGCTATTTTCTATCTCTTTAGGACTACTTGACCCCCAAAACCTATGTTTTGACACCCCAATTAAGTATAGAGGTCTCATGGTTCCTGAAATATTACATCATCACTGCAACACATCCGTCATTTGTGAAAAGGTTATCCCAGTTTCGCAATGTCTATCCAAGAGAAAATACTTCTCTAAAGCACAAATTAAAAAGGAAAGTCTCTGGACAACAATGTTTTTACTGAGGTTTATCAAGGGGCCAGGACGAATGTGGCTGTTTCATTCAAATTAGAATCCAGATACCATATTGTACTCCGGGCTGACAAGGGGTGATTTGTCCTAAGACCTGAGAGACACAGTATTACCTGGAATATGGGACTTTTGAGGGAAAGATGTAGGTCTCAATGACAGTGTTAAGCCTATCTGCATAACAGTGAAACCTAATGTGGAGTATCCGAGAATCCCACAATACAATCTGACCCCTAAAACCATTGCTGGGTTTACTCTAGTGATTGGTTCAATGATTCAGCAAGGGATACTTAAGGAGATTACGGAGAGTCCATGTAATTCAACAATTATGGGTTTGCTGAAACCCAATGACAAGTACTGATGCTGCAGTCAGCGAAGCTGATTTAACTGAATTTATCATATTACTTATTTGGAGCAGGCTGAAGGATGAAGAAAATCCAATTCCTTCCTGGGCTGGACTTCATGCTCTGATCTCCCAGAATAGCGTCCCACTAAAGAAGGTTGGGTTTTTACCAGTATTAACATCTCCAGTGACAAACTATGCAACAGAATACATAGCTCTTAATTTTTTTTAAAAATTGCATGCTCGGCTTGAAGACCAGCCTATCCTGACAATATTTTGCGATGAAGGTGTTTTCCATATCATAGCTGACATTTTTATGAGCAATCCAGTAGCAATTGATGATCTTTATCCATTGATCTGCGTTTTACGCATTACAAAAGTTGCATTGCAGTGTGCAGGAAGTTATCTCAGTGGATGTGACATAGACAATGCACTTACTGGGGCTGAAATCTTTGGAAGCAAAACTGTCCAGCCAGTATTGAGTGGAACTCATTATGTTAATTTGTTATAACTTATGTTCATCATATCGGAGGCTATAGAAGAATTGTGTTAGAATGTTTTCTGTAACAAGAATGACAAATTAAGTTTTGCATATTTTATCTCAGAAGTGAACAAGGGTGCACTTCATTCAAAATACATAGGGCCTCATGTTAACTCAGACCGCCACATGAGTGTGACGTGTTGGCCTCTGCCAACCCGCCACATCTCCACTCATACCCCCATGGCGGTTGGAACCGCCGGGCTGGAGATGATCATCTCTGACCCGGCTGTCCACAGAAGACTACTGGCAGTATTAAGAGCTGGCTTTCCGCCATGGTTTCTGTCGCGGCAGCACCGCCATGAAAACCATGGCAGAAAGACTACAGGTGACAGGGAATTCCTTCCCTGTCACCGGTGGATGGCTCCGCCACCCAGCAAGCACTATGCCCCCCTCCCGCTTCCAGCCACAACACCCCCTTCCCCCAACCCCACCCCTTCCAGCCACAGCACCCTCACCCCCCTTCAGCCACAGCACCCTCTCACGTATACTCACACCCATCCAAACATGCATACTCACACTCATACACACTTACATGCAGACACACACTCACTACAACATTCAGACATGCATACAACCACGCATACACACATTTATGCACACATGCAGACACCACACACTCATACATGCACACACAACACCCTCCCAGCCCCTTCCCCTGTTCGACCTGTTACCTGCAACTTACCTGTTCCGGGGAGAAGGTCGTCCACCAGGAAACGGGAAAGGGAGCTTCCACCACCGGCAGCGCCCCGCCAGCAGGCAGGCTGTACTAGGGCCAATAATATGGCAAGCAGTGTCCTACTGGTGGGGTGGGGCCGGTGGTAGAACCGCCAGAGCACCTCCATCTGCCACCAAGACTACTGCTGGATTTCCACTCAAAGTGTGGCGGAATCTGGCAGGACCTGTGATATGGTGGGTGGGAGACCGCCAGCTTTGACTGCCTAATCGTAATGAGGGCCATAATGCAAAGCTAGGCAACACTCAGTTCAAAATCAGAAAACCTGAATACCTAGTTTGTAGAGTTTGTCAAAGAATGTGAAAATAAATCTGAACTTTGCAAATACTGGGGAAATGTTTACCACATGATAGCTCTAATGAAAAACTTGGTACATGTTGATACAGAAGTGATTGGGAGCTGCATTTGAAGACTATGTTTTGCAAATTTGATTGCATAAACTACCTGAGATATGGGTCCTGTTATTCAGAAAGAGTGAAGAATCTAGAGGTGGAAAAACCATACCACTACAGAAACATCATCCAAAGACATTTTGTGGTGCAAGACGGAGCGGGAAGGTTCAATGCTGTGGCTCCAGATTTGAAATTGGAACAGGCAATCCAGAGATCACAGAAAAGTTCAAAGGGAATTGTTGGTCAGACACGCAAACATGAATATATTGCTCAAAGGCAGCAAGGTTAACATGAAGTCCTTTCTACTTGCAATGTTTTCAGAGAGATGACAAATTCAAAATTAACAGACCAATGTGAAACTGTTCCTCACCACAAACTTGTGGGAAAGAGAAGGGAATGTTTTAATAAACATGTTGACAGAGTTCTTCATTTTATGCAGCAGCAACTAACCCCTTTTAAATGAATGAGCCTGAGCGACTACACAACTTTGTGACCAAACAATATGTGGATGACAATATGAAGACACGTCTACTAGATGGCCTGTAACATGAATCAAATCTATACACAGAACTGAAGCAGTAGAGATTTGTATTGAAAGAGAAAAGGCTGTTTGACATAATCACTAAAGCTAATCTTCCACACTTTAATTGCCATAGTAAGAGTTTCATCCAACCAGCCACTACAAAACAGGTTAAAAAAAATCAACTTTTGCAAGCAAATAGAGAGATGGATGTAGCAAAATAAAGGGGTGCATTTATTGAGGACATTCTGTTGCATGATCTTCTTACAACAAATGCCTCATTTGATGGAGATACTGCAACCAAACCTGTGGAGCAGAAACTTGTTCAAGAGCTCATAAAAAACCTTTCAACTGAAGAATTTCAATTCAAAAAGGTGTCCTCATTGAAAACTGCTGTTGTTGTGGACTATGGGGGTCATTCTGACCTTGGCGGTCCATGACCGCCATGGCGGAGTGCGGCGGAAGCACCGCCAACAGGCTGGCGGTGCTTCCTGGGCCATTCTGACCGCGGCGGTAAAGCCGCGGTCGGAAAAGGGGAGCCGGCGGTTTCCCGCCGGTTTCCCGCTGGCCCAGGGAACCCGCCATGGCGGCGCTGCTTGCAGCACCGCCATGGGGATTCCGACCTCCTTCCCGCCAGCCTGTTTCTGGCGATGTCCACCGCCAGACCCAGGATGGCGGGAACGGGTGCCGTGGGGCCCCTGGGGGCCTTCACTGTCTGCTTAGCAGACAGTGAAAATCGCGAAGGGTGCCACTGCACCCGTCGCACCCCTTCAACTCCGCCGGCTCCATTCCGAGCCGGCGTCATTGCTGAAGGGTCTGTCCCGCTGGGCCGGCCGGCGGTCTTCTGGCGGTCGCCCGCCGGCCCAGTGGGAAAGCCGGAATGACCGCCGCGGTCTTTTGACCGCGGTGCGGTCTTTCGGCGGGAACCGCTTGGCGGGCGGCGACCGCCGACCGCTGCGGTCAGAATGACCGCCTATATGTCACAATTGCGAGTGGTTCAGATTTCATCCATGCAAAACTTTGGAGAGGTCGTTCAGACTGTTCTACAGCTATCAAAGTCAGTATGCAGTTTGCAAGAACTGCACATTGTCTTTGACAGTTATCTTGAACTATCTCTCAAAGAATGTGAGTGAATCTGATGAATGTCTACAAGTGTAACAATTTACCTTGCCTGAATCAAAAATTTGATACCTATACCTGTGCAACTTTATAAATTCTGGTCATCAACACTGAACAAGATGAATTTGGAGATTTTGACTCACCAAAACATTGCTGATGCTTTAGTGAACACTGAATTTCCAATTATTTCAAGTGGAAGGATTTTCAATAAGGAGTTCGTGTCTGCAGAGATATACTCTAAACGTACGGGCCATATTGTTCAAGAACTTAACAGCAAACTGGAGGAAACTTAGATTTGTTGCAATGTTCATAATTCAAGGAATGTCAGATTATAGATACATTATAGAACAGGTGAGAAAAAACACCTAATCCCCCTTCATATTTTGTACAAGAAACTTGGCCTAGAGATGCCCAGTGTTCTTTAAGGCACATATTCTTACGGGTGATTACACTATGAGCAATTTTGTAACACAGCTTGGAGCTTTAACTGCTGAACCTGTGAAGTTTCTAAAAGGTTTGCTGAGACAGAAGAAGAATGTGACTTTAAAGACGTAGGAAAATATCTTGTGTATGTGTGGAAAGTGAGTTCTGACTCACATTTGATGGTCTTGATGATCTTCCAGACAGTGAGTTCAAGAGATCAGTCCCACTGAATGACCTTCCAACAATGTCATATTCTATGTGTGGCCACATTAATAGAGCATTCTACTTGATGATAGGTAAATGTTTTGGATCGTGCATATGTAGAGAAAGGTCTGTGTGGATTTGGTTGGGAAGATATTGACCTAAAACCTATCTGAGCTCAAACCTACAAAATTTCTAAAGCCTGTACCCTCAGAACTTACACGTACATGCACTTGCAAAACCTGTGCTAAAAAAGTGATAAACATTATTTTTTCATTTTCATAAGATCATAAACATACATAAAAGGATTTGAAAACATTAATATTTGCTGTATATATATATATATATATATATATATATATATATATATATATATATATATATATATACATATATGTTTCTTCTTCCTCTATTATAGAAATATTTTAGAAAATGGCAGAAGGGTTACCCTGAGGAGTAATTTTCTGTCTCTATAAGACTACTTGATCCCCCCGAAACCTATGTTTTGATACCAAAATGAAGTAAATAGGTCTCTCGGTTCCTAATATATTACCTCATCACTGCAATACATCTACCATTTTTAAAAATGGTGTCCAGAATAATTTGGCCCGGTTCAGCAATGTCTACCCAAGCTAAATTACTTCTCCAATTAGCTAAAAACACAAATCAAAAAAGAAAGAAAATCTCCAGACAACAATTTTTTGGAGGTATATCAGGGGACCAGGATTACATCATAAGCTCAAATTTCTGTGCCTCTTTGAGTACAATAGATCTATCACATATAATAAACTTATTGCTTTGAGGTTCTCAAGCCAATTTAAGTTTTCCTTCTCCAGCTCCCTCTCTTTTTGCATAGGTCAGAATCCATTCCGACATTTCTCTTGACGGCACACATTTAAAAAGATCTCTGGCATAGATCCCCCTTGTGGGGCCCGTCGGGCATTGCAGCACCAGCCCGATGAGGAGCAGACCCGATGATGAATCATGACATCCAATGAATGTGTGAGGGTTCTAGCTTCTAAATTTAGAAGTGCCTTTCTGATCCTTAACTATTCTTGTGTAACAGTGTACTTTTTCCGATGTGCATATTCCCAACTCCTACAACTTGGATTCTTTTTCCTGAAATGGGTAGGTTGGGAACCTCTGCTGTTTTCACAGTAGAGTGGGTAGCACCAGTGTCGATGACGAATGACACAGGGAAGCCATTCACCTCACCATCTACCAATAGTCCACTCTGGTCTACCTGTAAGGATGGACCAAGTACACAATCCTCCTCTCCTCCTCTCCTCCTCTCCTCCTCTCCTCCCAGTGACCGTCACTGTGGCAGGTCTGAGTTGTAATCTTCATCTGCTGGTATCTTAGTTTATAGTCTGGACATACCCTGATTCAGAAAAGGGTTTCTATTTGCATTATGGCCCTGATTTAAATTAGATCTAGGAACATTTGCCTTTTGTTGTGGCATCTGGCTTGTAAAACCTGCATTCTCTGTTGCTGGGGGACATTACAATTTTACATTCTTTGTCTCTATATATGCTGTGACTGAACAGGATTATTTCCCAGTGTCTGTAGAAATCCACCTTTCTGTACATGGTTCTCATTCGCCATGTTATTAGCACTGAAATGCTCCCTCTTCCAATGACCCATTATGCTGCAAGCATGACAAGGATTAGTATTTTCAAAGTAGCCATGTCAGTCCTTGTATTCAGATCTATTGAGACACCATGTGCTCTATTCTGCTCTTGAAATCCATTTCCTCCTTGCATCATCGGAACTCCTTGCTGATACACTACCTGCAATGCACCAATATTCCCCAAAAACTGTGAATTCTGACTTTGTTTTGCAACTTTCCTTTCAATTTCTTTTGCCTCATCTCCAGTTCATTGCTACAATATTTAGCATATCTCAGGATTTCATCAGTTGACTTACTCTGCCAACATATGAAATGCTGCTGAATCATTGTACTAATTTCAGGTTTCAATCCATGCACAAATCTGAACACAAAATGGCCAGTGTCTTTTGTCTCAACAGTCTCTGTGTCACTATAATGTTTGAATGTCTCTAGCAAAATCTCATAATAACCGACTAATGTCTTTAGGAGACACTTTTAATTTCAAAAACATATACTGCCTGATGATACATCTGCATCAATATTGGGGACAGAGCCTTCGTCTCCTGGTTTCTTATTAGTTCCTTTTCAGGCCATTGAACAGCTATTCTGCATTCAATTCATAGATAACTTGGAACAACAATGTCAAACAAAGTCCACAGGCCCTTTGAAATTTTCACAAATCGATTGACCTTTCTGTACTACTCCACAGGGTTTTCTCTCCACTTTTGGAAATCATTAGTGAATGATGCAAGATACATAGCCCCCACTAGGAACTCCTCTCATTGGGAGCATTTTTATATCTTCCTCCTCCTCAGCTCCTCCAGCCAGAAGCAGTTCTAATCTTACATTCTTTGGTTCCTTCTTCTTTACCTATCTTCCTTCCCATCTATCTAATTCACTCCATTTTCCCTAATCTGTAATTTCATTTATGATGGTCTCATGTTCTCGATCATTAAAGCTTAAACTGTGGCTTTTCTGAAAAAAAATTGACTTATTCAAATCAACTTCACATTTCTGAGCTAGATCAGCCAATTTCTCATAAGCCTGCCCTATAAGTCTAGTAATGTCCTTGCAAAAGCTAATTTTATTAGTAGGTATCTAATTGAGACATGTCAAGAGTTTCAAGTATCATCCCATTTAATTGCAATTTTAATTTGCCACCTATATTGTCTTCTCTCTCAGGGGTTTGAAATATCTTTTCACTGAATCCTGAGCCTTTAGCCTCATTTCAAATATCTATACTCTTGAGCCAATCATCTAATCCTTGAGCACTAAGACTCAGATGCTCTGCAGAGATACTTGCATTTGCATTAACCAGTGAATTCCAAATGGAATTTGGCAAACCTAAAGATAGTCTTAGGAGTACTGTAATTAGCTGTGGGAAGTACATTCATTTTGCGGCAGGAAAAAGGTGTTGACCTTTGAGGAAACCTTCCATGAGGGGAAAATCCTGTCTGACCTTATGTGGGATCTGCACTTGCCGTACATGGACCTTTCCCTGTCTCAGTACTGAAGGGGTTCTTCTCATTGTCATTCTCACAGAGGTGTTATTTGAGCTACCTATTCCAGCCAGTAGAAATGGCATACTCCAAACTACTCCAGGCTTATACAAAGGGACCACTGGAACCCTCTCCAATCAAATCGGAACTCACTTCTACTGATATGGCAGACGCATCAAAATTTCCATTAATATTTACATAACTCACTTTTCCCACTTGTGTCTCATTATATGGAGGTGGATATTTTAACAATAGTTAATTTATGAAATTAAATCCTCATAAAAATCTCTATCACTGTCGCTCTCTTCTATTCTCAGTGCAATTTGCCTCTTTGTTGTGCTGAATGAAACGGAACACCGCTAGTGAGTAGTTGTAGACCTATATTCGACACACAAGTGAAGGAGCCACCCTCGACATGTCCCGTCACTTTGCTAACCGCCGCTCACCTCCCGTTACCTAGATACCCCAGCCCTCGAGCATCTCTGTGTCCCACATTCCAAATAGAACATCACTACACCATTTGGCCCTCATTACAACTCTGGCGGTCGGTGATAAAGCGGCGGTAATACCTTCAACTGGCCTGCGGTAACAAAAATGGAATTATGACCATGACGGAAACTGCTCACATAGACAGCCACTTTAACACACTGACTGCCACGGCGGTAGCAACAAACACTGTGGAGATAACTGCCAACAGCCAGGCGGAAGACAATGTACCGCCCACAGTGTTACAACAGGCCTATCCGCCACCTTTTCCGGGGTGGTACCAATAACATCAAAAGCACGGCAGAAGCAGTACACAGAAGGCAAAGGGCTCACCCCTGGAGACAAAAGGAAGAACCACGCAGCCTTGGAGCCCGAGTTGCAGGGGTTCCCCATGCTCATCTAGCTCCTTCTTCACTATGAACACCAACACCAGCGAAGACAACCACGGTGAGTACTGGCGCCTTGCACAGAGGGGAGGGGGGAGGAAAAAGAGAGTGACACACACATGCAACACGCAACTGTACCCCTCAGGAATAATGCAAGGACTACAGGAATTGATTAAAGTGAGTGTAATAATATAAAATTTTAGAAAATTGTGCTTCAAAATCAAAACAGTATATACATATATGCAAATGTAGGGACACAGCCCAGTCCACAATGTCGGTGGGCCACAGGGCCACATCACATAGGCCAAGGCCCCACTTGACTCCTGCAACAACACTGAGAGAACACTGCAGGGACATCAGGTCAAAAATACACAGGCACCTCAGGGAGACGGGGAACGGGGGGATTCTCAGCCGGAAGATGGTACAACGCCACTGGTCCTGGAGGGGGCTACTCGTCCTGTGCAATGTCCTGGGGAGTGCAAGCCCATATACCCTTTCTCCCCAGGTACTGTCCCTCCTGTAGCCGCTGGGTCTCCTGCAACTTGTCTAGTATCTGGCCCTTCGTCTCCTGGGAATGGTGGTATGCTCTCAGGATGTTGGTGAGTGCCTCATGGAGAGTTGGTTCCCTGGGCCTGTCCTCCCCCTGTCACACAGCAGTCCTCCCAGCCTCCCTGTTGTCCTGTGCCTCTGTCCCCTGAACTGTGTGCCCACTACCACTGACCCCAGGTCCCTGATCGTCCTGTGTTTGTGGGGTGGCCTGGGGTCCCTGTAGTGGTGGACACACTGCAGATTGTCGTGTCCTGGGGACAGTGGTATGGGCCCGCTGGGTCGGTGCTGTGGTGGTATTTCCTGAGGGGGGAGGGTCTGTGGTGACGTATGACTGTGCCTGGGTAACCGACTGTACAGCGGTCCCATATGGGCCAGGTTGATCATACAGATCCAGGTGTCCAGAGCTGCTGTCATCACTGTGGGCCTCTTCTGGTGGGGCTGGATGTTGCTGGCACCTCCTCTCTGGTGACGTTGGATGGGGGATCTGTGGGGATGTAAATGCAGTGTTATTGTTTCTGTGTGTGCCATCTTGTGCATGGGTGTGTTGCCCTCTATGGTTGTTATTGCCCTGGCAGCTTTGCCTTGTGTGAGTAGTGATTTGGTGGGTTAGGTGATTGTCTCAAGTGTGCATGCTTTAATGATGTGTGTCCATGCAGGTCTGTGATGGGGGTCCGTGCATTGGTGTTACGTGAAGGGCTTGGCATTGGAATGAGTGGGATGTGCATTTTTGCAAACCACACACTCTTTAACCACATCATCCACATCCTTATCCATATTAGGTCATTAATAGTGCTCTCGTAACCTCTGTTTTGTCATAGTTGCCCCAAGGTGACCTTCATGGGCAGAATTAATCAAGCCAGAACGAACACCATACGGCAGAATACACTTCTCACATCTCAAAAGTACTCCATCTTCAATAGAAATGTCCTCTGCAATTTTGCAAAACGGTTGCAAAGCGGTTGCAAGGACAACAACACATTTCTCTCTTTCGGCCAACTGTTAGTTACATTTTCCCTCACATTGGCTAATATTTCATCTTCACTCTCAGCTTTCTTTTAGTCCGCTTAACTAAAGGCTTTAAATGCAGGTAGATCAACACTAGCAACAAAACAATCTTCTCTATCATCTTCTGCATTCATCTCATCCAACTCACCAATTGGTAACCTTGAAAGAAAATGAGCCCTTACATTAACTCTACCTGGTACGTGCTTAACTTCCATATCCTATTGCAGAAGTTTTGTGGTCAAGTGTGCAATGTGTGGAGTAGTGTAATTAATCTTGTCACCTCTCAAAATATACAGTAGAGGTTTGTGATCCATTACAATTACAAATCTTCTACCCCAAACATAACTTCTAAATTTCTCACTTGCCCAGACACATGGGAGAAGCTCCTTTTCAATCACTGAATAGTTCAACTCTTCTTCTCTCAAAACTCTAGAAGCATAACTAATGGTGACTTTTCCCTGTGAAGTTTCCTGGGTCAAAACTGCCCCAAAACCATATTTGCTCTCATCTACCATGATACTACACCTCAACTGAGGATCATAAGAAAGTAACGCCTTAGCATTTGTCATTTCAAATTTCACCAACTCAAAGGTGTCCTGACAATCCTTGTCCCACTCAAACGCAACACTGTTCTTCAGCTTATTAGAAAAACTTCTTAGCATCTTAGAAGCATATTCAGGAATAAAACTAGCATACAATTCTCACAAGCCTACAAAAGAGTGTAACTCATCTTTATTCTTGTGAGGAGAACACTTTCTAACAGCTTTGAGTAATCCTGGTCTAAGTTTGATACCATCAGAGGAAATGGCATGTCCTAAAAACTCACTGTCTCTATTCCAAAATTAAACATTATCACTTTTATCTACCACACCATTTTCCTCAAAAATCTGTAAAACCGAGCTGAGAATAGCATCATGTTCCACCAATTGTTTTGCGAAAATGAGTACATCGTCTTGGCAGACCAGAACTCCATGGAGCTCTTTCAACAGATGAGACATAATCCACTGGAAAACTGAAGCTGCCGAGGCAAGGCCAAAAGGCGTGTTGAACGCTGTGTAATGTCTAGAACTGTCCGCAAGTACCACTTGGTGATACGCTGATGCCAAATCGATTTTCGACAACCGCTCCACACCATTAAGTCCTTCTAAAAGATAATTAATTCTGGGAAGCGGGTATGAATCTATCCAAATGTCCTTATTTAAACTCCTTAAGTCAATGCACAAGCGCATCTCTCCATTATGTTTGCGTGCCACCACATGGGACAACCCATAAACTAGACTACACTGGTTCATCTCTCAAACTGAAAGGAATAAATCTTAACTATTTTAACTAGTGTTTGACAGGGACTGCACCTTGTTTGACTCTAATTCTGTGTTTAAATGCCTTAATATACCCAAGTTTATCCTCAAAAACATTAGGGAATTCATTATATAGACCTTGGGCATCCAACACACATGGTTCTTTGATCACCATCACTTGCTCACTGGTGCCAGGTTTGAGTACCATTCCGAAAAGGCCCTGATGAAACCAACCCAGCATGACATGCACAGCATATCTCACCATAACCAATATCTGTTTAAGAATTTGTTGTCTGGTGCATTTGCGATCGGTAACTGTGCGCGAGACAGCGGAGGAGGAGAGGCCGCTTCTGAGGCCAGGGAATACCTGGAGTCTGGGTCCCCCGGAACACGCCAGATCGGTGAAGGGAGTGACAGTGTAGGCGATCATGCCAGGCAATAGGTGCTGGAGTGTTGCCGGACCGGCGACAGTGAAATGGACGCCCACCTTGGGGCCTGAAAATGACCCGGGTCACCGTGGCTGCCCTTGGCAACATCGGCAGACCTGAGGGTGGGGGGGCTCCACCTGCCGATTGATGCCTGGAGCGTGGCCTCAAAGGAGGCCCGGTTGCTTGGAGACGAACGGCTGCATCCGCAATGGCGGAGAAGGAGGGGTGACGGAGGCCTGAGAGAATCCGGAGGCTGAGCCTCCCTCACGAAGCACTGGATTGACGGAGGCGAGCGCTGGTGGCCGCCGGACCCGCAGCAATGAGGTGGGTGCTCACCTAGGGGCTGTATTGACCCGTGGCCGTGAGCTGAGATCGGAGGCCCGAGACATAAACTACTGTCGATGGTAAGGGAGCCGCTCATTGATTCGTAACCGCATCGAACTGAACTAAACTTGAGAGCATTTTCCAAAGGGAAGCCTAAGACACTGTTTATGAATCAGGTGAACTATGTTGGATCGCCCCCCTAAAAACTAGAGGTATCCCTGCGTACATGACTTTAACCACAAAGAGGTATCTAAACAGTGGGCCCTGACCTACGGAGGGGATGTCAAACTGAGGCCTGGACTGGTAATGGAATACCCTGTTTAAGATTTATTGCTAGCTAGCAAGAACTAACGGTCATCCTCTGAAAGACCTCCTTGTCACTATTACGGTGAGATACAGATGCCCAGAGCTTAGAAATGATGGGCAAAGTTAAGGGTTCCAAAATGCTGGGCCTGACCCAGACCAATCTTTGAGAGAGGGAGGAGCACTGGAAACCCTTGTGCAACTAGATGCTACGCATAAATCGCACTCCACTAAATTTGACAAAGTACTTTAAGCTATCTTGGACACAAAAACGTCACTGGAAACTAGGATCGACACAATAGCCACAGAGGTTAACTTACTCCGAGTGGACCACCATAACTTGACAGAACGAGTAAAAGGAGCGGAGTCTTCGCTCGCGACTCTTCGCCCCACGGTACAGGATCTTCAAGCCCAAATGGCGCAGGTACAGCTGGAGATAACTGCTTTACACAAGCGGGCGGAGGACGCCGAAGGGAGATCCCGCCGCAATAACATTAGACTAGTAGGATTTCCTGAACAAATAGAAGGCCCTAATGCTGAACTTTTTGTGGAAAGATGGTTGATCGATAATGTGTTAGATGGCATCCCCTCGAAGTTCTTTTCCATTGAAAGAGCCCATAGAGTACCTGGCAGGCCTCTGTGCCCGGGCGTACCTCCACGACCTATAATCGCTCGACTACTGAATTTCAGGAATCGGGACGCAATTCTGCAGCTCTCCCGCTCGCATGGCTCGTGGCGACATGACAATGCAGAGATCTCAGCCTATCCAGATTTCACTGCTGAAGTACAAAAACAACGTAATTCCTTTGTTAAGGCGAAACAGCGTTTAAGAGAATTGGACTATAAATATGCATTACTAATTCCTGCAAAACTTCGAGTGATTGATTTTGAGGCAACACGAATGTTCAACTCACCAGAGGATGTATGGACCTGGCTACACGCAAAGGGACTAATGCACCCAACTCGGGAATCTCAGGAAGAAGCAACTTGGCTGATTCCACGTACTAAACGACGCAGGCGAAAGTCCAGCAGAGCGAGACCGTCTCGGGCCCAAGCGGCTCAGGAGCAAGAGAAAGCAATAAAAGAAGCATTGCAGTTGTCTAGCAACCCCTTTCTTGCTCTAACAGATAATCCCTCCATCCCCTCCGATACAGACACAGGAACCTCACCGCCTTCTCGGAGCTCACTTGATGAAAAGGGCCCGATATTGACCCCACATATGGCGGACGACCTTTGAAACACCAATACTCTGCGAACTGATGGGATTACTGAAGGCAACAGACCCCCGTGGCGCAGGATCATGCATCTCCTGGGTCACACAGCCTCATTGGGTCCCGGAGGTGGCCTTCATAATATGTTGCCCCGGGAATGCAAAGCGGTCAACCGCTTAGATCACAGCGCTTGTCACCCCCGAGAATAGGGAGTAGTAGGCACAGTGCCTTAACCGAACGGATATGTATCCATTACAGTTCTTTAGTACGCTAGTTGTATGTCTAGGGTATTTTGGCATGATACTTAACACAGATCAGGCCTGGGTTCGGGGAGTTGTTTTGCATGTTTTTATTGTTTTTAAGTGCTTGGTGACTGAGAAGGATGTGGACAGACAGGGGGCATTGAAGACCAGGGAGAAGAGGACACAAGAAGAATGGAACACTAACCCATAACTGATGGCTGCAGAGTATACTATGTTAACTTGGAACATCCGAGGCATGGGTAATCCCATTAAGCGATATAGAGTATACTCCTATCTCAGGAGACGTCGGACAGATTTTGCCTGTCTACAAGAGACACACTTGACTCAGGGGGAACTACTTAAGCTGGGCCATCGCTGAAAGGGCCACATTTATGGTACAGGATACTCAGCATATGCCAGGGGCACATTAATTTGGATAGCACCGGAAGTACCATTTGTTAAAGTTAGGGTACACATTGATCGCGAAGGGAAGTATGTTCTATTAGAAGGCCAATTAAATGGTCGCCCCATTATTCTGGCTTCAATGTATGGTCCCAATACTACACAAGGGACCTTTTTAAACAAGCTATCTCTGACTTTGCTGCAAGACCCAAGCGCTCCTAGTTTGTGGGGAGGAGACTTTAACTGAATCCAAAACACCATTTTACATCGGTCGATTCCTCCCTTGCTGAATACCCCTGGCCTGCAGGCCACTAGGCATTTCCAACAGTGGTCACAATCTATGCATCTACATGATATCTGGAGATTACAACATCCCATGGATAGGAAATACTCTTATTATGCATCGGGTTACCAAATACACACAAGACTAGATTACATCTTTTGTGATTCAGTTATGTGGCCCGCTATTCGAGGATCTGAGTATTCGGGTAGGACCTTGTCTGATCATAACCCTCTTAGGGTTGCTTTTGGATGGGGTCAATCCAAACTGACAATTCCAATGTGGAGACTCCGAGTAGAGGCCCTACAGGACATGGCATAAAGAACTAAGATAGGCACCACCATCATAGAGTATTTTCAACATAACAAGAGATTGGTGGAAGACCCTAGAATAGAGTGGGATGCGATAAAAGTGGTTATCCGGGGCCAATGTATGACCACCTCATGGGGAGTGAAATCAGCCCTCACGCGTAGTATACTGACTCTTGAACAGGAAATACGTCGGCTGGAAAAGGAAGCTATATCTGATCCTTCAGCACAGTGGTTGTTAACAGCTCAGCGTTCTCAGTACCGAGAAGAGCTATGTAGGCTAGGAAAAGTAGACTATAAAGCATATCTGACTCAGCAACACAGAGATGGAGACAAACCGGGACAAAAGTTAGCTTGGCTGCTGCACTCAGAGCGATTAGGAATGACAAACGGGAGGTGGTCAATACGCAGGAGGCAATTAATGAAACCTTCGCACAAAACTATAAAATGTTGTACACAGCATCACCGGGCCCTGCTGCTTTCCACAGGCACCCAATACTGCATGACCTTCCCCTGCCTACCCTGACGCAGCAACAGAAACAATATTTGGAGCAACCAATACAGCTAGATGAAGTGAAGCTGGAGATTCAACAGATGGCCAGAGGGAAGACCCCAGGCCTAGATGGGTTGTCTGTTGAGTTTTGTGCTGCATATGAGACCACCCTTGCGCTTTGGTTACTAGAAATGTACAGGGAATAATTTCGGTGGAGGGAACTCCCACCCTCGTTAAATGAGGCCCTTATCGTGGTACTCCCCAAACCTGGTAAGGACCCTCTGGAAGTGGGCTCATACCGACCCCTATCTATGCTTAATATAGACTATAAGATCCTAAGTAAGACACTGGCAAATAGATTACTGCCATTACTCCCCACCTTGATTCACCCTGACCAGAGTGGATTTGTACCAAACAGAGCCACTTATTATAATACCAGACGACTATGCCACATCATAGATGCGGTTTCTAAAGGCAGGGACACCCACTGGCGGTGTATCTGGATTTCAAAAAAGCATTTTAAACGATAGGTTGGGCTTACTTGATGTGGACGCTGAGAAGCTTTGGTCTATGTCCCCGATTCCTACAGTAGATACAGCTGCTCTATACTGCCCCCCAGGCAAGAGTCCGTACAGGTCATCAAGTGTCTGGCTCTTTTCATATTCAGAGAGGGACGCGTCAGGGTTGCTCACTATCCGCAGTACTCTTTACCCTGGCCATGGAGCCCCTGGCGGCACGCCTGCGGACAAAAGACCTTGACTGGGGATTATGGGTAGATGGACGGTGGCATATTACGTCTCTCTATGCAGACGACGTGTTAATCTATCTCCGGGAAACTGACAGTGCCCTATCTGGATTGTTCACACTGTTGGAACAATTTAGTGAAGTGTCGGGCCTTAAGGTGAATTGGGGAAAGTCCTGTGTGTTTCCCTTTCACGAGGCCAGCGACACAATAAGCCAGTCGATTGATGGTGGGCGCTTAGTATGGGCCACAGGAACTTTCTGTTACTTAGGGATAGATGTGTGCCACTCGGAGATAGACCTAGTGGAAGGCAACTATAACAGAGCATTGACTTCAATTCGTAGGTCCCTACCCTTCTGGATGCGGTTACCCCTCTCCTCCATGGGTAGACCAGCTATTATAATGTTGATACTCCCTAGATTGCTTTCTTTGTTCCTAGCATTGCCGATCCCGCCTGGAAAGGCCTTCTTTCAGGCTGCACGTAGTTTACTAATAACACTTATATGGGGTTCAGGACGCAAGAGGATATCCTTAGACGTGCTGCAGTATCCATTACTTGAAGATGGTATGGCGATTCCAGACATGGAGCGATATTATGCAGCAGCACAACTGCACTGGATAATATCCTGGTTGACTGGAAACCAATCAATAGAAGGAACTATGGTGCAATACACAGGAGGGAGGGGCGCTCAGATGGCTTCTTACGCAAGACAGAAGCAAGGCAGATTCCGGATTGCTACTGCGTACAGCAGGGGCGGCCTGGACTTGATATATTGTTCGGAGACGACGACCACTCCCCTACTCCCCTAAACTCCCAATATGGGAAATACCTCAGATACGAGATCTTACTCAGATATATGACTTTCGTACATGGAGAGAAGGTGGGCTGCTACACATAGGTGATTTCTATGGGGAGGGGCGACTGCGCTCATTCACAGACTTAAGCACAACATTTAAATTGGACCCCGGACAGTTCCTTGCCCACGCAGCTCTACAAGCGGTCGTGGGTGGAATCTGGTGGACGGGCCCCCTAGAGCCCACAACACACCACAAGCTCCACTATATTTTAACACGGGGACAGGAAAGGAGGGCAGTCTCTAATTTATATATACTGTTACGGGAGACTCAGGCCATGCCGCATCCCCGTAGTAAAGCTCAGTGGGAAACTGGGTTAGAAATTGATTTAACAGAACATCAGTGGAGAATGACGTTAGAACGGGTGAGATACGTTTCACGCAATACTAGACTGAAATATGCGCAGCTTAATTATGTCCACCAAACATACTTGACCCCCCATCGTCTTCATAGTATATTTCCGGACACCTCTCTGGTATGCCCAAGATGTGGTCATGAGGACGCCAACTTCCTACATATGACATGGGAATGCCTGGAGATAATCAGCACTTGGACCCATATTAAGCAACATGCATCAGATATTATAGACGTACATCTCCCATTAGACCCACTCCTTTGCCTGCTGGGGGTAACTAAAAGGAACAAACGGACCAAATACTATCTGAAATTTGTAGACCTCGCCTTTGCGCTGTTTAAACGTCTTATTGCTATGTCATGGAAGGCACCCTGACCTCCTGATGTACAGGACTGGCTACGAGCGGTGTTTCACTGGGCTACGGTGGAAGCTAGCGCAACGGAACAGGATAGAAGTACCCAGGGTGGAAGGGGGGAGGTAACACTTTGGGACACCTACTTAGGGAAACTGGAAGACAAATTGACCTTGCAGGAGGCTGGGAGCATTGAAGCAGCTAAAAATTCCCAGTCGGTAATAGATACGCCCACTACATATTCCACCACTGAATAGTAGGTTTCCATGATTAATAATATACAGATATTCTCTTTAATCCCAACTCCCGCCATCTGAACATCAAATAGTATCACAGCTGGATTTCCAATGACATTTGAGATCATACTATGACACTGGTATTCAGTTACCCTCTAGGCCTACAATAGATACACTCTGACACTTATATAAAGGATGTAGACCCTGAATTACCTATCTTCCTTTCCCCCCCGGCCCCCAAAGACCGCCTCTAGAGATAGGAAATTAAAATTTTACTGAAGAACTGGATAGGGGCGCTTACTGATCCACCCCACATGCACCAAGCATGGTTTAAAGTTTTAAAATGTATAGTTTCTGTTCTTTCCCCTTCTAGCACCCAGTTGGGTCCTCTTAACCCCACACTCCCTGCATTAGGGCCTAATATAGGTGAAGCCACCTGACTGCATGGGGAATGAAGAGAAACTGACTGGGGACACTGGAATAAGGCTGGACCTACTTAATGAGCGGCGATTTATACTCCAAATATAGCATAGGCCCACCACCCCATTAAGGTTGTGTATGTGAAAGCAGTTGATTGCAATGCCACAATTTCATGGATACACAATGTCATCTCTCTTACTATAGTTGAGAAACTGTATCCTATTGTTGCCTTTTTTTTCTCCTTTGCACTGACACAATTGATGCTGGCTTGTAACCCTATGCTATTTGAAATTAATAAAAATATATATTTTTTTTAAAGTCAACCCTAAGGTGTGCCCTGAGTGCCCCTAGGGCTAAGTGTAATGTAACTGTACGCAGGGACCTTATAAAAAAATGCTTCATCAACCCTGGTGAGGAAAAATAGCCAAATTCATTTTTCCTTCATTGTAGTGAATAGGCTCCGTAGGCTAAAATGGGCAAACTTGGAACTAGATATATCAAGTTTGGTATCAAAATAGTTACCTCCAGCAGCTTCCCATTGTTGAATTTAATATACCTAGTTCAGAGAAAGAGTTTTAGAACTCTACCTGAAAGTTGCCAACTTCCGCTCTGTAGTGTCCTGCTCTGATTAGCCAGCCTCTAGCAGGCTGGCCAGGCTGCCTTGAGGCGGTATGAAGTGGCCTGGGATGAAGATAAAGAACATGCATGGTGGAGGAGATCTGCCTCAGCATATAGGGAAAACAGGATGGGGAGAGCAGCCAAACTGGTCTTCAAAGGAGGGAAGGACATCTGGAGCAGCTCAGGACCTCCCGCCATTTCCTGCAAACCCAGACAATCAGGCGCTCTCTTGATTAGATTAGGAGAGGGCAAGAAAGGGGTGTGCTAATGATTTTAGCCACACCAGTGGGTGGACTCAGCCAGATTCAACCTGCAAAATTCAGTTTCAACCATTAGGATGTTTAAATAATGTTGCTACCTGGGATTGATTTTTGCCACACATCCCAGGAAGTGGTCATCCAAGACGGAGGTGGCCTGCCTGTGATTGGACAGTTGCCCCTCCGCTTTTCACCCCAGCAGCAAGGATATATTTGGCAGAGCTGCACCCACACTTCAGATCCCTAAAAGGAACAACATCAGAAGAAGGACTGCCCTGATGGACCCCTGACCTGCACCAGGACATTGCACTCTGAAGGACTGCACCAGCTGCACACTTGGGCTTCACCACAGAAAGGACTTTGTCTGGCTTCAACTGGTTCAAGATGGGATTCCCTGCTTGCTACAGTTGAAAAATAGCTAACCAGAGTCCGCTGCATCAGATGCTGAGGGAACTGACCAGCTGACCACTGTCTAGTGGTCATTTTGGAGTTTGAGCCAGATGTATTCTGAGAGTTGGCGTCCTAACCCTCAAGGAGCCACTCAGAGATTCTGGAACCTTGGGGTAAGTTGTGGACTCCTAAACTACCTTCTAAGACTTTCTGGAAGAAGATACAGAAGTCTGAAGATGTTTGGAGAACTTTTGGACAAAAGCTCCATAAAGGCACCAACCCGCTGTGGTGAGTCAAGCCAGCTTCCCTCAACTGTGACCCGGCCTGACTTGCAGGTTCATCCCGCTAAAAAGCACCTGTGCCTGAGACTTCCAGGATTTCACTGGTACTCCTGGAAAGGTGATCCGATGACCTCACATTGAAATTGTCGGGCTGTGTAGGGTCGACCACCATCAGAAGGAAAAAGCTCCAAAAAAGTGACAAAGTTAAACATAAAAAGCTGACTGGGGCTTCCCACGCAGCGTATCCAAGGAGGGCTCCAGGGATGTCGGATCAAGATTCAGCTTGGCCCTGACAAAGATTTCCATCCTGAAAAATCGTCTAAGTCTGAAGGTAGAATTCTTCACTGAGGTCTCTTGCGATGCAAATCCAAAGAAGGCTCCAGGGAGGTCGGTTTGGATTGGTGACTTCATCCCGCTGAAGAAAATCTTCAAGAATAAAACTAAGTCTGAAGCTAAACTTTTGACCGAGGACACTACGCGGTCGGCCTCAAACTTTGACTTTGCCCTGGTCTAGTGCGACCAGATGACCAGATTGTCGCTTTTAGTTTCTATGCACTCAAAAATTCTAATTCTTTACAAATTCTTATCTCTAGTTGCCCTTACCCTATTTTAATAGTTTTGGTGTCATTTTAAAGATAAAAATATAACCTGTTCTTATAAATTTGTGTTAGATTTTTATTGTGTTTTTTATTGTACTTAGTTACTGTTTTGTGATTTTTAATGCTTTACACACGTCTCCAAAGCAAAGCCATGACGCTCATTGCCAAGCTACCAAGGGTGGAGCTAGGTTTAATTTATTGAGACCTAACTGGACTTAGTGGAAGTTAGTGGCCTATTGCTAGGTGTACGTAGTTACCTGCCCCTACCAACCATCAACTTTCCAACATACCGCATTCCCTTATTTATCTGAACTGACCAATCCTGATCTGAGGCAGGAACTCTAACAGTTTTGAACTGGGGTAAACCCTATGTATCAAAGAAGGGGGGCTAAGAGATTAAAGAAAATTAAGGTTTATGTGACTCTGAAATACAAATGAAATCTAACAATGAGCATTTGCTGTTGGATTGTATGTTTTTTTGGAAGCAAGCATAGGATATTTTAAAAACGAGTTTTAAGTAAGTATGGAATATCTAACGTATGAAAAGCTTCAAAGTTTCTTTTATAAATGCAAATTTTAGATGTGATTTGTAGAATAAGAGTTTTTTCATTTAGAAGTAGTAAACTATGGGAACTTTTTGATGGGTTAGAGATATATGTGTAGTTAGTGGAAACATTCTGGGCCTGATTACAACTTTGGAGGACGGTGTTAATCCGTCCCAAATGTGACGGATATACCACCTACCGTATTACGAGTCCATCATATCCTATGGAACTTTTAATACGGTGGGCAGGATATCCGTCACATTTGGGACGGATAAACACCGTCCTCCAAAGTTGTAATCAGGCCCTCTGTATGATACAAGTGGAATCAGGAGCTCTGTGCCGATTAACAAGTATTTTAAACCATCTTATTCTGTTCCTATTAATGGGTAACATTTGACTATTTATGCAATGTTTTATGTCATTGATGGTAATGTAGTTCATGATGGATTTTAAATGTAGAGTATGGTATGAGTTATGTTTTATGGACCACATTCTAAAATAAACATATTTATGATATTGATGGTAATGACTCTAAGGACTAGATGCTAGTCTCCTGTGTGAACTACAGGGACATAACAAACTTGAGAGACTTTCAACCCTGACCTCTGCAGGAGTGAGTCCTAGACCATTGGTTGTGATGTTGAATGTACTACTCCTATCTAAACATAACACAGATATATTTTCATCAAAACCTAGCCTGAGAACCAATAGTGAATGAACAACCAGCTTGACTGTGCAGTTGTTCCTGCTGCATTCTTCTCCACAGTAGCCAATCCTAGTTAGGGGGGCCACTCAGGTAATATATCAGTCCTTGTGGAACCCTCATCGGCAGCAGCCTACATCTTCACCCTACTGGAGATTTGTGACTTCCTAAAAAGTGACAAAGTCCAAAAGTAGAAATCTTCACTGTGACTCTGTCCAACAGCTCTCCCAAAAGTACGCCTCCTTCTTGCCCTGCTGAATTCTACCTTCTCAGGAACTTTTCTTGAAAATGACTTCTGAATCCAATGGTAAGCCGAGGCTGGGTACAATCCACCTTGTGTATTCCACCTCAGCTCCAACACGGCCATCCTGAACATTTGACTTTGCCCCAGGCTCATGTGGCCTAATACCAGCTTGCCACTTTGATCTTTTAAGTGCTGTTTTTCCACTAAAAAAATGTAAATTCATAACTCTGATTCTACTTATTGGATTCTATTTTGTATTGATGTAATTTCATTTATTGCACTTTTCCTCTATTTTACTACATTAGTATGGCATTCTTCTTGTGCTGTGTTTTCAATGTAGACATATTTGTTTGCTTCAAAAGTAATTCACACATTGATTCTAAGTTAAACCTGACTGCCTTTGGTAGTTCACCCTGACAAGGACTGTGGTTGTTGCTTGAGTAGGGTTATGACCCCGTCAATCAAGAACCTAATTTCTCACAATGTATAAATCATAATGTGTTGCTACAAAGTATAACAGATGCATAAGTTAGACACTGTTTTAGAGTTTAACAGACAGATTACTACTTCATAAATGTGAAGGATATCCGAACTACCTTGTTACAGATGTTACATAACATTAGGGTTGAGGGAAGAATTCTGCTCCGCCAGCGGAGTTCACTGAGTTTTCCCCACTCTGCATAGAATGTGGAGTTCTGAAAAACTCCATAAAGTGATGTGGAGCAGAGTTTTTTCTCTTGCTCACCAACTTTAAGTTGGTAAGCGCGAGTGAGAGAAATCACTAAGTTGGCGAGCTAGTTTTCTGGACGCGAGCAGTCATGGTAAGGCACGTCCTTTCGTGATGAGAAAGCTGCCACCTGCATTGAGAAAGCTGCTCCTCTAGTAGAAAATCTACTTGAGCGGCAAAAAGACGTTAGCTCACTCTGGTGATGCCATTTGCGCTGATCTTACAGCGCAGGAGAAAGTCCAGCACTGAAAATCAGTGCAAACAGTGCGCCCTACCCAAACTCCGCCACCCACAGAATTCCCCGTAGCGCTGCAGAGATTTTTCACCACTTCACGGAGTTCCGCAGAGCAAAACTCTGCGGACTCTGCCCAGGCCTACAGAACATAAAGCACTTGTAATAAGGCAAACAAAAAATCCTTGACAACTGGTATTCCTAAATCACAATCAGGGCCTTTATGTTGTCCCATTATGAGCCTTTTATTGGGGCTGGTATAGTAAAAATGTTTATGTTTGGCCCTTTTTGATGTGTGTATCTTGATATTGACCTCTGTAGTGAGTAACTGATATATGTAAATGTCTGCTTTCAGCTTTTTTCAGTGAAAGTGAGGAAGACATTGGATAGACTTTCAGGGGATATGCAGGAGAGCCACTGGAAGGTAGAACCACTGACACTCAAAGACTCTGTAGCAATGAAGGTAATGGGTTTGGACAAGAGGTCACAATACTATCAGAATCTGAGGGTTCTGACTAGGATCAGTCCCTTATTTTGGTGTACCAATCAGCACAGGTACAAACAATTGCTCCTGCATTCACCATCACCACTATGACCTTCAGAACCCTCACACCTGTCCCCCCGTAATAAGCTAAAACCCAGTTGGTAAATGGGATAGGGTCTTCTTCACCACAGGCATCTTTCACCTATCACAATCCAGCAAGCATAGATGTTAGAGGCGGCAGTTAAAGGTCTCAAAAACCTCTCTGTGGAGCAGACTTCATTGCTGGATGCTGTCCAAGGTATCAGCAGCTCACACAGATGTCTGACATCCTGAATAGAGAGAGTCTCTCGCCTAGTGCCTCAGTTGACAATAGTGATTCTGACACACCCTTCCCTACTTCCATTCTCCCAATACTATTCTACCCCTTACCTTATCCAACACCCTGACACCATTCCACCATCTGCTCCAATTCAAAGCCCTTATCTGTTCCACAGGTCGTCCCAACTTCTCTTTCCCATCCAACCCGTCCACCTTTCATCACCATTCCATATGTTCCAACTACACAATTTTCCAAAACATTTCCATACCCCCAAACTCCCCCATGCCCTAAAACCTCACAATTCCTGTTTCTATCTCTCTCCAACACCAGCTGGCCGTGCACTCCATATAAGCACCTTAACAACCCGCCCCATCCCAAGAAGTAGGTGTCACAGGTTACAATCTGCCCCAGGAAGAGGGAGAGCTCCTGGAGGAGGACATTGCTGCAAATGTTGGGAGGAAATCTCAAGGCCTGAATATAATAAAAATGTGATAGCATACTAGGGGCCTGATTACAACTTTGGAGGAAGGTGTTAATCCGTCCCAAATGAGACGGATATACCACCAGCCGTATTACGAGTCCATTATATCCTATGGAACTCGTAATACGGCTGGTGGTATTTCCGTCACATTTGGGACGGATTAACACCTACTCCAAAGTTGTAATCAGGCCCTATATTTTTTCTACCCGATCACTGTAATTTTAGTTGTGTTCATTTTCCTTTAAAAACTTTTCAGGACCCAGAGGAGGAAGAGTTTTATCACTTTCTATTTATTCTATTCAAAAGTCATCTTTTGTGTCTGTTCTTTACTTGAAGATATATTTTGAGCCTGATTTAGAGTTTGGTGGATGGGTTACTCCATCACAAACATAACAGGTATCTTGGCCACCTTATCACAAGTGTTTTATATCTTATGGCACTTGTAATGAGGCGGACTGGATATCAATCACGCTTGTAACAGAGTCAGGCATTGCCAAATTCTAAATCAGGCCATTTGTATTCACAATGTTATAATGTTTGCCAAATCTGACTGCGAATTCCAAAATGTTGCATAAGTGTAACATTCAATTCAATTTATAGGTATTGGTATTTACTTTGTGTTGCATTGTGACGGGTGTATTTCATTCCCTTTTCTATGTGTGTTAAAGAAAGTGGTGGTGCTATTGTGATGACCTAGTGTGAAAGACATTCTGAATGGTAATGTATGTGGCTAAATGAAATCCAATATTTTAGTTAATAAATGTAGGAATAACTTGAGATATCATAGTTTGCATATAGTTGATCTCGTACATTTAGTATTCCTACACCTACATTATGGATATAAGTCCAATTTCTGACATGTGAGTGTGAGTCCAGCCCTTGATAATATGTGCATGATTTAAAGAGGTAACATATCAGTGACTGTGTATTGGATGTATCTGGTTGGGATACATGGGCTCAGCATAAGATTGTGGAGTGTGTGAGTACAGTGGGATGAAGAGGTGTGCAATTTATGATAAACACTGAATTTGTAAAATTGTATTAGTATTCATTTATTTTTCTAACATTTTAAACAGCTGAGTTATAGAGTTTTAGTATTATATGTTTGTATGCATTCACTGACAAAATATTGAGGTAAACAAAATAGTTTGAGACAAATATTGTGACAAATATATTGTTTACAAAAAATATTGTGTCCTTATGCTTATAATGACCCATAAAAAAATATCAGAAATGAAATATAATTTACCAATTCTTTCATACAAAAACACAAAAATATAGGCCCTCATTACAACCCTAGCGGTCGGTGATAAAGCAGCAATAATACCACCAATAGGCCGGCGGTAACAAAAATGGTATTATGACCACAGCGGAAACCGCTCAGACAAACAGCCACTTTAACACACCGACCGCCACGGCGGAATAAACAAGCACCACAGCGGTAACCGCCAACAGCTAAGCGGAAGACAATGTACCGCCCACACTATTATGACATGCCTATCTGCCACCTTTTCCGGGGCATTATCAATGACATCAAAAGCCTATCCGAAACAGATCTCAGAAGTCAAAGGACTCACCTGTGGAGACTCAGGGAACAGCCATGACGCCATGGAGCCCAAGTTGCACATATTCCCCATGCTCGTCTACCTTCTGCTGCATTATGAACATCAACGCCGGCGAAGGCGACCACGGTGAGTACTGCTGCCTAGAACACAAGGGAGGGAGGAGCAAAAAGAGAGTGACACATACACACAACTGCAAAACACCCCCACCCCCAACACCATACACACAAACAGATGCAGTAACATTACATATTCTCCCCGTACCCCTCAGGAATAATGCAAGGACAAAATGATTTGAAGAAATTGAGTGTAATACAAGAAAATACCAGGAATAAGTGCATCAAAATCTAAACGTATATACATATTTACAAATGTAGGGACACTGCCCAGTCCTCAATGTCCGTGGAACACAGGGCCACATCACATAGGCCAAGGCCCCACCTCATTCCTGCAACAACATGGAGAGAACACTGCAGGGGCATCAGGTCTAAAATACACAGGCACCTCAGGTGACGGGGAATGGAGGGGGGCACCTCAGCCAGAAGATGGTACAACGCCACTGGTCCTGGATGGGGCTACATGGCCACTGCTTGGTCCTGGGGAGTGCAAGGCCACAGTCTCTCAAGTGGGTGGTTTGCCCACTGCTTGGTCCTGGGGAGTGCAAGGTCACAGTCTCTCAAGTGGGTGGTTTGCCCACTGCTTGGTCCTGGGGAGTGCAAGGCCCCAGTCTCTCTAGTGGGTGGCTATTTCCACTGGTTCTGGAGAGGGCATTGTGCCCAGTGTGCTTCACCCTGGAAAGGATGGGGTGAGTGGATGGATTCTTCCACTGGTTCTGGGGGGGCATTGTGCCCAGTGGGCTTCATCCTGGGAAGGATGGGGTGAGTGGATGGCTTCTTCCACTGGTTCTGGAGGGGGCCTTGTGCCCAGTGATGCAGATCTTGGGGAGTGCAAGGTCACAGTCTATCACCTGGGTGTCAGACCCACAGGATTTGCAGGGCCCATGCCGCACAACAGCCCATGGATGCAGGACTACACACTGCCCACTGGCGGTGATGGCTCCTCAGTGGTGGCAGTGGCTCTGCAGGTGTCAGTTCTGGCAGTGGACAGAGCAGTGGACCTTGTGGACAGAGAAGATGAGGAGGCAGAGGATGAGGACAATAGAGGTGCCATAATTTGACAATACTTCCAATGACTCACATGTAAGACAGTGTAACTTCACATTTAAATTACTGTTTTGTGTTTGACATTGTCACTGGTAGGCTGCTTTTTCCCACTTGTATGGCCACTCACTGTACCCTTTGGCATTTCTATTTGCAGATATTTGTGCCCCACTATTGCTCCTGGTGTGTTGACTGCAGCCAACTACAGGTCATTCCTATGTATACATTACTGTACAGTTGTATTGCAGTGTTTAAAGTTTGTTAAATGAATACATAGTCCAATCATTTGACAGACTCCATACTTGTATTTTTTTTTCAAATGGTGTTTAATTCAGTGCTAATAGGTAGAGGGGGATGTGCAATGGGCTGGGGTGATGGTGGAGGAAAGTCCAGGATAGAGTCCAGTCTATGTGGATCTCAAGTACATTGTCCAATGGGGTATAGGAAGTGGAGCAATGGAAGTTCAAGGTGGACAGGGTGACAGGGTTGGACACAAGGGTGACAATCAGAAGAGTCTTATTTCCTGGCAGGGGTCTTGACAATAGTCTCTGGCTTCTGCCTAGATCGCAGAGACCGTTTGCACGGAGGTTCTCCTTCTGCAGGGGGAGGGGTGCTGGTGGCCTGTTGGTCCTGTGGCGGGGCCTCCTTTGCACTAGCGGCAGCGGAGGTGGAGGGCTGGTTATCGGTTTGCCTAGTGGTAGGGGCCCGGTGGGGTGCGACTGCCTCCCGCATAGTGTTGGCCATGTCTGCCAGCACCCCTGCAATGGAGACCAGGGTGGTGTTAATGGACTTTAAGTCCTCCCTGATCCCCAGGTACTGTCCCTCCTGCAGCCACTGGTTCTCCTGCAACTTGTCCAGTATCTGGCTCATCATCCCTGGGAATGGGGGTATGCTCCCAGGATCTTGGTGAGTGCCTTGTGGAGAGTCCGTTCCCTGGGCCTGTCCTCCCCCGGTCGCACAGCAGTCCTTCCAGCTTCCCTGTTGTCCTGTGCCTCTGTCCCCTGAACCGTGTGCTCACTGCCTCTGACCCTAGGTCCCTGATCGTCCTGTGTTTGTTGGGTGGCCTGGGGTCCCTGTAGTGGTGGACACACTGCTGATTGATATGTCCTAGAGACGGAGATATGGGCCCACTGGGTGGGTACTGTGGTGGTGTTTCCTGAGGGGGGGAGCTCTGTGGTGGTATGGGACTGTGCCTCGGTAACCAACTGACCGGAGATCCCTGATGGGCCAGGTTGGTCATCCAGATCCAGGCATCCAGAGTTGCTGTCCTCTCTGTGGGCCTCTTCTGGGGTGGCTGGATGTTGCTGGTACCTCCCATTCTGTGACGTTGGCTGGGGGACCTGTGGGGATGTAAATGTAATGTTATTGTTTCTGCATGTGACATCTTGTGCATGGATATTTTGCCCTCTAAGGTTGTTATTGCCCTGGCAGCTTTTCCTTGTGTGAGTAGTTATATGGTGGGCTTGCTGTTTCCCTCTAGTGTGTATGCTTTAGTGATGGGTGTCCATGCAGGTCTGTGATGGGGGTCCATGCATTGGTGTTGCATGCAGGGCTTGGTATTGGGAGGGGTGGGTTGTGATAGTGGGGTGTGTAGGAGGTGGTGGAGTGATGGGAGTGCGCGTCATGGTGGGGGTCTGTGATGGCATGCAGGTAGGGGGGGATAGTAGTAAAGAGTTGACTTACCAGAGTCCAGTCCTGCTGCTCCTCCTGCTAGGCCCTCAGGATGCATGATTGGCAAGACTTGCTCCTCCCATGTTGTTAGTTGTGGGGGTCCTCCGCCAGTCCTCTGTACAGCTATTTGGTGTCTTGCTGCCATGGAACGCACCTTCCCCCGTAGGTCGTTCCACCTCTTCCTGATGTCATCCCTTGTTCTGGGGTGCTGTCCCATGGCGTTGACCCTGTCCACGATTCTCCACCATAGCTCCATCTTCCTTGCAATGGATGTCTGCTGTACCTGTGATCGGAATAGCTGCGGCTCTACCCAGATGATTTCCTTCACCATGACCCTCAGCTCCCCCTCAGAGAATCTGGGGTGTCGTTGTGGTGCTATGGGTGTAGTGTGAGTGTTGTGGGTGAGGGTGTGTGGGGTCATGTGTTGGGGTGTGTGATGGAAGGTGTGTGGATGTGGATAGGATATGGTGGTGTGTGGCTGTGGTCTTGTGTGTGGTCTTGCTGTCTCTCTTTTGGCACTTGTTCATATTTGTAAAGGGTGTGGGTAGTGTGGGTTTTTGTTTTATAGTGGTGTGGGTGTGTGGGTGTGGTGTGTGTATGGGTGTCAGGTGTGTGTAGTTTGAATTGTCCAATTTGGTGCTGTTTTGTGTGTGTGTGTGTGTATTTTGAGTGTGGCGGTATGTAGCGCCAATGGTTTAGCACCATTGAATGTCTGCCGCAGTGATTCGTGGGTCATAACGCTGTGGGTGTAGTTCTGTTGGCGTAAAAGTGTGGGTTTTTCTACCACCAGTTTATCACTGACCTATGGGCTGGCGGACTTGTGTGTGTGTCTGTACATTGACGGATTGCTATGTGTATGTCATATTATGAGTAGCGGTGATCCACCGCCGTCGCGGTATGTTGGCGGCAGTCAGCATGGCGGTAAGCGGTACTTACCACCAATGTCATAACGAGGGCCATAGTGTTTTGCAATATATGTAGTTTAAAGTAGTAAATCTTAAAAATGTTAGAATACAACATTATTATAATTTGCACGAATACATAATACTATATGTAAATATATACTTAAAAACACACACACATATAAACAAAGATACACACACACACCTATATATATATATATATATTTTTGTTTTTTTCCACAGAAAAACAAAGGTCACAGGGACATTAGAGTTAGGTTCAGAATTTACAGACACAAATCTATAGAAATTCAGCATTACAGTTAAAGCTACCTCAAGTAACTATCACTCTTGCCCTCAGGTGACCATAACTCGCACCCCCGCCATGAACAGTTTTTTTATCGATAATTTCATTGCAAATGTTGCAATGATATTATCATTGGGGTCATAGAAGATGTCATGACTGATGTAATATTCAGGGCTGGACTGGGAACCCAAGGCAGCTCTTGCAATTTTGGCAGACAAACCCCCTGGGTTGGGGGGGAGAGGAGGTGGGGGTATACAAAGCACTGCTGCTTTTGTTCTTTTGTTACTGGTGGCCGATATTACAGCACTGGTACAAAATCTGTCCCCAGTAACAAAACTGGTCCCCACCACTGAAAAACAGGCCCCCACCCTTCCAGCCCACTGGGAAAACACCCAATGCCCACTATGGCCAGTCCAGCGCTAGTAATATGTGGGGTAGTTAGCAGTGCATGGTGAGGGTAACTATAACCTTAGGGTGCAAGTTATAGTTAGTTGAGATTTACTAAAACTCCTGAATTTCTATGGTTTTGCGTCTATACATTCTGCACGTTCCTGCAACCTTTGTGTTTTTTAGTGAATTTTCAAGGTTTTTAAATTCAATTTCCTAACTAGAACGTCACTGAAACCTTTTGTTTTTGTAGCAAATGTCTATTTTTTTTCTCATGTAGCGGGGAAGTGGTCATAGGGCCTGGCCTATGACAAGGCCCTGCAGCCAATTCCCTGCATGTAGCCAACCAACACGGTACACAGCCAGGACCTGCAGCGAACCCCATGAATGCAGCTAACAACAAAGAGCGAACAGCCTTCGGCAGTGCACAGTGGGGAGTGCTGCAGGCATGCAGCAGACACCCACATGCAGCTAACCTTACGTAAATGATGAGGGGGTATGACGTTCCCTCTCCCCTCCTCAGGTAAATTATTGGCCCTGTGGAGCCCATCTCCCAGGGCTCAGCCATATTAAGAAGGGGAGGGGGCATGCAGTCCCCCTTCCCAGTCCTATATTTGCCCCGGGGACCAATCCTCCAAGTTTGAGCCAGTAAAATGTGGATGCCTTGAAACCCACCCAGAGAACCCTCTGCAACTTTATTACGAGCTCTAGTGGCCCAAGCCAGCTCCATACCTCTAGCAGGAGCTGGCATCTGCCCAAAGGTAGCAGCTATAAATCTGCTCCTTGCAGGTGGGTCCCTGTCTGCTGTGAAACTGATAAAATGTCTACTCCCAGCAGGCGGGAGCATCTTTCATGCTTCCACCCACTTTGAGTGTTTGCTGTGGAATTGCTCCATCCAAATGACAGAAAACACAGATTTCCATGCCTCCACCAGTACAGGAAGAGAAACTGCTATGACCCGGTGGTGGGCACTCCAGATCATAGCTGGAGCCATCTCTAAGGGCCATTAATGGCTTGGGGGGGGGGGCCTTGCGGTCTCCATCCCTATTGTGTGCACAGCTGAGCCTCGAGTGTTGTGGTCCCCCGGGCCGAAAAAAACTCCATTTTCAATGTCAGCTGAGCCCACAGCGCTGGGACCCTTGGGGCCAAAATCGGCCAGGGAGGAGGGGCCATATGTATATATATAATATATATATAAATTTATAAATGAAGTTCCCCCAAGGACCTAGAACACCTGGGGGGCAAAAACTTTTGCTTTTTAAAAATACAAAAATTACAAATGGATCCTCCGAGAATTGCAAAAAAATTTAAAAAGAAAATGGCTTTGGATCGATGTGAGACACCATCACCAGGCCTAGGGGGTCAGGGTATTCCTATCCTGCCCACTTCTGTTTTTTTTTTCTTTTTTCTTCAGACTCAGCTGAGTCCAAGCCCCAAGATGGCTGCCACTACTTTCTGGTTGAGTTCTGGGATCCGTGGACCCTCTGCGCCCCTAGATATATATAAATGTTTTTTCTTTAATAATTCAAAATCAATTAAATGCATTTGCACCAAATAACAAAAAAGAGGTCTTTTTGGACCAAGGTTAGCTTTCTGTAAAATTTGGTGTACTTCCATACAGTGATTTGGGCTGTATTCGTGTCTAAAATCCCTATTGGAAAATGCAGGGGGAAAATGCATTTTGGGACTGCCCTGATTTTCTCTGATCCTGGCTTGTTGACTCACTCCGAAACTTTCAAGACACTGACTGAAGTGAGTAGCAAACTACTTTTGAAAATTTTGTAAAGATTTGTCAAATGCTGCCAAAGTTTATATATATATATATATATATATATATATATATATATATATATATATATATATATATATATAAAATTGAATCAAAAAATATTAGTAACTCAATTACAAAACAAATATATATTTTTCAAAAAATTAAAAATGTTTAAAAAATATAAACAACAATAAATATTAATAAAAATATATGTAACCAATATTAGGAAAAATATTGCAGTTTGGAAACATTAGATATACTACTATTCATACTTCAGTTTATGCAGCAGTAGGGAAAGTGTAGGATATAGGATGGGTAAATTTACTACTTCCGGTGGCAAAGTATTGGACTTTGGAGGGGTTTGATTAACTCTTCCCACTGCAAACAATGCAACAGTAGGAAACGTGTCGGTGGGGTTAAATTTATTAGTTATACTCCAGTATAGAACAGGGAAAATGTAGGACTTTGGAGGGTTACAATTCATATTTCAGACTGTGCAACAGCAGGGAAAGTGTAGGTGTTGGAAAATGGGTTATTGGTAAGGGCAGGTAGGTGCCTACACCTAGCAACAAGCCACTAACCTCCACCTAGGTACAGTTAGGTCTCAGTAAATTAATCCCAGCTCAACCCTTGGTAGCTTGGCAACGAGCGTCAAGGCTTAACTTAGGAGACAGTGTGTAAAGCATTCAAATATCACAAATCAGTAATTAAATAAAACACAGGAAACAGTTTAAAAATCCAAAACCAATTTATAAAAATAGTTTATATTTTTATCTTTAAAATGACACAAAAACGAATAAAATCGGATAAAGGGAACCGGAGATATGAATTTTTAAAGAATTATTACTTTTCTAGCGCTTAGAAACAAAAAGCGCCAATCGGGTCATCTGGTTGCACCAGGACCGGGGCAAAGTCAAAATTTCAGGCCGACCGCAATGGAGCCCTGCTCGGCTACAGGTCACGGGAGGCCTCGGTCAAAAATTTACCTTCTGACTTAGTCTTTATTTTGAAGTTTTTCTTCACCGGGACGAACCTGCCAGTTGAATCCGACCTCCTGGAGCCCTTGTCCGGATACGCGATGTGGGTTTGTTCGGTGGTGATTTTTACCTTCGGACTTAGTCGTTTTTTCGAGATGAAAATCCTTCGACCGGGGTAAACCTGGATCTTGATCCGACGTCCGTGGAGCCCTTCTCGGATACGATGGCTGGGAGGTCCCGGTCAACTTTTTACCTTCGGACTTAGTCTCTTTTTCGGATGTTTTTCTTTACCGGGACGAACCACAAAGTCAGGCCGGGTCGCGGTTGAGGCAAGCCGGCTAGAATTTCCGCGGCGGGTCAGTCCCTCTCTGGAGCTTTTTTACAAAATTTTTCAAATCTTCTCCAAACTTCTGGGGCTTCACCCAGATGTTCTTTTAAGGTTCTTTTGGGGTCCACAGCTCACCCCAAGGGTCCAGAAGTTCTGTGATGGTCCTTGGGGGGTGCGGACTTCAACTCCCAGAATGCACCTGGTGCAAACTCCTTTTTGGCCACTGGACAGTGGTCAGCTGGTCACTTTTTCAGGAATTGGTGCAGGGGACTCTGGATAGCAATTTTTCACCTGTAGCAAACAGGGAGTCCCTCCTTGAACCAGTTGAAGCCAGGCAAAGTCCTTCTTGTGGTGAAGCCCAAGTGTGCAGCTGGTGCAGTCCTTCTGAGTGCAGGTTCCAGGTGCAGGCCAGGGGTCCAGCAGGGCAGTCCTTCTTCTCCTTAAGTTCTTTCTTCTTGAAATTTGGTGGGGATCTGAGGTGTGGGGGCAGGTCTGCCAGTTTTATCCTTGCTCCTGGGTGAAAAGCAGGGGGGCCCTGGTTCTCCAATCAGGTACAGGGTCGTCCCCCTGTGATGACCACTTCCTGGGAAGTGTGGCAAAAATCCATCCCAAAAGGCAACAGTCTCTAAAAATCCAACATGGCTGAATCTGATTTTTGGAGGTTACATCTGGCTGAGCCCACCCACTGGTGTGGCTAAAAATCATAAACACACCCCTCTCCTGCCCTCTCCTAATCTAATCAAGGGAGCACCTAGCTGTCTGGGGTTGCAGGATGTGGGGGTGTTGCTGGGTGCTCCAGATGTCCTTCTCTGCCTTTGAAGACCAGTTTGGCAGCCCACCCCCTTCCTGCCTCACCATCTGCTGAGGGGAGATTCTCTCCCCCAAGCACATTCCTTTGTGTGAAGCCAGGCCACTTCACACCTCATCAAGGCAGCCTGGCAGAAGCTGCTGCAGGCTGGCCAATCAGAGCACAGCAGCAAAAACAATGCAGAGCTGAAATTGGCAACTTTTTAGGTAAAGTCTAAACTTTTTACCTGAACAAGTTATATTAAATCCCACAACTGGAAGTTGTGGGATTTATTACAACAATTAATTTGATACCAAATTCTTGGTATGTAACATTTAAGGAGACTTTAAAATTTAAAATAAAGTCTGCCCATTTTAGCCTATGAAGGCCATTTACTTCCATGAGGGAAAAACGAATTTGGCTGTTTTTACCTCACCAGGGCTTATAAATCTATTTTTATAAAGTCCCTGCTTATAGTTACATGGCACCCAGCCCTAGGGGCACATAGAGCACACCTTAGGGGTGACTTATATGTAAAAATAAGGTAGTTTAAGACTTTGGAAGTACCTTTAATTCCAAAGTCGAATTTGCATATAACTTTAATTTAAAAGCAGCCAGCAAGGCAGGCTTGCTTTTAAAATGACACTGGGCACCTCAGCAGTGCACCTAGGTGTGCACCACCTATGCTGTGGTCCCTAAACCTACATGCCCTACCATATACTAGGGACTTATAGGTAGGTTAACTTAGCCAATTATAATTAGCCTAATTTGCATATCCATTTTACACAGAGCACAGGCCCTGGGACTGGTTAGCAGTACCCAGGGCACCATCAAAGTCAGGAAAACACCAGCAAAAAGAGGAAAATGGGGGCAAAAAGTTATGGGGCCTCTGCAATCAGCCCTGTTTTCTCACAGTAGGATTATACAGAAGTTACATTTATTATTCTCACTCCAGTCTAGGAAACAGAAGAGAAAGTGTTCAACTTTAGAGGGGCTACCTTTATTATTCCTACCCCAACCACCGCAAAGGTAAGGAAACAAGACTTCAGAGAGGTTACATTTTCAAATCCCACTCAAAACAGCGCTAAAGTAGGGAAAGTGTTGGCCTTCGGAGGAGTTAAATTTACTCTTCCCATTCCAAACAGTGCATCAGTTGGGAAAGTGTTGGTCTTTAGAGGGATTACATTTACTATAGGGAAAGAACTTCACTTCAAACGTGTTACATATTTGAAAGCCCCTATTAATTTAGAAAAAATATTAAACTCTTCATATAAACATTATTATTTAACATAAAAAACGCATATGTATATTTATAAATAAAAAATAATAATGAAATGATTTACTTAACTAATAACAGATTAAATAATTAACTATCAATAAAAATATTTTATTCAATTATTACTTAATTACCTTCCCACCCTATAACCTTTTGAACCTAGCAGCCCACACCTAAAATAAAACTTAAATAAATAAGAGTAGTACAATTTAAAAATAAATTAAATATTTACCAATAATTAATTGTTAACTAATTCTCACTTCCCACCATATTTCCCTAAAATCGATTCATTAATTCTAAATTAATGATTAAATGTTAGTTATTAATTAATTAACTTCCCACCCTATGGACCAACAAGCCTAAACCCCACCAAAAAAATCCAAAAAAATCAATATTACATGGTTTACGTACTTAATATCATTCACTTAAAAAGTATTAATTAATTAATCATTATTACTTAATCAACTCCTATCCTATTCTTCTACAAAACCAACAACCCTCTATGACTCTACAAGTACTGTGACCAATTAAATTAAAAATACGAAATCACTTAAAATGACTTACTATATTTAAAATACTTAATAATACTTATGCAAACATTTTAACACATACAATTAATATATGATCTAAAACACATTAAAATTATTAAAAATGATTTTATTTTACAATTGTATTACTAAAAACACAAACAACAATATTCCTAAACACTCTATTACTTACTTAAAAAACAATAGACCTGACAATGAAATTCTTGCATCACAATACATTTGCATCATGATATTTGATTTCTGATATTTCTGTCTCCTGATGTTTACAACTTGATATTTTGTCCAAACACCATTTGCCTGAACATGTATATGTGTTCTAATGTTTCTTCACTTACTGAATAGAGGTGTGGGCAATAGTGCAATTGTATTGGGTAAGTATTTCATATGGGTATGTAGTGTTAGGTATGTGGCCAGACATGGAAAGTGGGTACATTCCTGTTCCGTAGGGTTCAGTGTTCATAAAGCTGTTTAGTGGCATTGATAGTTCGCATAATGCATTTTAAAAATTGCTTTTGAAAAATTGCACTTACTTTTTATTTTGTATTGGAGTGTGTTATTGTTCATCCAGCACTGCCAGATAGAGGCCCAGCCCGTGGAGTTGTAGGGACACGCTGTCAGAGCAAGTTTTGTGGTTGTGGTGGACAGGTATTGGTTACTTATGCTCCTTTCTTCCAACACAGGTGTGACGGAGGAACTGCTATGGTTTAATTGATGGAAATATGCATTAAATACAGGTAACGGAGTAGTGGTTTCCGTCACACCATCTGTTGTGTTTAGGGCATAACTCCAATCACAGAAAAAATGAAAATGTGGTAGAGACAGCAGATACTTAATGGAATTTCTACCATCAACCCGCCGCATTCTGATTCTAGCATACAGGCTTTCAAAGCGGTGAACATCCAGTTTTTGACAGTCTGTCTGCCTCTGCTGAACCCCAAAGCAGGTCCTAAAACTGCTTTCATCATATTGTTACATATTCTTGCACCACAGTAATCTCCTTTCTCTTATCTGATTCACAAAGACATTTTGGCTCCTATGTTTAGCTTAGATGTGTAAATCACAAAAATATAAGTGTATGTACATGTTTGTAGTGCACATAACGTGGACTATCAGTCACATATCAATTTACTGACAAAATTTAACATAGGTTTGGTGTAACCTTGGTGTAACCTTGCAGCTTAATCTTACCTTAAATCGACTCCCAGTGGCAAGGAGTAGGACTTCCAATACTGGAGAGCCTTGTAAATTTTGTGAACTCCCAAGAAAAGATTCAATCCTGCTATGATCAAACATTCAGTCCTTGCACGTGCAGGAGCACATCTGATTCTAGGATAGTACCAGGGAGGAAATAACTGAAGGGGGAATCCAGAAACATTTATTTTACACAAAAACAAATCCTAATGCAGAAAAAAACCTTAGCAAGTGAAAGGCACTTTTGCTAAGCATCTACGTGTTATGCGTGTATAAAGGTTTATGCATGCGAGTGCTCCTAGAAAGGTGTGTTTGTCCCAATTTGATTGATTCTTGTTCTCAGGTTGCTACTCCAATGTCACGACAGACACCTAAATACCATAGTACATCATGGCAACGCACATCAAATTTTTTCAGAATAACTTAATCCTTTGTGCATACAGCACGAAGATAATCGATGACATTATTCAACCTCTTGTGTGCTGCTTCATGCCTCATCACTGAACAGGTTGTACTGTACTGTGGCTCCCCATTGTTCTTCCTAATTACAAAGAACGATGGATTGCTTAGAGTCGCATTCAATGTTTTAGAATATGGTTTCTTTAAAGGACAAGTTCTTCTCTTTCAAATATTTCCTATTTTGCATAAATGCCCAAAATTATTGCTGGAAATGCTACATAAAAGTAAAGACGCATTTCTTAACCTATCAACGCCTAGCAACCATGAGAACAGAAGCACTTTGATGTTCTTTATTATGTAATGTTCCACCATATCCTTTTACAGAACGTGCTCAAACATTACAGAAAATAATTTCCATTAACTTTGATAGTGAATAATGGTCTGAGATCTTAATTTAGTTCCCTGAAAGTTACTGAATAAATTAAAGGTGCATTATATGCTTTATACTGTTATTTGGGATTTTCAATCAGTTTAAATCACTCCATCAGATGTGCTTTAATCTTTCTGCAACAGTGTGTGGAAATACAACCTGAAAGTGAATAGTAAATCAAACCTAGTCCTCTGCACTGCACTGGCTTTGAAGTCTCCACGCAGTGCTTTATTTACATTTATAAGTCAAAAAGAGTGCCAGTTGCCGCCTTGCAGTATATACATAGGTGGTTCTCGGCACGGTCCACAAGCGTAGAGGCTAGTGCCCTTGCCATGTCTGCACAAGCTGAGTGCAAAGGTTTGATAAGGTGTCGGCCCCAGACAAGTGGGAAAACACATTGGCAGTGAAGGAGTTAGTAGAATAATGAGTATACTTATATGTTAAGCGTGTGATATGTCTATATTTAAGGTCTATTGTCTTGAATTTAATTCTAGCAGGATCCCTCTTTAGACTTTTAGTTCAACGATTTCAGTCCATCTGGTATTTATTTCCTCTTTTCACTTCAGTGCCTAGAAAATTGCCACCTACACGTATCAGTACCATAATTTCATCCTGCTTCTCCTCTCTACTTCCTTTCGATAACGTGCTTGGCCCTCGTTCATTTATATACATATACATTGTTTATTTGTAAGAAGACTATTCCCTTCCTCTGCTATTAGCTCGATGTGAAGCGGGGATGTTATGCCTTAAAAGAATGTTAAATAATAAATAAGCTAGTCTCTCTCCATCTGCAGACCTTTTGGTTGGACAGAGTAAGCTCATGGAAGATGTCTAGAATAATCCTTAGTTAGTAAATTCAGTTTCTAGCTTTACATTCCACACTTTGTGCTGCCACATACTGCGACGATACCGGCGTATGAAACGAATTTAAGCTATGTACAGCGCACGTCTTTGTATTTCCAATACACCCTACTTCTGTTCTTCCAATCTGTCCCATTACTCCACTCCCTAACCTCCAGTATATCTTCCATCAATGCTCTCATTCTCCGTGCATCCTACTAGTTCAGCCTTTTTTGATGTAACCTTCGATATGTTATTTTATCTTCTTTCTCTATCACGCCTCCCCATCTTATACTTTACAATGCATGTTTGTGCTATTATGTCCTAAATCTTCTCATGGGTCTCCACTTTTATTTTATTGATGTTACTCTGTCACTATTTCATGTCACTTCTTTTTTCGTATTAAAAAGTTCTAGCTCAATAATGCCACAGAGGGCTACTATGGCTTTCATGGATTTTACCTCAAACTAGTTATCTCAGAAGGTAAACGCCATCTTATTTTTGAACTGCTAACGTTTGAGAAGTCAAATACCTTCAAGCAATTCTGGGGCAGTGTTACACTTGTTATGCTATCCTTTTCATGTACTTGTAACCTCGTGAGTAGCGCAAGGATGTTACACTCTGTTCTGGATTTGTTTTTCCGCAATGGTCTCTGGGGTCAGTTGTGCACTTGCCATTTACTTAATTGCTGAGCGTCCAAAAGGGATAGAATTGTTCTTTAAAAATGTTAGCATTTAATGATGAATTATGTTTACTAGGATGAATCAACTTTAATATGATGAATTAAATGTATTGTTCTATTGTGATTTTTAACCCTCTTCTTCATTTCCATCTTCTTTTTCACTTTCTTCTGTGTTAAGTTGTTAAAGGTAGAAGTTGTGCGATAGTGCTACACTTGTTATGCTATGCCTCGTATGTATTTGTTACATCGTGAGTAGAGTAAGACTGTTTACACTCTAGTGTCAGATATGTGCTGCTGGGGACCTTTTAGCTATTAAAACCTATTTTCTATTTTACAACGTTTTCTCCATACCTTCTTTATATCCTTTTCACGAAGAGCCCTCAGAGGATGGAACTCTATCCCACTGCCCAATGCAGCAAACCATGATATGCAACACCTTAAAACCTGCCATTTCAGCATCACTCCCAACTATTAATGACCCTCAATGAGGGAAATCGCCATCCCAATCCAATTACTTGTCTATGAACATAGCTGCTAACATTATTCATGAGTATTGCTACTTTATGTAAATTTGGTTATTCATTCTCTTTTCTTCCCTTGTACTTTTCCAAATACAATTTGGCTTTTTACATTACCCCGTTATATATAAATCGGTTACTGAAACATTAGCATGTGCAATCAACTAATCCTTGTTCAATGGAAAAAAACAAATACCTTGCACTCCTTTTGGCTTACATTGTGCTCTCTTTCCTACTTTGACCTTGCTAACAGCTCCCGTTACACAGATACCTTTAACTCCTCCTTGCCTCAGCAGAATACGTTCCTCTCGTGAACAAACTCCAAAAGACCCTGATGGCCAGGATCCTAGAAACCTAGAAAACAGCAGTAGCAATTCATCTTTCAACTCCCACAGCACAACACATCTCACTGCAAAGATATCGATAGGCATGTTTTGCTCATACTTCAGTTTCCAATCTACAACCCTTAAGTTGTTTATGAGAACTTCCGAATGAGAGACACAATTGGATAGATTATGTGCCTCATTAGGAGTTTGGTGGTTTCAGAACTGCCATGTTGGCAGTGGCAGTTGTACCACCCACAGGCAGGCAGAGAAGACTCAAATTATGACCATGGCGATATTCCTGACAGAATACAGCCAAAGCACTGCCCACACCGTCACTGTGGTTAGATTGCAATAGACAACAGAAGGCACCTGCAGAGCGGTGAGTACCCTGCTTCCACCGGACAGATTATGAGGCAGCACACCACCAAGGTTTCTGCCGCGGTTGTACCACCCCGGACACTTAAGAGGAAACGAACTGCATAAATAGAGTCACGTACCTTCAGGAAGCCATACTTGTCCGGAGCCGTCATGAACGACAACTAGATTTCATCCCACTGTTCCCGCTTGTAGAAAGACTACGGAATCTTTGTCGCCCCCATCAACAGCAACCATAAGTACACACACTTACCTATCACTGTTGTATATTGTCAATGTATGTACACTCACACATCATACCATCAGAAAAGGGGTGCGAAGGCGACAACCAGACACTACTGCACACTGACACTCGCACTCACATACAGCCACACAGACAAACTTGCACATGCACAGTACACACACACTACGGCCAAAATAAACACACATAAAAAAGACACACTTACACACGGAAACACAGCACAGGCACAGTCACACACAATAACACACACCACTTCTCAACACCACCACAATGAAACCATTGTCAAAACGTTGTCAAGCACACACAGTAGACACTATCCGGGGACACATCACACCTACAATACAGCCATCAACCAACAGGCAATGAACACACACAATCACACAACCATACAACTTCCCAAACCAGATATACATTAAAAACAGTATATTCTATCTATCATACCATGTACTACATACGCACACTGTCAAAACACACCAAGCCACACAACACAGCAACAAACACATGTTAATACAAACACCGCTCAACAAAATGTTTCGAACAGACACATGCCCATCACACAACACACACCATATTACTGTAGGGCAAAAGCACTGCACACAACCTCACATACTTCAGAAACAATACAGGTACCACAAGCCACACACACACAAATACTGACACACAACCATTGTCAGCCAGGAACAACTCCATACATGACAAAGATGTAACCACAAAACCAACAACAGGTTAGTTGAAATATATTAAAATTTTGTGAAATGAAACTCTAAGGCCATAGACCAGTCCAAATACAAAAGTCTGTATGCACACAGTGCACATATGTGTGCCCCGAACTTGACTCCTGACTGCCATGTGACCTCCACAGGAACAACTCCATACTAGGAAAAGAAATGCATGACAAAGATGTAACCACAAAACCAACAACAGGTTAGCTGAAATATATTAAAATTTTGTGAAATGAAACTCAAAGGCCATAGACCAGTCCAAATACAAAAGTCTGTATGCACACAGTGCACATATGTGTGCCCCGAACTTCACTCCTGAACGCCATGTGACCGCCACAGGTAGGGGCTTCAAGGGGGCAGGCAGGCACCTCAGGGATTATCGTGGGTGCCGGGGGTCGGGCTTAAATTTGGGAGGGGAGTCCTTGGGATGTGGCTTGGAAGGGGGGCTAGGTTTAGGCTTAGGGGAGGGTTTGCTTTTTTTGGGGAGGGGTAGAATTCTTGGTGGGGGAGGTGTACGGGTATTTGAAGGGGGCAGGGGATGCCTTGGAGGTAAAAGGAACAGACTTGGAGAGGGAAACTGAAGGTTTAGGGGTCACACAGGAGGAGAGGAGTAGGGAAAAGGGCGAACTTAGAAATGAATTATTTTTACACACATGGGGATGATCATAGCAAAAGGGTGTGGGTGTGGAGGGAGGGAGTGGCTGAAAGAGGTGTTAGGTGGATGACTTGGGTGCATGTTTGTGTGAGGTATGCTTGTGGGTGCGGGGTGTCTGTTGGGTGTGAGTGAGGGTGTTGATGTCTCTTTGGATGAGGAGGTAGAGGTGCTGGGCGATGCTATGGTGGGTGGGTGACTGATGGGGTGGTGATTACAAGTAAGTTGGATGTGCTGCATGTAGGAGCGTCATTGGTTATGGTGCCTGCAGGTGTGGTGACTGGAATGGATGTCTGAGGGTCTGCTGCTGTGCTATTTGTGGGTAGGATAGGTGTAGTGGCTGGATCTGTGAATGTTGGTGTGGTGTCTGCAGGTGGGTCAGGTGCGCTGTCTGTGATGCTGGGGGCAGTAGGGGTGTCAGGGCAGGTTGTGACTGTTGCTGTGTGTGCATCTGAATGTTGCTTGTGTGTCTTGTGGTGCTTATATCTGTCTGAGCTAACCTGAATGTTGAGGTGGCTGTGTCTTGGAAGAGGAGATTGGGATTGGGAAGGGGAAGGTGGAGGGGGACATAGACAAAGGGTGACTGGCTGCTGTCAGTGTCAAGGTCAGAGCCTAAAAGCATCTCTGTAGGCCAGCCAGTGCGCCATGAATGCCCTCCAGGAACGCATTATTCTGTTGGACTTGAGTTTCTAGTCAAAGCATGGCATTCACGATGGTCGACTGACCCACAGAGATCAACCTCAGGAGGTCAATAGTCTTCTCTCTGAGGGCAGCAGGGCTAACAGGTTGGGCAGAGATGCCTGCCGCAAAGGAGACACCCATCCTCTTGGCTGAGCGGGCACGGCCAACTGGGTGGGGAGCTACAGGAAGGGTTGTGGCAGAAAGCGGGTTGGTGGACAGAGATGGTGCTGGGGTGATCCCAGATGGGCCTACCACTTGGATGTATCCACTGGAGGAGGATTCTGAAGATGAAGAACTGTTACTCCCCTTGCCCCCGGCCACTGGGTACCTCGGTGTCAGTGGTATCATGACTTGAGGTCCCGTGGCCAGCAGATTCCCCACTTGGCCGTGCCCCACATCTTTCGCCTGCTGATGTTGATGCTGGAAAACAGAAAGAGAAGTGGGGTCATCATAATCTTTTCAAACACTAACATCACACTGTACACACAAATCACATTGCAACCACGTGTTCTATACCCCCAGGTCGGACCAGGTTAGTGCCAACATAATGTCACAACTAGTTACCATCTACACCCTTACATTACAACAATGTCAGACACCACCTAAGCCACCTATTGCACACCTACCATACCATCATGTCAGTGGAGCCATCACAATAACCATTTCATGTCAACCTGACTTGCCCACATGAATCTGAGTCCATATCCACAACAACATATTCAACCAACAACCAAGCACTGGAAAAGTAGTGGTAACATCCATATCTACATACCAAATACACAAACTCCACACTTACATACATTTTTTGCTGATGTAATGTACCAGGATAGGAACCTCATCATATGCCAAACACCAGGCAGCATGTTGCATACAAGCCAAAACCATTTCATGTCACAACCTTCACAATTGACATTTGCAAACATGCAACTACTAGATTTGCCTCTTTATTATTCTGACTATAATAGCGTCTAAACACATCACCCAATAGTCATGTAGGAAAGGATAAGACATACTTTGTGGAGCCACTCATTTTAGTCAATCTCCACCTGTATTCAAAGTCATGTACACTTATAGGGACCAACTTAGCCCACAGGACTTACCCATCAGACAACCCCAGTTACCATACCAACAGCTTAGATACAATGTACACCTGCCATCTGCATGAAGGCCACATACAGTACAACTAATCATGATGAGTGGCAACATCAATAGCCTATCATACAAGTGAAAACATCACTATCCACACTTCAGACAGAAGCAATCTCACTTCTGTAAACGAAAATCACAATGCCACAACACACGTCTGAGCTAAACTTGATAGAGAAATACACCTGGAGGCAAGCCAAATGACTGACTACACATACAATTTCAACCACATGTGAAGGTGAACTACTACACCTGCAACACAATTACGTCAGTACAAACAATAGGATTCCATACCAAAAACCTTCAAAACATATCCACAGTAGCAAAAGTAAGTATGTTTCGGTTGCATCACAATGTAGTAAATATATGGCTAAACCTAACAATGTACACAAGATTTTGGCAAAAACAATGTATATTGAACCTATTAATCAGATGTTGTGGCCTATTTAGCATGTCCACAACACATTGGAATAGGAAATTGCTGTGAATCCCCTTCCCACCCAGAGAACATGTGCATTGTACTCATATTCTGAGCTCTCATATCAATATTATGGCTTGCACTAGGAGTCTAGTAATACTACCATGATTTAGAAATTGCAGGATGTCCATTCTGATGAAACATCACAGGTGCCAATGTTTAGTCCTCACTTACCAATGAGGACACCTCCTAACAGCTCTGAGTAAGTGTACTAAGTCTGCCATGTGAATTGTCTGGTTGACATCAAATCCTCACAAGACGTTGACACCCATTGGAGACTTCAGGAATAGTAGGCATGTCCTCAACTTATCAGACTCTATGTTGCACATAGAGAGAGATAAAGGGATATTTGAATGGACAGAAGGACAAGACTAGGACAACGTACATCAGGATATTGGAAGTATGCATCTGTAGGTGGTAAGGAACAACCAGCAGGGTACTAAGTACAGTATAGTGGTACACATATGACACATTCACATGTGCATCATCATATGCTACTGTACAGAAGGGATGACATAGGTGAGTAATTTGTCACTATACCCAATACATTGTGCACACCTAGGGTCCAATGTTGAGGACTCTACATCTAGGTGTCCTACGGAGACATTGAAGCTTTTGCACTTACGACATTGTCACAGATCAGAGTCTTTCACATCACCTTGCAGATGAATGTAAATGAGTGCAGTCAGTACTCATCCACTTGTGACTGCTGTGCTGCCCTCAAATGCCCATCCAACTAAGGGTAGGCCACTGCCAAAATATGCGGGCCATGAGGTGGGTCACGGTCCGATGGGTACCCTTTGTCCTTGGGAGGACATCCTCAGCTCAGCGGTTTTATGGGCCCAGTGTCTCAGCTCCTCCCACAGCTTTCTACAGTGGGTGCTCTGCAGGCTGAGGACCCCCAGGGCCTACACTTTCTTGGCAATGGCACACTAGATCCCCTTTTTCTGATGAGCATTGTCCTGCATGGATGACTCAGACAAAAGGAAAGAGTCATGTACACATGCTCCATCCCAAAATAGGTATGGTGAATGATCAAGCTAGTGCAAGTATCCAAACATACCCTTCCTCACACTTCAAACTCATTTACAAGTCACTTCTGCAGTCTGAACATGTGTGAAGTGGAGTCAGGCATACAACATGCATACTCAGTGCAAGGTTTTGGCTAGAAACATATGATCAGACCACAAGTATGTCCTTAAAATGGTACATCTCTACAACTAATATTTACATCAACATTGATGTAAATTCTAGAATGTACATATGATTATGAGGGTACATACATCACACACAACCTACCATGTATCAGGAGCCACAGTCTTTCTATGCACATGTGCACATAACCATCTATCCACACATGATAGCTCAATCCTTATTCCTGCAAATTTCACCTACATCATCATACACTCTACATTGGTATTGCATTGGACTCATCTGCTCCTCTGGTGCACCATATAGCTGCTCATACAGGGGTAGGGCCTCCTCCACAAGCATGTCTAGCTCTTCCGGAGAGAAGGCAGGGGCCTTATCACCTGCAGGACGTGGCATGATTGCTCACAGAGGCAGTACACAGCAGCTGAGGTTGTGGAGGCCCTGCTGGCAGTAGTGTCAGGAGTCAAGTGAGGGACTGTGCAGGAGATTACGGTCACACCCACCAAATACAGGACCATCATTGCCGGAGGACATCGCCACTGACCCAAGTCTGTCAAAGGCAACAATGTGTTCCAATGGCAATGTTCACTGCAGTTGTAAACGCCTACCGCCATGATGACATCCGTCGGCGGAGTCAGGTCACTTCCTGATGTCCTGTACAGTAGGTCAGGCAGCTGCCATTTTAGGGCTCACATATGTATGATGAAGTAAAGAAAGTTGCATAATTTAGTATAAAGTTATGTCTATGCCAATGTGTTATGTGATGGCTTACTGTATACAAGTTTCATGGCATGGGCAGTGTAGGGGTCCCCATGCAGTGCCCCGTCGCGCAGGTCACTGCTCGATTTACGGGCAGTGATCTGCACGACAGGTGCTGATGTACCCGTCGCACAGTGGCATTAACGACGGCTCCATGTGGAGCCATCAGCAATGTCCTGGCCCTTCATTCTGCTGGACGGGCAGACGGAAACACTGTTTCTGCCCGCTGGCCCAGCAGAATGTATATTATTCCGCCGGCGGGGTCTCAAGGGGGCTGGTGGTCTGTGATAAGACCGCCAGCGTGACATTGGCGGGGTTTTCCGCCGTGTTCAGAATGAACCCCTACATGTTGGCAGGACCATAAGATAAAGACCGCCTGAATCCCGACGACTCTGCCAAGAATCCCCTGCCAGCTCGACCACCAAACCAACTGTCTCGGTTTAACCTCCACACCTGAGTTGATGGATTGGGGGGAAAATGAGGAATCAACCTACCTTTTTTCCCCAGTCCTCTTCTGTTTTCGATTGGGCACAACTGGACAAGATCTTCTGTTGCGGCTGCCACTGGACCAAGGAGAAAATACAATGCCCCATCGCCGGTCTCAAAGGTAGGGAGACCGCATTGGCTGTGTACCTTGTATGGTCATTCCGTATGAGCACGGGACCACCTCAGTCATATACGTCACAGTAATTCTTGTGAATTACTGTGACATGCATATGTCAGGAATACATTTGTGTGGTACATGGATGGGGACACTAGTACATGACACATATTGCATACATACACAACTGTCATTGTGTTGTCAGTATTCATTGCCAAATGAATGCTGGCCCCAACGTGATGTTACATTCACACCTGTCGACTATGTCCATGTGTCCACATTTCAAGAAGACCTGTACCTGAGATATAGTGCCTCCAGTTGTGTACGTGAGTATTTGTATGTGTGTGTGTGAATGGATTCGCTGGTTGAGGTAGAGGTAGCTGGAGTGGGTGACGTGTTTGTGTGCCACTTGCATGTGGGTTCGATGTTGAAGTTCATGTTTGGTTGTGTGTTGTGTTGCTGTGTGCAACATTCAGTTGAGTGTTGTGTGGTTGTCATTTTCATGATGTGTGTAGTTGTGCTTGTGTTTGAGTGTGTTTGTGTACATAAGTGTTTAGTTGTGTCATTTGTTGTGGTTGTGTTGTGTGTGGGTGCAGTGTCAATTGTGTGTTTGTTGTGTCCTGGATGTATGGCAATGTGTGATTTTGGCATGCACTTGTGTGATGTTGAAATGGCAATGGATATTAGTGTGTATGTGGTGTGTTGTATGGTGTCTTGTGAAGGGGGACACATATGTCTAAGTTACAGCATATGACTTACCTCTATTTCATAGCCCCTGCCATTGTCCGATGTCCATTGGAGCCAGCGAAAGGCTTCCTTCGTGAGCAATCCGCCACCAGTACAGCACCTGTAGTACTGTAACATCTAAATATGGTTGGTGGGAACCTGCCAGCCTCATAGCTAGGAAGAGCACTCCATCGTGGTGGTCGGCGGCTCAGATGCAATTCATCTAAATACAGCAGGCAGAACACAATTACCTTGATGGTGTTTTGATACCTTGACCATCAACGTGATGGTATTTTTGGTGTTTTTGGGTCCGCTGCTGCAGCAGATTGACACTAATACTGTCAAAATCAGGCCCTTTATATTTTTGCATAGTATTTGTTGCATGATTTCAAAGCCAAATGTACCCATGATGCATCTTGCGCCTGGGCCTTTAGAGCCACAACAGGCTCTTAGGGCCAGAACAGACCCTTAATTTGTCTCTCCTGTTAATTTTCGGGCTTGCCCATGTAGGAGGCTGGCCTGGCTTGTAGTGGGTACCAATGGTACTTACACCTTATGCCAGGTCCAGTTATCCCTTATTAGTAGAGTGCAATAGTGTTCTAGCAACTTAGGCTGATAGAGGTAGCTATAGCAGAGCAGCCAAGGCTGAACTAGGAGACATGCAAAGCTCATGCAATACCACTTATAAAGGTACTATAGCATAAGAAAGACAATACTCATAGTTACCAAAAATAAAGGTACTTTATTTTAGTGAAATGTGCCAAAAATGTCTCAGAGGATATACCCCCTTAGGAGGTAAGTAACATACACAAAATATACACAACTAACCAAATCAGGTAAGTAAAGCAGTCAGAAAGTAGTGCAAACACTGTAAAACACAATAGGATGCAATAGGCCTAGGGGCAACACAAACAATATACTGACAAAGTGAAATGCGAACCACGAATGGGCCTCTAGGCAAGTGTAGTGTATAGAGGGTCGCCGGGAGTGTGAGAAAACACTAAGGGTGTAAAGGAGACCCCACCCCAAGACCCTGGAAAGTAGGAGAAAAGTACTACTATTTCCCCAAAAACACACTAAAGTCATGATAAAGGATTTTGCGAGGACCACAACAGACTGCAAAGCACTGAAGATGGATTCCTGGACCTGAAGATATGCAAAGGAAGGGGACCACGTCCAAGAGTCGCTAAAGTGTCCAGGGGAGCAGGAGCCCACTAAACCCCAGATGAAGGTGAAAAATGGCTGCTTCCGGTTGGAAGAAGCTGCAGGATTTCCAACAACAAAAAGAGGTAGGAAGTTTCTCTTCATGCAGAAGATGTCCCACGGCATGCTGGATGAGTTCTTTCCTTGGCAAAATACCACAAACAAGCCTTGCTACCTTCAAGAGTCGCAGCTGAAGAAAAAGGGTGCTGCCCGTGCCCAGGAAGGACCAGGATGTCGTCACTTGGGAGAGGAGATAGAGGCTGCTCTCAGCAATGTAGAGAGCCCATGGACAAGAAGGAAGCACCTGCAAAAGTCCTTGAACACGGGTTCAAGAAGCCTGAACATGGCAGTCATCTCAACACTGCAAAGAGAGGTCCCACGACACCGGAGACCAACTCAGGGAGCTGAGCATCGCAGGAGAGAGTGCTGGGGACCTAGGTTCAGCTGTACATGCAGGAATTCTGGGAAATGTGCACAGAAGCCCTTGTAGCTGCAGATCACACAGTGCACAGGATTACTGTCTGGGGAGTGAAGGCAAGGACTTACCTCCTCCAAATTTGGGCAGTTGGGCCACTGGACAGTCTGGGTCACTTGGGTCTACCACCTGTGCTCCAGGGGCCACGCTCGTCAGGGTGAGAGGGGACCCAGAGTACCGGTGAAGCTGAAGTTTGGTGCCTGCTGGAGCAGGGGGATGACTCCATCGACCCACAGGAGATTTCTTTGTGGCTTCCAGTGCAGGGTGAAGGCAGGCAGCCCCCAGAGAATGCACCACCCGGAAACAGTCGAGAAAGCCGGCAGGATTAGGTGCTACAATGTCGCTGGTAGTCTTTTGGCTACTTTGTTGCAGTTTTGCAGGCGTCCTGGAGCAGTCAGCGGTCGATCCTTGTCAGAAATTGAAGAGAGAAGGGCAGAGGAACCCTGATGAATTCTTGCAAGTCGTAATCTGAGGAAAAGCCCACTGGAGAGACCCTTAATAGGCCTCAGAGGAGGGTTGGCTACCTAGTCAGGTATGCCCCTATCAGGAGGGGTCTCTGACATCACCTGCTGGCACTGGCCACTCAGAGGCCGCCAGAGTGCCCCCACACCTTGGGAAACAAGATGGCAGAGGTCTTAGACACACTGGAGGAGCTCTGTGCACCACTCCTGGGGTGGTGATGGACAGGGGAGTGGTCACTCCCCTTTCCTTTGTCCAGTTTCGCGTCAGAGCAGGGACTGGGGTTACCTAAACCGGTGTAGACTGGCTTATGCAAGGAGGGCACCATCTGTGCCCTTCAAAGCATTTCCAGAGGCTGGGAGAGGCTACCCCTCTCCAGCCTTTAACACCTATTTCCAAAGAGAGAGGGTGTAGCACCCTGCTCTCAGAGGTAATGCTTTGTTCTGCCTTTCTGATACTGGGCTGCCAGACCCCAGGAGGGCAGAACCCTGTCTGTAGGGTGGCAGCAACTGTAGGTGCAGAGAAAACCCCAGAGACCTGGTTTGGCTGTACTGGGGGTCCATAGTTGAGCCCCCAGGATGCATGGATTTGGCTCCCCAATACCAGATTTGGAATGGGGGGACAATTCCATGATCTTAGACATGTTACATGGCCATATTCGGAGTTACCATTGTGAAGCTACATATAGGTATTGACCTATATGTAGTGCACGCGTGTAATGGTGTCCCCGCATTCACAAAGTCCAGGAAAATGGCCTTGAACTATTTGGGGGCACCTTTGCTAGTGCAAGGGTGCCCTCACACTTAGTAACTTTGGGCCAGATGTAGTAAAGGTTTTTGCCCATTCTGTGTCTATGGGAAAAAGTGTTCGTACATATGGCCCTTTGCCCCTAACCTTCAGCAAGTGAAGGTTAGACATATAGGTGACTTATAAGTTTCTAAAGTGCAGTGAAAATGGCTGTGAAATAACGTGTGCTCTAGGGAGCAACATTTTGTTTGCCAGGATCCTGGTCACTTTCCATGTTAGAAATGGGGTCTTTGGTTGGCAATCAGGTTACCTCCTGTCAAAGCAAGGACCTTAACTCTAGTCAGGGTAAGTCACACACAATCAAAATGATCCAATGCCCACCCTCTGGTAGCTTTGCACTGAGCAGTCAGGCTTAACTTACAAGGCAATTTGTAAAGTATTTGTGCAATAAATCATTCAATAACACAGTAGAGCACCACAAAAATACACCACACAGTGTTTAGAAAAACATATAATATTTATCTGGATAAATGCAGGTCAAAACGATTAAGATGCAATAAGTATATGTTAAGATATCACTGTAAAAATTATATAAAGTGTCTTTAGTCTCTAGTCTCTTAAAAGCAATAAATGTCTCTTGCAAGCAGAAAGTACCTAGTTTGCATTCAAAATCTGCACAAGGAACTGCAGAGGAGGAGATGTGCAGAAAACAGGGAGGTGTGCGTCTATTTCTCGGGCCTCACCCGGTGATGCATCGTTTATTTTCCATGGAGGGAAGGCGTTGTGTCGATTTCCGGTGCTCGGTCTTGGATCCTCTTCAGCTTGCAGGGTTTTCGGACGCCCCGGGGACGATGCATTGAAATCCAGCGCTGGCAGGAAGAAGTCACAGGGGCTGCATCGATCCAGTTGGCGTTGTGTGGAAAATTCTACCACACGGCAGGCGCTGCTTTGATTTCTTCAGGAAGTTGGGCTGCATCGTTCCGGCTCGGCTGTGTGTCGATCCAGTGGGCCGTGCATCGAATTTCCGGTTGCTACGCTGGCACTCATCAATCTTCTCCTTGAGAAGTCGGGCTCCTTCATTCCGGTTGGGCATGCGGTGAATTGTTCACCGCGGTGCAGGCTGTGTGTCATTTTCTGCTGGCTGTGCATCGATTTCTGCCTCACAGGGAGGTCTTCTTGCAGGAATAAAGTCTTTTTGGTCCTGAGACTTCAGGGAACAGGAGGCAAGCTCTATCCAAGTCCTTAGAGAGCATTGCTTCAGCACAGTCAGAGAACAGCAAGGCAGCAGGGCATCAGCAAGGGAGCAGTCCTTCTCAGAAAGCAGTCAGATGAGTCCTTTGGACACCCAGGCAGTTCTTCTTGGCAGGTTGCAGGTTCTGGTTCAGATGCTTCTCCAGGAAGTGTCTGAGTTGGTAGGGGCAGAGGTCCTGTTGAAATACCCAAATGTGCCTTTGAAGTGGGGGAGACTTCAAAGAGTGGCCTAGAAGTGCACAAGGTCCCCTTTCAGTTCAATCCTGTCTACCAGGGTCCCAGTAGGGGGTGTTGCAGTCCTTTATGTGAGGGCAGGCTACTGTCCTTTGACATGTAAGTGTCAGGCTCTCCACCCTCCCAGCCCAGGAAGACCCACTTAAAATGCAGATGTATGCAAGTGAGGCTGAGCATCCGGTGTTTGGGGTTTGTCCTAGTGAATGCACAAGGGAGCTGTCAACTGAACTTAGCCAGACATTGATTGTAAGGCACAGAAGGATTTAAGTACAGAGAAATGCTCACTTTCTAAAAGTGGCATTTCTAGAATAATAATATTAAATCCAACTTCACCAGTCTGCAGGATTTTGTATTACCATTCTGGCTATACTAAATATGACCTTTCTACTCCTTTCAGATCAGCAGCTACCACTCAAACAGTATATGAGGGTATCCCTGATGTTAGCCTATGAGAGAAGCAGGCCTCACAGCAGTGCAAAAAACGAATTTAGGAGGTTTACACTACCAGGACATGTAAACTACACAGGTACATTTTCTGCCTTTTGTCTACACATCACCCTGCCCTGTGGGTTACCTAGGGCCTACCTTAGGGGTGACTTATATGCAGAAAAAGGCAAGTTTTAGGCTTGGAAAGTACTTTTAAATGCAGAGTTGAATTGGCAGTGAAACTGCACACACAGGCCTTGCAATGGCAGGCCTAAGACATGGTTAAGGGGCTACTTAAGTGGGTGGCACTATCAATGCTGCAGGCCCACTAGTAGCATTTAATCTACAGGCCTTGGGCACATATAGTGCACTTTACTAGGGACTTATAAGTAAATTAAATAATCCAATTAGTTATGATCCAATGTCATCATGTTTAAAGGGAGACAGCATATGCACTTTAGCACTGGTTAGCAGTGGTAAAGTGCGCAGAGTCCTAAAACCAGAAAAAACAGTATCCAAAAAGTGGAGGGAGGCAGGCAAAAAGTTAGGGGTGACCACCCTAAGGCTGTCAGTTCTAACAGATGTGTTCTACTTCTCTCAGTATCTTGCTCTTGGAAGCAACATTTTGTTTGTCAGGATCCTGTTCACTTTCCATGGGTCTCAAAAGAATATCTATTCCTACTTCTGGTTTTAATAAGGAAGACTTGTGCATTAGCAACTCCAAAAAGTTGTTTGAAGTTACTTGTGCATTTGTAGCATAAAATGAAAAAAAAACAGCACCCAAATCATTCATTTTCTCAGTTCCAGCACTCTCTCCTAAGTCTATGACATTTTACTAACTCATCATCTGCCCTCTACATGTCAGGATCAAAGTAGTGATCACAGTGGCTGTCCTGTCTCCTGAAGAAATCCAGCAGCATGGGCATAACTTCATCTTTGACCTCTGCTGGTGTCAGGCAGGCAGGGTCAAATAGTACACTCTGCTTTTACAAAAGAGAGCTTGTGCACTGCTTAGCCATTCAGTGCATGCTCAATGAGTCATTTACAGTGCCTCTGCATGTGCTTCAATGGAGTCTGCTGCTTGGAGTCTAACGCCTGCAACTGAGGATATCGGACAAAGTTAACAGCAAGCTTCCAGTGCTTTAAGAGCTTCTTTAGCCCTAGTAGACAGTGATGGTGGAACAATTCTCAGACAATGGTGTTTCCATCAATGTTACATCACTGAGCTCATAAGCTCATATGTATTTTGAAAAATCCAAGCATCTCACAGAAAATGAGCCACACCCATTCAGCAGTCTCTAATATTTAGCTGTTGTTGCATATAGGCACACACAAAACATGGTGTACTAGACCTTGGCATTTACAGACAGCACATTTTTGCATTGAAATGAGCACTACATTTGTACAAACATATAATATTACCCATAAAAGTACATAGCACACAAATGATAATGTGTGTCAGTGATTATTTGTCATTTGCACATCACCATGTAAACTGTTTTAATTTGTTTTAAACCTATTGAAATCTTTTTTTCCATCACACTTAGAAATTAGGAAAAAAGCTTTTATTTATGCTTTCCTTTTTATTTATTTTTAAAATAATGGTACAGTTCATTTATACGCATTTACATTTTGTGGAGTGTAAGAAGATTCACATATAATTTACCTTACAAATCCACACAATTTCCAGTAAGCAAAAGAAAAGAAACCCAGTCTCCATGTTAAAGGAATAAGCAGCAATTTGTCAGAGTACTTGACTGGCGTATGGCCTCCCTCTTTGGGCGCACAAAAAATGTTGCAAAAAAATAATAATGTCATCTTTAATGCTCGTTCAGCTTCCGAACTCCCATATTGTTATTTGGATGTGCTCTCAGGGCTGAAGGGGCTGTTGTAGTTTGGCCCTTTCTCATCTCTGGGTGCTGGTGCATTGAACCGGCTGCTCCAGTTACGCCCCCCTTAGAATGTTCTAATTACCATGGAGTCAGCTGTCATCCTATGCTTCATTGCATTAGTTGATACGTTGCTTTGTTTCCACGTTCTATTCAGACTGCAGCTGTAATAGGAGTTGTTGTATAAAGCCGAGCTGTCACTATGGTGTACAACAAAGTTCACTGTGAACAGGTATGACATCCTCCAATTGTGGTAGGCTGTATGTAGATGACAGGTGCCATGACACTTAGGGGCATATTTATACTTGTTTTGCACCAAATTTGCATAATTGTCTTTGACGCAAATTTGGTGCAAAACGAACTCCAAATTTGTGGAGTTAAAGACATTTTTTGGATGTGGAAACCTACCTTGCGTTAATGAAATGCAAGGTAGGCGTTCCCGTGCAAAAAATGATTCTATGGTATTAGTGCCATATTTATCACCTGTGCTGAAATCAGGCACGAGGGAGGAGGGGTCAAATAATGGTGCAAAGGTTGCTTTGCACCATTAATTAACGTCTGGGTCAGAGCAGGCATTAGGGGACCTGTGGGCCTATTTCCATGGTGGAACACCATGGAATAAGCCGACAGGTACCCTCCCAGGGACACCCCCAACAACGCCAGAGGGACAGCAGAGGATGGGGGACCCCATCCCAGGTAAGTATAGGTTAGTACAGGTATGTATTTTTTTAAGTGCCATTGGGGGCCCTGAAATGGGCCCCCTACATGGCACTGGGTCCAATGGGCATGTCATGAGTGGTGGGCATGACTCCTGTCTTTTCTAAGACAGGAGTCATGTGGCATGGATGGTTTTGTGTCAGAAAATGATGCTGGGCTGGTTAGAGTCATCTTTTTACTCTAACCTGTCTAACGTCATTTTTTGGTGCAAAACCCCTGTCTCCCATACCACCAGCCCCACCCGGCTAACGTCTTTTTTTTTTTTTTTTTATTCTAGCCTACCCTTTGCACCGGCTTGCACCATTCCATAAATATGGTGCCCGACTGGTGCTCAGAAATGGTGCAAGCCGGTGCTAAACTTTTTGGTGCAACACTGCGTTAGTGCAGTTTTGCACCAAAAAGTATAACCATTCCCCTTACTGTCTTGAGTCCTGCCATTGAGTGCTGCAAAGAATGAAGCATCGCCTGTGTGGCAGCAGCAAAGTTAGGCAGAGGTGGCTCAACACTGCCTCACTACTATAGATTCTTCTGTAATGAGGAGGGAAGATGAACAGACTGCATGGCTGCCAGGATTGTTCCTTCTTCTCCTCGGGCTCCATTAATGAGCGAGGGCTATTTTGGAGCATTTATTTTTACTTGGGAATTAGAATAGAAACATCCGAAAGGTGTGGTTGGTTGCCTTTTTCGTTTACATTTCCTGGCGTGGAGATTAGAACCTTGGATGAGGGTGATGAGATAACAGGAGTGTTTTATATTATGTGTGGGTCATCACATGAACAGAACGCATTTGGGTATCATAGAGACAGAACTGGGTTGAGAGCCGCATAAACAACATACATTCATAGATGTCTTTATTTTCTTCACACTCACATGTTCCAAGAGGCATTACAACCTTTTTTTGGTGAATATAAATTGCAAATTAAAAAACATATTTGATACACATCAAGTTAGGGGATTTTATTTAAATCGGTATGTTTTGCGACAATGTATATTTGTCTGCAACAACCAGTTTTTTTTTCCATCCATGCAAATGTTTTTGCGAAAACCTGTTTGAAGTTTTAAATCTCTAGGCGTTTTTCCAGGCAAAATAGGTTATTCGAAACTCAGTGCAAAATGAATTTGAAACACAATACAGTCCGTTTGGTTTTAGATTAATAAGCATTTGCCCCTTCTAGTCCAGAAGCTCGGTGACACACTCCCAGGGCAGTTTTATGGCATATATGAGCTTATTCTTGTGGAAATTCATCCAAGATATGATGCCTACCATTCTGAAGAGGCTTTTAGAATATCCACCTCTTTTCTTTGAAAGAATCAGGATTATTTTTGCTCACACGAATGCTATATCACACTTTTTATCCAAACTGGAGCGATTCTCCTTGTTTTAATAGTATGTCTATTGTAGCTTTACGATGAAGAAGGAAATTACTTTGCACTTTTAGGACAGTAAGAATAAGCAACTGCATAAGTACAACCATATTCCTTCTAAGAGAACATTTCTATAGAGTTATAATGCGTTGGAGCTACCTTTCAGATAATGTACATTATAACCATAGCACCAATGCAAGGTCTGGGGCACTATTTATTTCAAGAATAGATGGGGAAATATGTCCATAAATATAAGATGCAAACAGCATTTCAAATGATAGTCATTAGATAAGATTAGCTCAAAACGGGCTCAAGATCAATAAATTAGAAAACATGAAGGTTTAATAAAATATTGAAGTGCAAAACAGAAGACAAAGTCATATTTAGTTATAATAAATTAGTCAAAGGGCTTAGAAATCAATTACAATATAGGCTCCTATCATTTAAACTAAAAACAACACTAGACAAATAAAAATACACTAAGTCCAGAGTGCAGCAAAACCAAGGGGCAACTTTCCTAGAAGAGATCCAAAAGAATCTGACTCACCTTTAACATTTTACAATAGAAAGGACCGAAAATCCCCCAGTCATTATAGGGTGAGCAAATGTATCAACAGATTTTCAAATCACAATACAGCTTTATTAAATGTTAGTTAATAACACCATCCTAACACTATCCCCTAAATGAATGATAATAAGTTCCCTCTAACCTAAATTGTCAGAAATGAACTGGTCACATAAACAATGAAAAATCTCATAAATTAACAGCCTACTGTGAGCAAACAGGAAGGGCCTTGAAAAATAACAAAAGGCTTTCTCCAGAGTTCTTCAAGAATATCAACTCATCACAAAGTATAAGTGCACATTTTTCTAAATGAGTTGTCAATGAGAAATAAAAACAATCATTGAATAATATGGCTGCTCCAAGAAACAAGACGGACCCAGAGCCTAATTGAGGCCTAGTTTGCCTCATGCCATTAGAACATTGTTCTGTATACTACAGCATTATTGTTTTTATTGCAAAATTATTCATGGTGTCATAGGGCTCTCGTTGTAGGAACACAACTGCTGGATTTTGGGTGGCAGTACCACTAAGCAGGGGGACTGAGTCTGGTCCCACACTGGAAGATATCTGTTAGCCTAAACCTTTTGGTTAGCTAGCAGCACCTCACCAGAACCCAAGAGTAAAGGTGATTTGTGGCAGCCTATCGCATGACACTCTTAGAGTCCTCTGGGAAGTCGTGGTGGAACAGATCTTTTCTTTTTCTCTCAGTTACAGGTCTCATACATTCAAAGAGAAACAGGATTGGATTCAATACGTTTTATTGAAGCTATTGCATTCTATGTAAAAAGGCATGAATTGCGCTTGTCAGGAAAATGAAACACAACACTATTAGTGCAGTGACTCGAAAACTGAAACAGAGGAAAGGTCCCACCATACTGTCACAGTAGAGATTCCAAAATCCCTACATGCACTACTAAGATTAAGCATGAGAGCAATACAAGTATGAGCCCTAATCTGCCCACCTAGTCACTGGAGGGAATCCAATCCCCATATCTGTGCTATAGATAGAGAAGAGGTCAGTTGGCCTTCTAGGAGTCCTCCCACATGAAGAAGAGAAAATGCAGAGTTTCAGCAGAAACTGACTACGACATACAGCATAAGATGGCTGGCTGGCTGTAATGTCCCCTCTAATGTATTGGGGTAGTGCGGTGTTTTATAATAAAAAATGTTGGTGTCCTAAGAATTGCCCTGACATGACAACACATATGTTTCTGTGTAGGGTAGACGCCATACTCTTTGCACCAGCAATACCTAGTAAGCTATTGTGTGCAGCCTTGAGTTGAGCACAGGATGAAAATGCTGTGTAAAGAAATGAATAATACATTCTGCACGGAAGGACAACTGATAACAATAATTCAATATTTCTACTAAGATGAAATGTAGCTAAAATAAAAAGATTAACTCAAAATGAAACATAACTAGGTGAAAGGGCACAGGCCTCAGGCTCAGAGCTAAATAATGTGCCTGTGTAAATGCTAAAATAACCTCACAACAATGGTAATAGACAAATACGATTCTTGTCAGAAACAAAACTACAAAAAGTGAAAGTGGCGGTCTTCATGGAGGTGGCATCACTTACAGCCTTTATTATTTTGATCAAATGCAACACTGAGGCTGGGTGTGAACAGCATGTTTTGCATGCACATTCAAAACTTTTCCAAAGATGTTGGCAGTGCCTGTTTAGAGTGTGGTTAATTAGGCTGTGGGTGGGCTGTTTCAAATAGAAAATACCTTACAGATCATTAGAGTTCTACTTCTCAATACGTGCAAAATAAAAGAAAAGAGAGACATATGTTGATAGAAAAAACAGCATTGAGACTTTTTTGTTGCTTTTACAATTTTGTCTATAAATGGTCATACAGTACACATCTTTCCCTCCATCCCCTTTCACACCACAAATGAGGAAGGTCTCTTTGTTGATGTAGCCTATGGGACGCAAGGTTCATTGACAAATGTGCATGAGGATGGCAGCAAGTAGGTCTACAGGAAATGACAGCTGAAAGACTGGAGGACAAGGCAACATGAGTCCAAGTAGTGACTTCAGGTCTAGGAGTGCAGCTATAAGATTGTGAGAATGCTGAATATCAACTATTGCCAGAATTCACACATTCACACTCATTCACCTGTATATTTGTCTCAGTGAGTTAGCCACAATGGTCTGTCTGTAATCTACCTGTTGCTCGTGCCTTAACAGAGTGATGCAAGCTTTTAACAGAATTCTATGATCAATCTGCCATATTGAGAAAGGACTATTGCACTAGCTGGCTTCTATTCTGTGTGTAGGCAAAGATTGTACTACTGCTGCCTGATTTGCATGTGTCCTATGACTGTGTACTATCACTGCTGCTGCCCTAGCTGCTTCTGTCCTCTGAGGGAAGGCCGCTTGCACTGTTTATGTCCAAGGTGCACATGTTTTATGAAGAAACAGTATTTTCACTACTGTCTCAATTTATGGAATAAACCAAATGATATTTTGAATGCACCTACATAACATGCCATATTAACCAGGGATTCTTTCCCAATAGTTGATGTGAGAAACTGAGACTTACTGTCCTGAAGCAGGTGTCTAGTTCCAGAGGGGCAGTGTGTTTGAGTGCTGAAACATGTCAAAAGAAAAAGGAAGCAGGGTATATCTCACAACCCTCCTGTTTTTACTGTTATGGTAGGAAACACTAGTAAAAACGTTTTTAGCTCACCCTCACTCAATTTTAATATGGGCGCAATAGTTTAATAAATGTAGGACATAAATGGTGACATGATGGACATTGCCTCAATGGAATTATGGAACTCATATAGCAGACTGTTCAACCAGCTAACAGCAGGGCACTTAAATGCTCTAGTTTACATCCATTTTGCTGTGCATTTCACACTGAAGGTCTCTTCACTGTTTGCACCATATTGCGGGACTCCACACCATGGCATGCGTAAGCAGTGACAATAATGGAGAAGAGCGTTACACAAGGACACCTTACAAAAATGAAAAAAGAGTTTGGCATCCCCTGTCAAAAAAAAGGAAAGCAAGCTTGATACCTATGCTGCTGTGTGGCTCCCGAAGACAATGCAATCACAAAAATTACTAACTTGTAAATCTGAAGATGCATCAAAGTCCATTGGTGTTGCTTGGGAACATCTACCGCAATACCCACGGGACCCTTCACTTAGGCAGAGTAAGGCAACACAGCAATTTGGGCTGCCTTGCCTTAAACCATATCTATTAGGCCATTAAAAGCCATGAGCAGTTGCTTAACGTGACCTCATAGATATGATCTCAAGATTTGCACCACCGGTGCCTCAAAAAAGTGATGCAACAGAGGCACAAAGGGCTCATAAATATGCCCCTAAATGATTCACAATGTTAATGCTTGCAGTTATGCATGATGTGAAAAAGAGTGAAGCCTCACAAAAGATGTGAGGATAGTTTACTTTAAATTTTAAATGTGAAGCAAGCAGAGTGGGAGATCGTGCAAAACAATGTCACAGGACGGCAATAGATTGTAAGGATTAAAAACTGTTAATGGATGCATTTTAATATTTTTTTTGCATTAAACTGTTTTGTTTGTTACCACTGTATATACCTTCAACAAAAGCATCTGGAAGGTCTTTCTGCAAGCATTTAATATTTCAATCCTACTAATGTACTGGGAATGCCTCATCACTTACATTATTATTTATATCCCTCCTTTAATGCCTTCACTGGGACCCAAGTGCCTTTGCACCATTACAGCTAGTTATAATTTTCACACCATCCCCATCTTTTGATATTTACCTTTCATTATTTTTAGATCTGGTAAAAAGACAGCCTTACTTCCTACATCATATAAAAATACATAAATAAACATACCTCAGGGGCTTTTGTTCTGCTCTCTTCATCCTCTAATCTGTCATTCAGATTTTCCCACAGCCCACTAGAGCATAGAGCATGGGCATTGAGCCAGCCCACTTCATCCATTGGTTGGTCGTTTGAGTGACAGCATTTTGTCTGATCACATGTACACATCCAGGCATGTCAGAAGGTTTTGTGGAGTTATGGGACTAAAATCACTTTTTGGTTCATAATTCAAGGGCAGCTCATAATTGAGAACATATTTGCTCTTGGAAATAAGAAAACAGCATTTGCTGCACGTTATTGGTGTTGCAGTGTTAGCTGCATCGCAAAGGGACAGATCAAGATTGTTTCTTTATTATTCAAAAACATTTTGAACATGAGGTAGGGGGCTCAAAAAGTGTAGGAGCTGAAGATAGCCAGACTATTCCTCCCTTATTCTAATTGAAGTTAGGGAGAACAGGTGATAGAATACAATGTAAAATGTATACAATTAGTCATCTTATAGTTTAATTTACTTTCATTCAGCTGCAAGCCACACTTAGTGAACCTGCTGCACGGAGGGCAGGAAGGACCACGGGTAAAAGCAATGTCTGGCCTCTGTCCAAACTGCATTACCATGAGAGGCAGAGAAAGCTCTCCCTGGTCTACCCTAATCCTGATATAATATGATAACTAGGAGAATCATTATTAGCAATTCTGGCTACAAAAAATAGTAATTGATAGATTATGGTGCAGCGATACCAGCTGGGATCAGAAAGGCAAGTCCCCATGTTTCCTCACAATATTAATAACTATACGTTAATCCAACCACTGATGCACATGGCCTTTGGCCAACCCCCTATAAACAGCCTACCCTGGGCCATGCATGGCCTTTGGCCGTACTCATCGGGGTTGCCTCAGAGCTTTGCCTGTGGCAAGACTCGGCATCAACCCCCTATAATCACCAAACTCTGGCCCTCATTCTGACCCTGGCGGTCGGTGATAAAGCGGCGGCCAAGCCGCCAACAGGCCGGCGGTCTAAAATATGCAATTCTGACCCTGGCGGGAACCGCCAACACAGCCCGCCAACTTAACACTCCGCCCGCCACGGCGGTACAAACAAACAGCGCGGCGGTTCCCGCCAACAGCCAGGCGGCAGACAATGTACCGCCCACCCTATTACGACCCACCAATCTGCCACCTTTTCCGGGGCGGGAGCACCGCCGATAAGAACACGGCGGAAACAGACTACGAACGGGAAAACGCTCACCTCTACGCACTCCACGCGAGATTCCGGCAGTATGGAACCAGAGTTGCAGGTCATCCCCGCACTCCTATTCCTGCTCATATACCAGGAGCACGCCCGGCGGCGCGGAAGACATCGGTGAGTACTGCACCTACGACACAGGGGAGGGAAAAGATTACCGGCACACACCCACCCACCCACACCCACTACAACACACACATCAATGCATTCCCACAGATCACTGTCACAACCCACAAACCACCCCCCTCCGAAATAATGCAAAGACCAAAAGAAGAGATCATAAACGGGCAGATATATTGAAATATGTACACCAGTAATCCCAATAAATAAATAAACTATGTACAAAATATATACAGCTACTAAATGTAGTCCAACCACTGTCCGTGGATCACAGGGGTCCTGTGCAAAGGGGCAAGGCCCAGTCCCACGAAAAGAACTCCACGGAGAGAACACTGCAGGGGCATCAGAAAGAAAATAGGACAGGCACCTCAGGGGGAAGGGAAGGGGGGGCACCTCAGCCACTTGAGTACACGACGCCAGATCCACGAGGGGACTCCATGACCACTGGGCCATCCTGGGGAGAGCAAAGCCACAGTCCATACAGTCCATACAGTGGGTGGCCTGCCCACTGGGCCATCCTGGGGAGAGCAAAGCCACAGTCCAAACAGTCCATACAGTGGGTGGCCTGCCCACTGGGCCATCCTGGGGAGAGCAAAGCCACAGTCCAAACAGTCCATACAGTGGGTGGCCTGCACACTGGGCCATCCTGGGGAGAGCAAAGCCACAGTCCATACAGTTCATACAGTGGGTGGCCTGCCCACTGGGCCATCCTGGGGAGAGCAAAGCCACAGTCCATACAGTCCATACAGTGGGTGGCCTGCCCACTGGGCCATCCTGGGGAGAGCAAAGCCACAGTCCATACAGTCCATACAGTGGGTGGCCTGCCCACTGGGCCATCCTGGGGAGAGCAAAGCCACAGTCCAAACAGTCCATACAGTGGGTGGCCTGCCCACTGGGCCATCCTGGGGAGAGCAAAGCCACAGTCCAAACAGTCCATACAGTGGGTGGCCTGCCCACTGGGCCATCCTGGGGAGAGCAAAGCCACAGTCCAAACAGTCCATACAGTGGGTGGCCTGCCCACTGGGCCATCCAGGGGAGAGCAAAGCCACAGTCCATACAGTCCATAACAGACCCCACTGCCACTGGAGGAGGCAAGTTGGGCAGAGGACATCCTGCAGCCCTGCCCGAGATAGATCCTGCCCTGCCACGTCTGCCAAAGGGCCAGCGGTTCTTGCCTTGAAGGGCCCAGTTCAGCGGTTCCTGAGACGGCGGGGCCCAGTTCAGCGGTTCTTGAGACGGCAGGGCCCAGCGGAGCGGTGCGTGAGACGGCGGGGCCCAGCGGAGCGGTTCTTGAGACGGCGGGGCCCAGCGGAGCGGTGCTTGAGACTGCGGGGCCCAGTTCAGCGGTCCTTGCCCTGAAGGGCCCAGTTCAGCGGTTCTTGAGACGGCGGGGCCCAGCGGAGCGGTGCGTGAGACGGCGGGGCCCAGCGGAGCGGTTCTTGAGACGGCGGGGCCCAGCGGAGCGGTGCTTGAGACTGCGGGGCCCAGTTCAGCGGTCCTTGCCCTGAAGGGCCCAGTTCAGCGGTTCTTGAGACGGCGGGGCCCAGTTCAGCGGTTCTTGAGACGGCGGGGCCCAGCAGAGCGGTGCGTGAGACGGCGGGGCCCAGCGGAGCGGTTCTTGAGACGGCGGGGCCCAGCGGAGCGGTGCTTGAGACTGCGGGGCCCAGTTCAGCGGTCCTTGCCCTGAAGGGCCCAGTTCAGCGGTTCTTGAGACGGCGGGGCCCAGTTCAGCGGTCCTTGCCCTGAAGGGCCCAGTTCAGCGGTTCTTGAGACGGCGGGGCCCAGTTCAGCGGTTCTTGATACGGCGGGGCCCAGTTCAGCGGTCCTTGCCTTGAAGGGCCCAGTTCAGCGGTTCTTGAGACGGCGGCCGGTCTATGGCCAACTGCTAATTGCCTGGTGGTGCCCTCCTGGGCAGCGGGGATGGTGCTCCTTCACTGCCCACCCGGGCTGTGGGTGGTGGGGCCCTCCTGGCCAGCTGGGCTGGGTCCTCCCTGGGCAGCGGCTATGGGGGTGGTGGGCTCTCCCGGGGCAGCTGTGCCGGTTCCTCCCGGGGCAGCGGCTATGGGGGTTGTGGGCTCCTCCTGGGCAGCAGGCCTGCTGCCTGACCTCTCCGACTTGCTGCCCTTGCCCTCCTTAGTCGTGGGCCTGTGGCCCTTTCCTCCCTTTGGAGCTGTGGCTGGTGACTGTCTCTGGGTGGTGTCCGGGGGGGATGTAGAAGGCGGGCTCCTGCGGCGACCCTTCCGCCTTCTGCTCCTCTTCCCAGGGGGTGGGCTGGCTGTCCCCTTGCTGCTGGGCGAAGATCCAGACATTCGGGCTGGCGGGCTCCAATACCCCTGCACCCTTGTCAAGGGGGCTGCAGGGCTGGTGGTGGCTGAGGTGCTCTTCTTACCCCGACGAGAAGGAGGGGGGGGCTCAGGGTCAGGAAAGAAGTTAGTAGTGGCGAGGAAGAGCTTCTTGGGACAATGGAGAGTGGTAGGTACAGTGGGAATGGGAGTGGAGGGAGAGGATGTGGTTGTAGGTGAGTCACGTTTGCTGTCTTTGGGTGCAGGTGCAGGAGGGATAGGCTGTCGTGAGGTGGATGGCTGTTGGGTGGGTGGGTGGCTGCGTTTGTGTGGTGTGGAAGAGGGGGTGACAGACACAGTGGGAGAGGACACAGGGGACGTGTAAATGGCAGTGGGGGTGGTGACTGCACGTGTGCGGACTGGAGTGGAGGGTGTGCTGGTGATGGAAACTGGCTGATGGTGAGGTGAATGGAGGTGTGAGTGTAGACGTCACAGGGAGGGAGGAGGGAGACGAGGAGGTGGGGGTCACAGAGGTGGTAGTGACTGTTGGCATGTCTGCATCGGAATGTTGCGTGTGTGAATGTCTGCGTGATCTGTGGTGCTTATGTTTGGATGAGCTTCTCTTGGGTGTTGAGGTGTGTGCAGGCTGGTCTGATGGTGTGGGTGGGACAGGCAGAGGAACAGGAGACTGGGAGGAGGGAGTTAGTAGAGGCAGGCAGGAGACAGGGACAATGGCTGCCGTCAGTGCTGAGGCCAGAGCCTGGAACGATCGCTGATGGGCAGCCTGACCCGAATGAATGCCCTCCAGGTACGCATTGCTGCGATGAACCTCCCTCTCCACCCCCTGGATGGCATTCAAAAGGGTAGTCTGCACAACAATGAGCGTTCGGAGGAGGTCAATGACCTCCTCACTGAGGGCAGCGGGGGTAACAGGGGCAGGGCCTGAGGTGCCTGGGGCGAAGGAGATGCCCGGCTTCCTGGCAGAGCGGGCACGGGGCGAACGCTGAGGGGCTGCTGGGAGGGCGGAGATGGTGCGCTGGGTGGCGGCTGTACCTGTAATGGCGGGGGGCACGGATGGTGCCACCCCCGCAAGGGAGCCCCCTTCCGAGGACGTGTCCGTGTCGCTGCAGGGTCCAGTCGTCCCCGTCGTGGAGCTCCCCTCGCCCTCCGTCTCACTGGTCCAGTCTGACTCTGTGGCATGGCCCTCCTGGGCCATGTGAGATGCAGCTCCCTCCTGTACCGATGCCACTTCTCCTCCGCCTGATGATGCTGATGCACACAAGCACAGAAAGACAAACAAAAAGGGGGGGGGAGAGAGAAATAAAGGGATATTGAGTACATGGATCTCCGGTACAGTTAGCGGACATGACAGACACAGATGCCCCCTGCACTAAGTTGCGCACTTGGGGTCCGCTACGCATTCCGTGGAACATGCCCTACACGCCTAGAGTTGACAACTGCACCCATGGATGACACGGCCCAGGGATGGCTGTACTGACAAACTACTGAGGGTGGTGGCTGGGGACACAGGGGCTTACGGGGGTGCCCAGCCTACAGATATCGCCCTGGCCTAGGGGGACCCCCAGCCCTCCTCCCCCACCCAGACACCTCCACTGCGCGACAACAGAGTAGATAATGCTTGTACTCACCCCCTTGTGTCTGCTGTGCTGCCCTCACGCGCCCATCCAATTCAGGGTAGGCCACCGCCAGGATCCGGAACATCAGGGGGCTCAGTTGACGGCAGGCACCCCGCCTACGTTGGGAGGCCATCCCAAGCAGAGACTCGGCGGTCTTCTTGGTCCCGCGGCGGATGTCCTCCCACCTCTTGCGGCAGTGGGTGCCCCGTCGATGGTGGACCCCCAGGGTCCGGACTTCCTTGGCGATGGCACGCCAAATCCCGATCTTCTCATGGGCGCGGACCTATGTGACACGTACAGGGAGGGAGAAATACCACGTTCAAGTTTCTCAGCATTTTCCTTTCCAGTGGCCCAACGCCCCCCATCCCCGCCAGGCCCCCCGCCATGCCCCCCGCCAGGCCCAACATGCCCCCCATCCCCGCCAGGCCCCCCGCCATGCCCTCCGCCAGGCCCAACATGCCCCCCATCCCCGCCAGGCCCCCCGCCATGCCCCCGCCAGGCCCAACATGCCCCCCATCCCCGCCAGGCCCCCCCGCCAGGCCCCCCGCCAGGCCCAACATGCCCCCCATCCCCGCCAGGCCCCCCGCCATGCCCCCCGCCAGGCCCAACATGCCCCCCATCCCCGCCAGGCCCCCCGCCAGGCCCCCCGCCAGGCCCAACATGCCCCCCATCCCCGCCAGGCCCCCGCCATGCCCCCCGCCAGGCCCAACATGCCCCCCATCCCCGCCAGGCCCCCCGCCAGGCCCCCCGCCAGGCCCAACATGCCCCCCATCCCCGCCAGGCCCCCCGCCAGGCCCCCAAGCCAGCCAGTGGCCCCAAATCCATATTGAATTAAACTCACTTGTTGGTCTGGAGGACCGTAGAGTAGCGCATACTGGGGGAGGACCCCATCCACAAGTTTCTCCAACTCCTCTCCAGTGAAGGCAGGGGCCCTTTCCCCAGGCGCAGCAGCCATTGTCCCTTCCAGACCGAGGTCACAGCAACACTTGCAGTATAGGTCCTCTCCTGTGAAAGTTCAAGTCGCAAGTGGATAAGTAGATAGAAAATGGCGGTGACGTCCGCGGCGGTGCGTACCGCGGCGGTGCGTCCCGCCACCGCCGGCGCCCTTCGCCATTGGCTCCTGAAACCCATAGGCTTCAATGTTAACCAATGCGGCTTTGCGCCGCGGTCTTCGCCCGCCGCCCGCCGCGGTGTGCCACGCCAGCGCATTGACCTCACATCCCATTGTCACACTTCACAGGTCAGGCAGCCGCCATTTCCAGGGCCCACATGGCTCAATTTCAACTGCGTCACACAGGCCTAGGCCTTGCATAGCCACTCAGACACGCCATTCACTGCATAGAGAATCATATACTGTGCTAGCTGTGAGTACGTACCTGTGGGTTGCTTGACTGTGTGCTCCATGTTGTCCTTCCTAGGCACCGTCCGCTGGGTTGGGCGAGGAGACGGATGAATCCTCCCGTGTACCGACCGCTGGTGGACCTGTCGACAATGGAAAAACGCCACATTATCCTGACCTACCGTCTTAACCGTGCCACTATCCATGAACTGTGTGCCCAGCTGGAGCCCGACCTGATGTCCCCCATCCGCCAACCCACAGGGATTCCCCCTCTGGTGCAGGTCATGTCAGTACTCCATTTCTTGGCAAGTGGGTCATTTCAGACAACCGTGGGAATTGCTTCTGGGATGTCTCAGCCCATGTTTTCGAAGGTGTTATCCAGAGTGTTGTCTGCCCTGATGAAATCCGTGAGGAGCTACATCATTTTCCCTGAGGTGGGCGAATTGGCTACAGTGAAGGGTGATTTCTACACCCTTGGACATATTCCCAACGTAATTGGTGCCATTGATGGGACCCATGTGGCTTTGGTTCCCCCAAGAGACAGGGAGCAGGTGTACAGGAACAGAAAAAATTACCATTCAATGAACATCCAGGTGGTGTGTTTGGCTGACCAGTACATCTCGCATGTAAATGCCAAATTCCCAGGGTCAGTGCATGACGCCTACATCCTCAGGAATAGCAGCATCCCTTACGTGATGGAACAGCTACAGAGACACCGTGTATGGCTAGTGGGGGACTCTGGGTACCCCAACCTGTCGTGGCTACTGACCCCAGTAAGGAATCCCCGGACCAGGGCAGAGGAACGGTACAATGAGGCCCATGGGCGTACTAGGAGGGTGATCGAACGCACCTTTGGTCTCCTAAAGGCCAGGTTTAGGTGCCTGCATATGACAGGTGGATCCCTAATGTACTCACCTAAGAAGGTGTGTCACATCATCGTGGCCTGCTGCATGCTTCACAACCTGGCTTTGCGCCGCCAGGTGCCTTTCCTGCAGGAGGATGGTCGAGACGGTGGTGTTGTGGCAGCGGTGGAACCTGAGGAGAGTGACGAGGAGGAAGACGACGGGGCTGAAACAGACAACAGGGACAGAATCATTGAACAGTACTTCCAATAGGACACAGGTAACATTTCAAAGATAATTTAGTAAATGTTAACTACTCTCCTGCATCTCTGCTGCCTGTCTATTTGCCCCAGTGTATGACGACTGAGTTTTGGCTTTTCCCTCCCTATTTCAGATCTGGGGTCCCCACTACGAGTCCTGTGCTTCGTTTCCCCATGGACTACAGCTTTGTGGCAGCTGTTTGTTGACTTCACCATGTACAAGGACATATTTGCACTGTCATGTCAATTACAATATATTGAAATCACAGCCAGACTCCAGATATTTTGGTGCAAAATAGGTGTTTATTTAAGTGCTCAAAATGGGATGGGTGGTTTCAAGTGGGTGGGGGCTATGGTGAAGGAATGTCCATGGCAGAGTCCAGAGTAACAGTCACACAGGTGCATTGTCCAGAGGCCTGTGGAGAGATGGAGCATGGGCAGTTCAAGGATGGACAGGGTGACAATGTGGGACAGTGGGATGACATCAGGTGGTATCCATTGCTGGCGGGGGTCTTGACATCCTACTCTGTCTTCTTGCGAGCTCTCAGGGCCCTCTTGCGGGGTGGTTCTTCTCCTGCAGGAGGTGGGGGTCTGGTGGGCTGCTGCTGTGCGGGGGCCTCCTGTCCACTAGCGCCGGCGGAGGTGGTTGGCTGTTCTTGGTCCAGGCTAGTGGCAGGGGCCCTTGGGTGTTGTTGAGTGTCCGCCCTGTTGTTGACGAGGTCCTGCAGCAGCCCTACCATGGTAACCAGGGTGGTGTTGATGGCTCTGATGTCCTCCCTGTACCCCCGATAGTGTTCCTCCTGCAGTACCTGGATCTCCTGGAACCGGGCCAGTACCGTCGCCATCGTCTCCTGGGAGCGGTTGTATGCTCCCATGATGGTGGTGAGGACCTCGTGGAGAGTGGGTTCCCTGGGCCTCTCCTCCCCCCCCTGTCGCACAGCTGCCCTCCGAGTTCCCCTGTTTCCCTGGGCCTCTGCCCCCTGGCCGGTGTGCCCACTACCACTGCCCCCAGGTCCCTGTTGTTGTTGGGGTGGTGGGTTATCCTGGGTGCCCTGTAGTGGTAGACACACCGCAGATTGACGCGCCCTGGAGACAGAGGCATGGGCCCGCTGGGTGGGAGCTGTGCTGGTGTTCCCAGAGGGGTTTGGGTCTGTAGTGGCCTGGGCCTGTGTGAGGGGAACCGACTGTCCAGAGGTCCCCGATGGTCCGGGCTGGTCATCGGTGTCCAGGTCGACAGAGCTGCTGTCATCGCTGACGGCCTCTTGGGTGGGGGGTGTGGAGAATTCTGGCCCCTCCGCCGCGGTGTGTTGACGGTCGGGTCCTGCAGGGGTATAGAGGTATGGTTATAGTTTCAATGTGTGGCATATGGGTGTATCTGTGGGTTCTCGTGTCCCCAAGTGCTGGCATTCGTGTGTGGGGGCTTTGGTGAGGGTGGCTTGTGGGGGGGATGTGTATATGCATTGGGCATGCTTTGGTGATGGGTGTCCATGCTTAGTGGACGCATGCAGGCCTAGGTTTTGGGATGTGTGGGTTGTGATGGTGAGACATTGGCGGGGAATAGGTGTGCTGGGGGTGGGGGTGAGGATGGTGGTGGGGGTGAGGATGGTGGTGGGGGTGGGGGTGAGGGTGGGGTTCGAGGATGGGGGTGAGGGTGGGGTTCGAGGATGGGGGTGAGGTTTGGGGTATGATTTGGCATGCAGGTGGGGGGGAAGCAGTATTGAAGCTTCAACTTACCAGTATCCATTCCTCCGCCGACTCCTGCGAGGCCGTCAGGATGCAGGATGTTCAAGACTTCCTCCTCCCATGATGTGAATTGTGGGGGTTGAGGTGGGGGTCCTCCGCCAGTCTTCTGCACGGCGATGTTGTGCCTGGATACCATGGAACGCACCTTCCCCCGTAGGTCGTTCCATCGCTTCCTGATGTCTTCCCGATTTCTGGGGTGCTGTCCCACTGCGTTGACCCTGTCGACAATCCTCTGCCATAGCTCCGTCCTCCGGGCAATGCTGGTGTATTGTATCTGTGTGCCGAACAGCTGGGGCTCTACCCGAACGATTTCCTCCACCATGACCCTGAGTTCTTCGTCTGTGAAGCGGGGTTGTCTTTGGGGTGCCATGGGGTGGTGTGTATGATGTGTGGGGTGGAGTATGTGTATTTAAGTGAGTTGAGTGTGGTGGTGTGTGTTGTTTTGTGTGTCGATAGTGTGTGGGTGATGGTGTTGAGTGGCTGTGGCTGTTATTTTTTGGATGCTGGTGTCTCGCTCTTGCCTTCTTTACGAATTTTTTAGCGTAGGGGTTTGTGGGTGATGTGGGTGGGTGTTTTATATTGTATTGTGTGTGTGGGAGTGGTGTGTGTATGTGTATCAGGTGTGTGGGATTCAAATCGTCCAATGTGGCTGAGTTTTGTTCGTTTGTGTGTATTCTGACCGCGGCGGTGTGTCCCGCCAATGGAATACCGCGTTTGAATGACCGCCGCGTGGATTCGTGGGTCGTAATGGCATGGGCGTATTTCTGTTGGCGTGACGGTGGAGGTTTTGTCACCTCCACTTTTCCGCCGACCGCTGGTCTGGCGGTCTGTTGTGGCGGTCGGATTTTCGGAGGTTTGCCTTCTGCGGGTCAGAATGACCGTGGCGGGTTTACGCGACCGCGGCGGGATTATGGAGGATTTCTGACCGGCGGTAGGCGCCTTTTACCGCCGAGGTCAGAATGACCACCTCTGTGTCGTCTTCCCTCTGTTTCTGCCTTTCTGTTTGCTTCTTGCCCTCTGTTTCTGCCTTTCAGCTCATTTCTTGCCCTCGGTTTCTGATTTTCTGGCAATTTTCTGCTTGTTTCTTGCCCCCTGTTTGAGCCTTTCTCTCTGTTTTCTTGTCCTCTGTGCCACCCTGTCTGTTTTCTTGCCCTCCGTTTGTTCCTTTTTGTCATTTTAACTGCCCTCTGTTTGCACCTATCAAAGCCGGCTTTAGAGCAGTGCGAGTGGTGTGGCCACACTGGGCAATGAACTGGGGAGGGGTGCTGACCCCAGGGGGGCTTTGTTTTAGCAATAAATTACGATTTTAAAAACACCTGCCGCAGCATTCCTTGTGGTCAAGCTTTCAGGTAGCAACATAAGTGTCAGGATAACTCTTAAGATGAATATTTCTGCTGGAGAGACAGATTGAGTTTTGTCTAGTGACAGTTTTGACTTGCCAAAAGTTTATGTAGAGGGTAATATGACTCCTGCAAATAATGCCTACCGTGCAGATCACAGATATATATTTTCTGTCGATCGCTTAGTGGATTACTGCTTTATCACAGAGATCCTTTTGATACCACAGTTCATAAGGTACAACCCTTATACAGAACAGTGACTGTTGAACTGTCATGAAACAGCTGCATGTAAACTGCATAAAATAGGTTAGGATGTTATGTTTTGTCCCCTAGTCTTTCATTATCTGTTCCTAATGCTGCTAAAAAGGGTTTGTTTGGGTAAACACTCTTCTTAGTAAGGCCAGCCTTTACCAGGGCTTCAAAAGAAAATGAAATGTATGTGAAAAAGGGGGTGTGGAAATCTGAGGCGGAGGTCATGGGAGGGTGCCAAAAATGACTGTCGTACGAGCACCACCAGCACTAAAGCCGGCCCTGGTGCCTATTTTCTTGTTTTCTTCCATTTCGGTCTATCTGAGGCCACGGAGGGAGCTTTTGCTTTTCATAGCAGCTCCCTGCCCACTAGAGCGATGTTTACATCTCTGTTCCCTGCATACATATCCATGTGTCTGTACCCTGGCCCCTGTTCTTTTTTTTACATTAAAGCTGAGTCCCAACATAGCTGCCAACACCTCCTTGTTAAAGTGCTGACAGCCAATCAGATCACAGCACGAGATCAGAAGGGGGTCGCAAATCCTTTGCATCCCTATATTTTCACATTTGGATTTCCATTAATTTCTCAAAAACTGCTGAACCGATTTACACAAAATAAGAAAAAGGGATCTTTCTGGACCAAGAACTACATTTCTGCCAAATTTGGTGTAATTTCATCTAGTGATTTTGGCACTATTGCTGTTCAATTTTTCCTATGGGTATTAACGTTGAAAAAGCTCTTAATTCCCCCTCCCATTTATCTCGGCCTCTGCTCCACGGGTCTCCCCAAAACTTTCCAGACAACAACTCACGTGACTGTCAATTTGTTTTTGTAAATTGTCGTGAAGATTAGTCGAGCTGCGCCAAAGATATAGGAAAGCAAAATTCAGCTTTTTCTATCTAAACTAGGTCCTAACTATAGCTACCTAGTGGCAACTGCCACTAGATAATATATATATATATCTATATTTATTTCTTTATATATATATATATATATATATATGTACATATATATGTGTATGTATATATCACATGGACAAACGGCCGCCATTTTGGAGGTTGGCATTCTAGTTTCTGTTAGTAAACTATTTAAACAGTACATGACCGCGGCGCGCAGCGGCAGGTAGGGAGAGCTTTTGCGCCTTACCTATGCTTATGTGCCTACAGCAAACTATTTTTCTGGTTGAAGAAAAGTGCAAAAAGGGTTAAAAGCTAAAAACTGAATTTGATTGTCCCATAGAATACGTGTGTGCAGTGGGTATTCTGCCTAATGAAACACTCGTTTTAATCGTTTCTTGAAAGTGTTTTTATTTGTATGAATTTCGCTTTTGAAGACATGCTGGTTTAATGCTAAATCTGTTTTAAATAAGTTATTCTATACATTAGCAACGTTAAAATCATATTAAATATAGGAAGCTTTCTTGGAGATAAGAAGCGGAAAACGGCCGCCATTTTGGAGGTTGGCATTCTAGTTTCTGTTAGTAAACTATTTAAACAGTACATGACCGCGGTGCGCAGCGGACGCGCTCAGCGGGCGCGCCGCTGGCGCGCCAAAGGCAAGCCCGTCTGCGCCCATCCGCGCCAGAACGAGCCAAGAGCCAAGAAATTATGCTCAAAATCCCTTAGGGAAAGAAATCATTACCTACTCAAGAGAGGATCTGTGCAGATTAAATAATGTTCATTACAAGAGGTGTGGAAAGAGCACTGACCTCCACAATGGTCAGTTTAGATGCCCTTCTTGTGCCTGGTCCTTCCAAGTTGACCTGCCCCGACGAGAGGACAAGGGTCCTGACAATCTACCCATTTTCTTACTCAATTGCCGTTCGTTAGGAGCTCATACACTGGATATTCATCTCTTGGTGGAACAAAGAGAGCCTCTGGCCATGTTCCCGACTGAAACATGGCTGAATGAGAGCTCTGCGCCAGATATTGTAATGGCTCTTCCAAGCGGATATAAGATGAGTAGACTAGATAGACGTTCTAGAGGAGGTGGTATAGCAGTAATTTATAGAGACTCCTGTAAGATTACTACAGCACCCACGTCAATTAAAGATGGTGAAAGCATGTCTTTCTCCATCAATTTGAATCCTCATTATACTTTATCGGGGGTTCTAATCTATCGACCTCCAGGCCCTATGGGAGATTTTATGACCTCACTAGCGGAAAATATTTCACAATCAATATATACTAAACCTAACTTTCTAGTGTTGGGAGATTTTAATTTACAGGTCAAAAAGATGGATAAGGCCTCTACTAGGATGTTGATTTCAGATATGATGGCCTGTGACTTAGTACAGTTAATTCAGGGACCTACTCACAACAGAGGACATACACTTGATTTAGTTTTCTCTAACGTATCACGTTTAGAATTTATATCTTCACTTCCACTTGCATGGTCAGATCATTATATGATAGAATTAGAACTATCTATTTCACAGCAGAGGTTTTTGAATACGGCCGCCTCTTAATGCAGAAGAAAGAGGCATAAACTAAAAGCCACTGAGTGGATTAAGGCACTCGAAAAAAAGAAGCCAGGGCAGATAAATACAAACAATATATCAGACTTCACGCAATCCATGAATAAATGGATAAAGGATAGCTTGGATGATACAATACCTTTCTACTACACCAGAAATATAGGCCGAAAGAATTTGGCACCCTGGTTTAATGACCGCCTCCTAGAGAAGAAAAGAGGCTGTAGGAAACTAGAAAGGAAATGGAGATATACTCAAGATGACTCTATCAAAAAGGAGTATAAGACTATGATTCGAGAGTATCACTCAGAAATTCGGGAAACACAGGCAGCATATTATGCTGGAAAAATTGAGGCAGCAGCTAACTCATCTAAAGAGATATTTAATGCTTTAAAAGACCTCATTAATCCCACCGAGGAAGTAGAAAATAGGGATTTTCCACAGCAACACGTAGAGGATCTGGCAAGCTTCTTTTTGAGCAAAATTCAGAATATTTATGAAACATTTCCTAATTTTCAAAGTAAAGTACAGGAGATGGGACATCAGGAAGAGCAGGAGGATATCCGCTTTACAAATTTTATGCCTATTAGTTTGGATATAGTGGAAAAATCACTGAATTCAATAAAATCAGGATTCCCGTTGGACCCTGCGCCCCCCCAGATTTTTACTATGGGATTACCCATCTTAGGCCCATTAATCACTAAACTGATTAACACCTCATTAGTTTCTGGAAGGGTGCCAGATTCTTGGAAACAAGCAATTGTGAAACCTCTACTGAAAAAAACCCAATGCAGATTCTAAAATATTGAATAATTATAGACCAATCTCGCTGCTACCCTTAATGGCTAAACTGACAGAGAAGCATGTACATAGCCAGCTGTCTACGCTTCTGGAGGAAGAAAAACTCTTACATCATACTCAGATGGGTTTTAGGCCTAAACATGGAACAGAAACCGCACTGATTGCCATCACGGAGGAAGCAAAAAAAAGGATGGATAACAGATGTGAGACCGCAATCATCCTTTTAGATCTGAGCGCAGCATTTGATACAGTTGATCTAAGCATCCTCGCAACTAGATTACGGGAATGTGGAATCGCGGGCACGGCACTAGAATGGATCAACTCATATGTATATGGTAGATCCTTTCAGGTGCTGGATAGATCCTACATCTCTAAGCGCACCTTCAGTACTTGCGGTGTTCCTCAGGGGTCGGCGCTGAGTCCGCTACTCTTTAATGTCTATATGCGGCCTTTGGCAGGGATCGTAGAACCATTTGGAGTAAAATTGGTCTCATATGCAGATGATACCCAACTAGTTGTCTCCTTCTCGAAAGCCCGACCAGACCTGGGCACGGCATTATGACCATGCCTGGAAGCAGTGGCTACATGGATGGCGGGTAGTAAAATGAAGCTTAACAATGAAAAAACAGAGGTGATGTACTTTGGGAATAATAAGCCCTTAGCTATGTCCAGCAATCTAGACGGAGCCTCCACTCTGCCTCCTCCCAAAAGCCTTATTAAAAGCTTGGGCGTCTGGTTGGATCCCCTACTATCAATGGCACAACATGCCAATAGAATAGCAGGAACTTCATTTGCCCTGCTTAGGATGCTCAGAAAGGTTCTAACAATACTACCTTTTTTGGCCAGAAGATTGGTCATCCAGGCGGTGATAGGCTCGCGAATTGACTATGGCAACGCCTTGTTTATAGGATCTCCTAAATTTGTTATCCAAAGACTACAAAGAGTACAGAATGCCGCGGCACGCCTACTTTTAAACATCCCTAAACAACACTCTATAAGAGCAGGAATCGTCTCCTTACACTGGCTTCCGGTTGCAGAGAGGATTCAGTTTAAGGCCCTCTGTCATATTCACAGGGCCATCTTTAATAAGGGTCCTGAAATGCTTAAAACACTGGCACAGATTTATGTTCCAGCTAGGCCACACAGATCCTCATCAGCTAACCTGATCATGGTACCGTTGGTTAGGAAGGCAAGATGGGGAGGAAGATCACTGGCATATCCAGGTGCTGTGCTGTGGAACAACCTGCCTTTCAGTATAAGATCCAATTCTCAAGAAACTTCCTTTAGGAAGGACCTGAAAACATGGTTATTTAAAACCTAAATTCTTCAACGAATAGAAATAGTTTCATCTTTGCGATGGCACTTGAAGCGCTACGAGGCCTTAGGGCAGTTAGGCGCTATATAAATACGCATAACATAACATAACATAACTCAAATAACAGAGGGCAGGAGGGAGATCGGCGGGGTCTCCTAATCGATCTTACAGGGCAGGCATCAGAGGTTGCAGCAGCACAATACACCAAACAGGGCAAACGGGATGACAATGCAGTACAACCGACCATGAATAGCAAAAAGAGAGAACAAAGCCATGCACATGGACACCAGAGAGCAGAGGGGAAAGAGGCAACAGGCAAGAGCAGCACGCTGCCCATACTGGACAGACAGGAGGGAAGGTTGCAGCAGAACAGATCATAAAGGGCAGGAGGGAGGGGGCAGAGGCCTGCATATGGAAAACAGAGGACAGGGGGCAAGGAGGCAGTGCATGAGCAGCAAGCTGACCATGGAGGGAAAGTAGGACGGGCACTGGAAGCACAACACATTATTGAGGGCAACAGTGAGCTTATAATGGCATACACACAGACAGAGGGAAGTGGGGGGTCAAGGGCAGAAGGCTGACCACGCAGGCCAGGTGGGTTGGGTGTGGCAGCACAGAAGACCATGCATGGCAAGCGGCAGGGTATGTGGCAGCACAACTGCAAAGGTAGGCATGTGGAAGGAGGCAGGGGCATGCATAAAGGACTATGGATGATGGAAGACAGAAGGAGCTGGACATAGACAGGAAAGGGCAGGGGAAGGGTCTTCACAACAGACCATGCAAGACAGTCAGGAGGAGCAGCTGCAACACAGCAGAGCATGGAGGGCAGAAGGGATTGGCAGCAAAATGGACCATAAAGGACAGGTGGGGGAGGATAGGGGCATGGAACTCAGACAGGCAGGGTGGAGGTGGCAGGGACAAGTTGCAGATATCTGACTATGCTAGGCAGGTGAGAGAGTTAGTGACAACTCAACAGAACACTCAGAGTCGACAGGCGGGCAGTGGCAGGCCCATGCAATATGGTAGGCAAAAAGGAGGGAGCAGGGGTTGGAATACAGGTATCATAGGTCAGGAGGAAGGAGGGTAGGAGCAGCAAGCTGAGCACAAAGGTTAAGCAGGAGGGCAATGATGGGGCAAAGGGAAAAATGGATTCCCAAAACGTGCTTTCCCCATGCAGTTTCCCATAGGGATCTTGAACATAACTGCAGCCCAAACCGCTGAAAATAAATACATGAAATTTGGCAGAAAGCTAGCTCTTGGTCCAGAAAGAGACTTTTTCTATTTTGGTGTAAATCGGTTCAGCAGTTTTTAAGTTATTAAAGAAAAAAGAACTCTATAGATAACTATGGATGCAAAAAGTCAGCGGATCCAACAGATCTCTTGATGAGATCTGATTGGCTACCAAAACGTCAACCAGAAAGTGTTGGCTGCTGTCTTGAGACTGAGGCCCATATTTATACTTTTTGAAGCAAATCAGCGCTAGCGCAGATTTGCGTCAAAAGGATTACCGTCGGCTAACACCATTCCAACGCACCAGCCGGGCGCCTTATTTATGGAATGACGGTAGCCAACGCTGCGGCCTGGTTACCGTCAAAATAAATGATGGTAACCAGGCAGCGGATGCAAAGGGAGTAATTTCAAGGGGGGTCGTGCATCAAAAAATGGTGCAAGTCAGGTTAGAGTAAAAAAATTTGGCTCTAACCTGACTAGCGCAATTTTTTGACGCACGACCCCCATGGAAATGACTCCAGTCTTAGCAAAGACAGGAGTCATGCCCCCCTGCCCAATAGCCATGCCCAGGGGACTTCTGTCCCTGGGCATGGCCATTAGGCACAGTGGCATGTATGGGGGCGCAAGTTAGGCCCACCTATGCCACTTAAAAAAAAAAATTACTTACCTTCACTTACCTGTACTCACCGTTGATGGGTCCCCCCATCCATGGGTGTCCTCTAGGGGTGGGCAAGGGTGGCAGGGGTTGTCTCTGGGTGCAGGGAAGAGCACCTGTGGACTGCTTCCATGGTCTCCCACCATGGAAATGATCCCACAGGTCCCATAACTCCTGCCCTGACCCAGGCGTTAAAAAAAGGCGCAAATCCGGCTTAGCGCCATGTTTTAAGGCCCCTCCTCCTGTGCGTCATTTTTACACCACAGGATAAATAAGGCACACATGCCTTAGAGTAATTTTTTCCACGGAAACGCCTACCTTGCATGTCATTAGCAAGTGGTAGGTTTTCACATTCAAAAAATTGCACACACTCCATAACTTTGGCGCTAGACGGGTCTAGCGCCAAAGTATAAATATGTAGTTAAGTTTGTGCCAAATTTGAGCCAAATTAAATTACACAAATCTGGCGCAAACAGAGTATAAATATGGGCCTCAGCCTCAGCTGAGACCCAAGAAAAAAGAAAAAAAAACAGAAGTGGGCAGGGGACTAACACCAGAAGCTCTTAGGCCTTGTAGTGGGGATCACACAGGGACAACGCCGGGGGCCAAAAATGTTATTTTATCAAATATTCCCATGAATTTGTAGGAGATCCATGAATCTCCGTGATTTTTTTTTTATAGTACCAACTTTTTTTAAAGTAGCAACTTTTTATAATTTCACCCCGAGTGGGCCTGGTCCCGGGGGTAATGTAATTTTAGGGAAGCAGGGCTGATTTCAGCCCTTGGAGCCCCATTCCCCATGACGCACCCATCAACTGACAATGGGAGGGGGCTGCGCAGCCCCCCTCCCAGAGCCAATATTTGCCCTGAGAACCCCATTCCCCCAGGACTGGCTCAGCTATGTCCAGTGGTGGCCGACTCCGGGATATAACATTTTCCTTGCCTGCCCTGGTGCGGGCAGGCAAACTTCTCTTCTCTTCTCTCTCTCACGGTGGGAGCGATTTAAAGCTCTCACCAAGCAAGAGCAAACAGTAAGTTTGTTCCCAGCAGGCAGGACCATCACACATGCTTCAGTCTGCTGGGAGCAGAGTTTTTATCTGTTTCCCTGCCCACTGTGTAGCAGGCAGGGAAACAGAAAAAAAAGTGTGCTCCCCGACTTAGGGAGCAGCAATTATTTTAGCTGCTCCCTGCTGGCAGGAGAAATAGTGGCTCTCCCTCTAGGCAAGGTGCCGACGGAGAAAAGTGGCCTCCAACAAAGATGCAGGAGATACCCTGGGTAGGCACTAGGGCAACCACCACTTAATGGCCAGGCCTCATGGGATAGGGTACCCCGGGACAATATTGGCCTGAAGAGGGGGGCTATGTGACCCCATCCTCCTTTATTTAGTGGCCAGGCCCCATTTGATGGGGTTCCCTGGGCCAATATTAGCTTGGGGAGGAGGCTGAGTGCCTCCCTCCTCCTTCATATACTGGCAAGGCCTGTGGAGATGGTGTCCCAAGGGCCACAAATCGACCTGGGGAGGGGGACTGCATGCCCCCTCCCCCCTTGATATTATGGTCAGCCCCCGGGATATTGGGGCTCTGGGGCTAATATCAGCCAGGGGAGGGGGCAGCATGCCCCACTACCCCATTAAATAAGCAATCGGCCCCTGGATATGGGGTCCCCAGAGAGAAATATAGGCATGGAAGGGGGGCTATTTACCCCCTCCCCTAAAACAAATGTGGCGGGTCCTAGTGGATGGTGTCCCTAGGGCCAAAATCAGCCCGGGAGGGGGGCTGCATACCCCTCCCTTTCAGGTGGCTGACTTTTGGGGTGTTGGGCACAGTGCTGAATGTCATGTGCAGCATAGGGTTTGCTTCATGCGAGAGTTGGCTATGGGTCATGAGTTATAGTTGCCTTAGGATATGAGGTATGCTTACTTGAGATAACGCCAAACATAACTATTGCATTTCTATGGTTTTGTGTGTGTAAAATCTGAACCTAGCTATAATGCTGCTGTAATGTTAGCTTTTTTTGTGAATTTCTATGAGTTTTTTTAAAGTTCTATTTCCTAACTATAACGCCCACAGAAAACAGATCGCGAAAGACAGGCCAGGTCGAAAAGTGTTGGTGCAATTGTTTTTTGTGACTAAGAAGTTGGATAATACAGGTCACAGAGTGTAGTTAATATGTTTGTTGTGGATATTCTGGGAAGACTAGTTGATCTCTGGAGTGCACCAGATGGAGAGCGCGTCAAATATGTCAATGCATTGCTGAATATATATATATATATATATATATATATTTATATAATTTATTAAAGTTGCTTAATTGCCATAGGTTGAGCAAAACTACAGCAATGTAAGTTAACTATATAGAAATGAGCAGTGTTTACCTGCCTGCGTCGGGGTCGGCCACTGGGCCTGGACTTTTGGGCCCATTTTGGACCTAACATGGAGTTCATGATCCTGGTTCCAGATCTGTGGATCCTATAGAAAGTTCAGCATAGCTTCAGGACACTTACCATCGGCCTGCAGTTGTGCGTCAAAAAATATAACACCGCATAACGACATTTCTTAGCTCCATCTGTGCGCTGTATTTATAAAGCAGCGCATTGTGGCGCTAAGAAAGGTTTAGCACAAAAAAGTGATCCTAACCATTGTGACAGCTCGTAACAGAAAATTACGCTAATGCTGCAAATGTGGCATGATTAGCAGCACGCTATTTGACGCTAATTGTGCTAGTGCCATTTTTGTGTTAAAGGCATTTGAAAAAGACAGCTAAACCATCAAACAAGCCATGAGGACCCAAGATGGAGAATGCAGGACAAAAAAGACCCCAGAGAGACAACAATCAGCCCAGTACAAGCCAGGATGGACAGGCAGACTCACAGGAGAAGGGGAAAAAGAAGAGGAAGTGTTGTTTTAGTGAGAAGGAGAACACCATCCTGGTCAGAGAGGTGACATACCACAAACACCAGCTCTTTGTCACCTCTAAATTGCCAATAGGTAGGAAATAGGCCATATGGCAGTCAATAGTCAATAAAGTCAACAGGGTGGCAGAGGTGAAGAGGACTGTCACTGATTGTAAGAATCACTGGCATGATTGCAAACACAGAACTAAAGAGAAACTGGACAGAAACCAAAATGCACCACTGGAGATGGAAGTCTGGCACCCCAGGAGCTGCTGGATGATCTGGAGGAGATGGTGGCAAAGGTCATCCAGGAGAAGGTGGTCACTGGAGTCTCAGGACAGGACAGTGCATACTGTCAAGAACTACTGCCAATGCAGGGTAAGTTGCAGGGGGGACAATCTTGTAACTAACAAATGGCAGAAGGGGGAGGCACATAGGACACACTAAATGCATGCAAAATGGTTGCTTGGGTGCACAATAATGGTAAGACACTTATAATGCGCTCTCACCTTGTGCTCTATATGCACAGACCATTTCTCAATCCTCACATCACTCCCTTCACTGCTGCAACAGAACCACCTGCCCATATGTAACACTCATTGGGCAACATGTACTATGTCTGTTGCACAGGGTGGGATAGCAAGAACTGGGTTACACCTCTATGCACCATTGGGAATTGGCACATACGTGACCATACACAACATGTCTGTGAATATGATCTGTGCTGCAGAACAAGTAGCTTCCATGTCACCATGCTGCAAGTTGCCTGTGTAGTGGGGATGGTTGGTGTTGTGCACAAAAGGACACCTACATGCATAAAATCAGCTATAAGTGGTTTCACCATCTCAATAGGGGCCATATTTACAAGGCCTTAGCGTATCATTATCCTCCTATCAATTGATGGCAATGTGGACTCAAGCTGCCCATTCCACTTTTGCTACAGTAACAAAGTTAAACAATGCATGCATAGAGCCACTTTGTAAATCCTTGCATCACAATATGCCAGTGCCAGATATTATGTATGCAAGGGGATATACCTATGCAGGAAGGGAAGAACAAATGAGACAGACAATTCCAATATATCGCACTGTGCTGTGCTTCCAAAGGCAGATATAAAAGTGAAACAACCATTGTGATCAATGAACCTCCCTGTGCTTTGCTGCACTAGTTCCAATATTTATGGGGCCAATTCAGTAAAGCACCACAATAGCGCCATAACTCATGAGGCCAGTGTGGAAACGTCCACCATGGTGACCAGTAATGTAAATAAGGTGCTTCATGGTGTTGTTGGCTGGGGTAAGGGGCTGCAAGGAAAGTGGTGCCTCAGGATCAATGCACCATATACATATAAAGTTTGCCCTATGAGTGATGCACAATACAACACACATCAATCAACTAAATTCATGAGATATACAAAGTTTTCACCCACCCACCTGTCACTCCCACATCTTGAGTTTGCAGACTACACTGAAGCAAATCCAAATGTGACAATGTAGGCAGGCATCAGAAGCTGGGTGGTTCAGACGTGTTGCATGGGACGATCCCAACTATACACATGGAATGCCAACTACAATCAGTGTCATGTGTTGGAGGGGCACATAAGTACTAGGCCAAGATAAGGTATGCAAGGTGCCTTACCTTGGCATGGTAAATATGAGCTACTACTCTCCACCACTGGAATGTAAGGTAATAATATATGCACTGGTGGAGCACTATGATGTCAGTGTCTGTGTATTGTGGCACATATCTACCCATTTATGGTGAAAGATTAAGTGCAGCAGCCCGACTTGCTGCGCTGTTCTTTATTATTTAAAATGTGCGGGATGTGCAGTTGTCACAGATAGTCAATGCATTCCTCTATTAACCTTGGTGATGGCCAAATAAATGACAGCCAATACCAACTTTGCCACACAATCAGCATGGTGTAGGGATGCCCCTGTTGCCTGTCCAAATGCACATGTGCAGGAAGGGACACAACATCAACTAACAGAAATGCAATCTGCCACTTACAGTGACTGATGATGATTGCAGCACACATTCAAAGAAAAAACATTAGGGCTACAACAATGTCAGTCCTTAGTACCATTACTACAATGTCCCACCTGGAGTGGTGTCCCAAACTGATGCATCCACAGACCAACAAGCCTCCAAATGTGTCAGGTCTTTCTGCCACCGCATGTGTATTATAAGAGTGATGGAAAGGAGTGGGCTTTCCACATGCATCCTCCTTGCCACTTTGAGTCATGTGTTAAGCATCCTGCACCACACATTGTAACGATCAAATCACCGTGTGTCTATGTGTGCAAACAGGAAGGTCTTCTTTCCTGCACAACACACAGTCCATAAATGCAGGCATCCTTGCACCCATGCTACAAGGAACCCTGAGTGGCACGGATGTCAGACTCAAAGCAACACACATTGACTCAAAGCATTGTGGACCAACACAAAATTTCTGAGTCTTCCAAGCAGGTAATAAACAGGTACCATGCAAGTTTATTCATGGCGTATATGATACAGAACACAAGTGATTACCTGTTTTGGAATTTGTATCCATGCATAATCATAATGTCAGGTACAGTGCTGAATAGTGTATTGAGTAGCTGATGTAATACTTCTGCCAATCAGACAGGTACTTCGCCATAAGGGATACACATAGTCACACATGTAAATCACTACTGAATGCACACCCAAAGGAATTTGTCTAACGTGACTTGTGCACACATGATAATGCTCAGATGGTTAATCATCATTGTAGTAAACTAACAAGATTTATTGAGACTACTATAACATTTCTATCTATTAAATAACTAAAACCACACAATAACCTGTACTAACCTAACCTATACTTACCAAACATAACTTAACCCTACAACTAAATAATCTAATCTAAAATTATCTTATACATCTAACGCCACATGATAAACAATGACCCCCCCCTTAAGAGACATTAGACGACAAGGACAACATTAACTAAAGCTAAACATTGACTAACTAAACCTATTGCCTAAAAAAATATATATATTTTTTGGTATTTCTTTTTTGTTCTTTTTTTTTTTTTCCACATATACCCAAAAACAAAACCCACCCCCCTAAAAAAAAAAAAAAACTCAACTATACCAACTATGTCCTAAAACTAACTTACACTATGCTAATCAACCTATGCCTACCTATCTAAAACCCACTATAATTATGAACTATTGACACTAGGGGAAGGGAAGGTACTGGGAAGAGAAAAGGGTCCAAAGTCAGTGCCTTTTCATCTTTTGTGATTCTTATATGTCTGTTCCTCCAGTTTGTACAACGTCAACTTTATGTCTGCTATGTCCTTCCGCATTTCCTCTTCAAATATTTGAGCCATGATTGCTGGTCTTGGCGTGGGAGGTGATGGTGCTGGAGTAGGGCCTGTAGATGTTAAGGTGGCGGAACCTGTATATCCAGCCCTGACCTTCTGCATTGCATTTGCACTTGTGTGGGTGCTGGTTGCTGCCTGAGGAAATGCCAGCCATGACCCTGATGCTTTTTCGATGTTATGTCTCCTGGCCCTCCTGCGGTACCCTTTCTCAACAGGAAGTAAGAGCCTCTAACGCTCCGCCCTTTTATAAAATGTACACTTCTGTGCCCAAGCACTGTGGCCTCTAAAACATGAAGGGAACACATCATCAAAATCTGCATTGGGCAGAGGAAGATCAAGCATGCAAAGGAAACAACATCCTCAGTTAACACATGTTGTCCACCACAACTCACAAAACAACATCAAGGCCAAAGTCAATACAATTCTGCATCTCAAACATCTGCAATATATTTTTCATGTTACAGGGACAAAGACTAACCAATGTTGCAGACGCACAAGCTTGTAACATCTCCTTAGTACCAGGTAAACATTCACCATGCACATCCCATACACCAGTGATGTGACCATGCTCAGTCGCATTCAGCATGATAGGTAGGACATGTATGTTCCTTTGTGCACACTTTTTGCTTTAAATCTCAGACATGTACCACACTCATCTGAACAAGAGCTGAAATATCAATGTGGACTCAACTAACTATGGGGCTTCTCAAAAAGCTCCTTGAGTGGCCAGTGTTTCATTTTTTTACTACAGAGAAGTGAAGAACCAGCGGTGCAAGTGGCTCAGTGCTAAGCCCCTTGGAGACTTCTTCACATGGTCATTAATCGTAACATGCCCAGAATTACTTTGTGCTACATGTGGCACACAGTGCAGTTGCATGTGCTGTGACCAATATGTTGTCAACATATACATTTCTTGAACCCAGCACCTCTTCCGCATATTTTGAGTGACATCACTGTCCTTGTGTGGTATTTACCTTTTCCAAAAACTCACAAGGCCTTTGCAGCACATATTGCCACCAGTGCATCAATTTTTGTGTACTCCACATTCTCAACGTGACATCAAACATATTGTCAATACCCAACGATAGATAATGGTGTCTTAATTGACATACATGCCATTTTAACATGGCATTGCACACATCATACTAACTCAATCACAGCCCTTCCTCTATACATTTGACATACAAGGTAACACTTACTGGCAGCATTGGGGTCTGCAAATCTTGCAACCTCACCAATGTAGGGGTGCAAGACATGAAATGGAAACATAGCTTTGTGTATGTTGAACAAAGAAAAGCATGGACAACTGTTACACATGCCACATGTTTAGCCGATTGACCTAGATGACTCAGGTTAGGCAATGACCAACTGGCCCCTTTAAGTCATGTCTATTTGACAGACATTGTTAGCCCACAAAAACAAGTACAGATATGGACTTAACTCATACGTACATGTCTCAACTACATACACAAACATTTGCTGGGGACAGTACACTGACAATTGTCAGAAGCATAGCACTTCGATTAAAATCTTGGTAAAGGTGGTGCTACATCTCTGATGTTCCACTATTTCTGTGCCCCCCTACCATCACCTAAGGCCTCCATGTGTGTGCCGTATTTGACATACGGCGCACCATGGTGCATGTTAGGACAATAGCGCTGTAAAATTTGAAGTCATTGTGGTACAATGCATGACTTGCACTATACATGCAGGTGCAAAACCTGCTGAATGAATTGAGGCACATTGTAAATCATGGGAGTGACATTTTACCAACTGTCTTAGACAGGCATTCAATATGGTGACAAAAATAGCACAGTGAAATCTAGTAGGTTTAACTGCTCCATTTTTGTTGACCTCCTACTGCTGGAACACACCCCGTGCATTAAATATGCCTGGAGCAGGCATTATTGGGTGCTAGGATTTGAAAAGTGGAACAATGCTGGCACTGTGCTACCTTGTAAATATGGGGCAGCAATACTTGCCTCCATATGCTATATTAGCATCATAAAAAATTACACTAATATTTCACTAGAACCCATTAGGCCATTCTTACAATACGGCCCTGGTTGTGTCACTCTGCACAATCATGACTCAAAGAACACACACATCCATGACTCCTATCCTCCTGCGTCATATTTGGCATCACATAAACATGACTATGCAAAATTACTACAGTGGTCAAGCCCCTGATGGACATGGACAGTTGTTCCTGGAAAACGTGTACCCTTACATTATGAGATATGTGTGGTTACTTTTGTGTACCTCAAAATATACATGCAATTCACAAGTACAAAGACAGGAATGTGATAATTGTCAGCTTTTCCGTGCATTGCTACCTACTCATGAATGAGAGTTGACAGAGACACACTACTTGCTGTCCTTACCTTTGTCATGACATGGTGAAGTAATCACGATGGCCTACAGTTAGACACATGCAAATAAGGATAAGCTACATTTAGAAGATACTTACCAACAGTTCTGTCAACCACAATTCCCAGGTTATCCAGAAGATATTGTTCCCAGGAGATCGGGTCTGCCCACCAGTGGTCCAGTGCACTGGTGGTCAGTGCACTGGACAGAGAAGATTCAGGTAAGCTGGAAAAGCACCTTGCCCCAGTGCAGCTTCCTTGCGTCTGTCTAGTAGCCCATGATGACACAGCACCCTTGGACACCATGTTTGGGAGGTGGTCACAGACCAACCAGCTGAACACTCCGAGTTCATTACTCTTGGCCCTTCCTTTCACTGACATGTTGCTGACAAAACCTGCACTGCAACCTTAAAAAAATCCACTAAATTAAAATAATATATCCCCAACTAACCCCAACTACCTGAAAAAACGTACCTACCCCAAAGACAAAACCCTGATAATACTATAACAATAACAGCACAAAAGTACAAGTACAATGACAAAATGGACTTTAGGAAAAAAACACAGACAGCACATAGCACAAAAGACACTAAATTCACCACTCCTCACACCAGCACAGGCAGCACACAACCTCTACGAAGCACAGACTACTAGACTGTGAAGTAAAAGTGAAAGTAAGTTCACTTTGCCATGCGTGCAGCAAGGAAGTCCTATTACATCACTCCCTGGGCATATGCGTCACATTTTCTGATATGCGTCATTTTTTTTTATGCATGACCGCCATGCGTCATTTTTTGAAGGATGTCTGACAGGGCATAATGGGTTTTTTTTAGACGTGCGGGTGTGATGCACCAATTTGAGTATTTGTGATGGTTAAAATGACTGTTTGCATCAATTTTTTTAACGCATGGCGGGCATACATGAATTTTAGAGGTAAGACTGACAGAGCACCTAGAATCACATTTTACAAACAGGTGCATTGCATCTTTATTTTTTAATGCTAAGGCATGTGTATTCCACTTTGTACCGCAAGCACTGGAATGTGTTTCTATATGTATGTAGGCATGTGGTATGCATGGGAGAACTGATATTGTTTGCAAATGTGCATGTATATGACACCTTTTTCCACATTCATGTTTTCACATGTGTACAATGTGTGAACTGTAAGTGTACATATATGATGGAACTTATATTGTTGGTCTAACACAATGTCATCTTAGAATTTCCACTGTTTGTTTCACCACACAGCATATGACAGCTGGCCCTTGTGTGAAACAAGTTAATTCACATGATACTCTAAACTCTAGCTATATTTGCTAAGGATGGTGGTGTCTTGATGTGATTTACGATCTGGCAACCCATAACAATGTAAGTGCAAGCGTATGTCACACTCTGGTGTGTCCTAAGGGCCAGATTTCATGATATAATGCAACACATGTAATGTACAGTTCCCCATGCATGAAATCCTTTAAGATAGTGTGCTGACATGTGTCGTGATTGTTATATATGTTACATATTAGTGTGTGAAAAGCTTTTTTCATGTGTGATCAGTAATGCATGCTACAGTGGTGTGTTTAGGGCTATGACAACTACTAATTCTCAATACCAGCATGGATATTTATGCACAATTGTAGCAAAGGTGTGTACTCATATCTGCGTTTCATATGTTCCCCTAAATAGAAACATGGGTACTGTACTAATATGTTTGAAATGTAATCTTTTGTAGGCAGAAACCATGCCATATGTGGAATATTCTCTTTTGTCCATACGCAAAACGACCACACCAAGACTGGCCCACCTAGGTAGGACATGTGGGATGAAATGTTGTGATAATATGGTCAGCCCATACACTTTTACTGAACAATGACTCTCCCTTTTGTTTTGCCAGGCTTTCCTTTTAGCACACAATCTGTATGGCAGGGCTGATCTCAGACAGTAATGACTGCCAAGCCATCAGTGCTTCAGTGGCACTTTGTATGCCCACGCAGCCCAATTCTTGCTGGTGTTGGCACAAGTTGGCTGTGGTCCCCTCAGTACAGTTCACTGGGCACAGGCAGCAGGCCCCTGACTCTGTCAAAAATGGATGTTGCCCCCCTGGGGATGGGGGAGAGGGGTAGGAGATCCTCAAGTTTATCATCAGCACTGCCATGCATAGTAAACTACAGACATACAACTGCACAATTATGGTCCCATGCCCAACAATGATTTGGTGACTTTTAGGATGTTGATATCAGGCTTGCCCTATCCTTTAGTAGAGACTTACAGTTTGTTTGTGCTGGACATGTCTCATCATTTGCTGGGGTTTGACATGACCATGTATAAATATGTGAGATTATTCCTCTGTTTTATTGCTAGGTCATAGATTGCAGATCTGGCTTATATCTGCAGACTCAGGGAAAAGATACTGTCAGTTGTCACCTGCTTTTGTTACACTTGTTTGTGCTGGCCAAGCACACTGTTGTAGTTGTTGGCAATGTGACTGGAATATGTCCTGACATACACAATCACTGTGAATATGTGTCTGGTGTTACATGGCAACATCATTGTGTTGTACAGTGAGTATTTGTCAATGTGTGTTCCTTCACACACATTGAAGGCAGATTTTGTGAGGCATGCTTCTAATTCAACGTTGCTGACACACTTCTTGACGATTACCCCTAGTGCACATCTTTGTGATCCTCACTATCCCTTCATTCATGCACATCATAGTAAGTCATACTTGTCAACTTTATTGATGGACTTAGCTTCTTCTGCAGACTAAGCAATATTTTCCCTAGCATTTCCAAGGTTTGCCAGATAACATGCCTGACCCCCACACATCACTGAACACTAGCAGCAGCACTTGTGTAGTGCATAAGTCACCTGCACATTTTGGATATCAAAGTTAAGTAAGGGAGTCTCTCAGCTGACCTTTCCCATTTCTTTGTTTGACATGAGCACTCATACACAACTCCATTCTACAACCTTTCTCACATGCACTATGTGAGTATTTTGATTGTGTGATTATTCCAGACAGCTGTGAGCATATGCAAATTTCAACATGTCTGTGTCCTTTATCACAGGTAAATTTTGGCAACGGTTTATGACTTCTTTTGACGTTGCTTAGCAATCATGCTCATTCCAAACTGGATTTGGTCTGAAAGACCTAGACATTTAGATGTTTTGGTCTCTGTATTTAACTCTCTCTGGTCAAACATGTAGGTGCCACTGAGGGGTATGTTTTAAGTTGTCAACTGTGATTGCGACATTCAGACATTGCTTGATTACGTATCAGACACAAACCTACTGTTATAGGTACTGACTACTCATTTCCTATGTAGGCCAGACATCTGTGCAGCAGTCCTCACATGTTTTTTCCTGGGTTGCTGCTGTCAAATGTCAAACCCAACACACTTGTGTGATATGTGTGTGTGACAAAGTAATCTCTTAGTGCAACTGACTATGCCTATATTTCACCAACACATTCATGTAGTAGTGCATTGTGTGTAGTTGTTTCTTGTTCCAGATTATGGCCCTCATTACAACATTGGTGATAAATGCCTCTTACCGCCGTGCAGAAGACCGCCAACACACCACTGCAGCCGCAGAATTCCGCCAGAGCTATTACGACCCACAGCTCAGAACCCGCCAAAATCTAGACACCCACACAAGTCCGCCACACCAAACGTCAGTGATAAACTGGCAATAACGAAACCTCCACCGTCACGCCAACGGAATACACCCACACTATCACGACCCACGAATCCACGCGGCGGTCTTTCAACCGCGGGATTTCATTGGCGGGACACACCGCTGCGCTCAAAATACACACACATTTACAAAACACTACCACATTGGACAAATCGAAATACACACACCTGATACACATACACACACCACTCCCACACACCCAATACAATATAAAACACACACCCACATTACCCACAAACCCTTACTACCCAAAAATTTGAAGAAGGCCAGAGAGACCGCAAAGCAAAGACAACACCAGCATACAGAGGTACACAACACCATCACACATATACATCTACGCACAAAACACCACACACCCCTAAACATCACCCCACACATCACAACACACACCACCTCACACATCACCCACACCACCACAAGGCACTGCAAAGACACCCCAGGTTTTCTGAGGAGGAGCTCAGGGTCATGGTGGAGGAAATCATCCGGGTAGAGCCACAGGTATTCGGATCACAGGTGCAGCACACCATCATAGCTAGGAAGATGGCGCTATGGTGCAGAATCGTGGGCAGGGTCAACGCAACGGGACAACACCCAAGAACACGGGATGACATCACGAAGAGGTGGAACGACCTAAGGGGGAAGGTGCGTTCCGTGGTCTCAAGACACCAAATTGCGGTTCAGAGGACTGGCGGCGGATCCCCACCTCCTCCCCCACAATTAACAACATGGGAGGAGCAGGTCTTGGCTATAATGCATCCTGAGGGCCTCGCAGGAGTAGCTGGAGGAATGGACTCTGGTAAGTCAAAGCTTTCACTACTTCATCCCCCACCCTACCTGCATGCTATCACATACCCCCACCCTCGCCCTCACCCAATCACTCCAACTCCTCACATATGTCCCACTATCACAAACCACACATCCCAACATCAAGCCCTGCATGCAACACCAAAGCATGGACACCCATCACCAATGCATGTCCACTACACACACCCACACAGACTCCTAAACAATTATCACACAAGGTCCTACATAGGAATGGAAGCACTGGGGTACAGGGTCACCCACCCATTACACACCATGGCACACACAGATGCAATAATCATGCCTTTACACCCCTGCAGGACCCCTACCCATCGTCACCGGACAGGAGATTCCAGACATGGCCACTCCACCCACAGAAGAGGCCCACAGTGATGACAGCAGCTCTGTCCAACTGGATCTAGAGGACCAGCCTGGCCCATCTGGGACCTCGGGACAGTTGGTTCCCCTTACACAGTCACAGGCCACCACAGAGCCTCCCCCGTCAGGAAACACCAGCACAGCACCCACCCAGCGGGCCCATACATCTGTCCCCAGGACACGTCAAGCAGCAGTGTGTCCACCACTACAGGGAACCCAGGCTAACCCACCACCCCAAGAACAGCAGGGACCTAGGGGCAGTGGTAGTGGGCACACGGTTCAGGGGACAGAGACCCAGGAAAACTGGGGAACTGGGAGGGCTGCTGTGCGACAGGGGGAGGACAGGCCCAGGGAACCCACTCTCCATGAGGCCCTCTCCAACATCATGGCAGCCTACCATCATTCCCAGGAGACGATGGCAACGGTACTGGCCAAGTTTCAGGAGACCCAGCGGCTGCAGGAGGAACAGTATTTGGGGTTCAAGGAGGAACTCAAATCCATCAATACCACCCTGGGCACCATTGTAGGTGTGCTGAAGGACCTTGTGAACACCAGGAGGGACACTGTGGCACAACAAGGGCCCCTTGACACTAGCCTGGACGATGAACTGTCCACCGCCTGTGCCGGCGCTAGTGGACAGGAGGCACTGCAACAGGACCACGACACCAGCACCCCACTCCCTGCAGATGGAGAACCACCCTGCAAGCGGTCCCTGAGATCCAGGACAAAGACAGAAAACAATGCCAAGACCACCGCCAAGAAATGAGACCACCCTGATTGTTATCCTTCTGTCCCACTTTGTCACCCTGTCCATCCTTAAACTGCCCTAGCTCCACTTCCTATGCCCTTTTGGACAATGCACCTATGAGACAAACAGACTGGACTAAGCCATGGAAATTCCTCCAGCATCACCCCTGACCATTGTACAATCCCCTCCACTATTTATCACTTAAATAAACACCCTTAAATCACAAAACAATCAGGAGTCAGTCTGTGCTTTCACAATTGTGTATTTGCAATAACTGAGGGAAATAGCAATGTCCATTGTATTGTCAACATACCTATGTCACACAGATCTAGTCCAAGAGGTAACATAGCAGAGGTCACACAGTGGGACCCAAATCTGTGAAATCGAAAGGGAAAGTGACAAATCAGGGTCCATACACTGGGTGAAAGTGACAGACAGATGAGAGGTCGAACAATTTTATCAGATGTTGGAGGCAGTGAGGTCTTCTTACCTGTGTCTCACTGGAAGTATTGTTGGATCATGGTGTTTCTGTTGTCTATGTCCTCTTCTTCTGCCTCCTCTTCTTCACTCTCCACAGGCTCCACAGCTGCCACAACACCTCCTTCAGGACCATCCTCCTGCAGAAAAGGCACCTGTCGTCGCAAAGCCAAGTTGTGCAGCATACAGCAGGCCACGATGATCCTGTACACCTTCTTTGGTGAGTAGTATAGGGAACCACCTGTCATATTGAGGCACCTGAACCTGGCCTTCCGGAGGCCGAGGCTCCTCTCTATAACCCTCCTAGTTCGCCCATGTGCCTCATTGTAGCGTTCCTCTGCCCTTGTCCTGGAATTCCTCACTGGGGTCAGTAGCCATGACAGGTTGGGGTAGCCAGAGTCACCTGCAAATGTTGAGGGACAACTGTTAGACACACACTAACCCTTAGGGACAACCCCAGACCCAGACAACTATTCACACTGTATAGGGTACATGTCCTCACCTAATAGCCACACACGGTGCCTCTGGAGTTGCCCCATCACATAAGGGATGCTGCTATTCCTTAGAATGTAAGCATCATGCACTGAGCCAGGAAACTTGGCGTTCACATGGGAGATGTACTGGTCGGCCAAAAACACCAACTGCACATTCATTGACTGGTAACTCTTCCGGTTTCTGTACACCTGTTCACTCCTGCGGGGGGGGGTACCAAGGCCACATGTGTCCCATCAATGGCATCTATGATGTTGGAGATATGTCCCAGGGCATAGAAGTCACCTTTCACTGTAGGCAAATCCTCCACCTCAGGGAACACAATGTAGCTGCGCATGTGTTTCAGCAGGGCAGACGACACTCTGGACAACACTTTAGAAAATATTGGCTGAGACATGCCTGATGCAAGGGCCACTGTTGTTTGAAAGGACCCACTTGCCAGGAAATGGAGTACTGACAGGACCTGCACTAGAGGGGGGATTTCTGTGGGATGGCGGATAGCTGACATCAGGTCTGGCTCCAACTGGGCACACAGTTCCTGGATTGAGGCACGATCAAGTCTGTAGGTGACTATTACTTGTCGCTCTTCCATTGTCGACAGGTCCACCAGCGGTCTGTACACCGGAGGATGCCGCCATCTCCTCACCTACCCCAACAGACGTGCTCTATGGATGAGAACAGCGAGCAGAGGGTCAGCCAACACTGAGGTACGAAATAAACAACTTTATTGCACACATTTGTCAATCCGCTATGTGCCTGTCTTAGTGTGTATGCAAGGCCTAGATATGTGTGACGCATTTAAAATGAATGCCATGTGGCCCCCTGAAATCGCGGCTGCCTGACCTGTAATGTGGGACAAGGGGATATGAGGTAACTGCGCTGGCATTGTACACCGTCGCGGTAGGCGGTTGAAGACCGTGGCGCAATCATGCAATGGTTAACATTGGACCCTATGGCTCCCAGGAGCCAATGACGATGTACGCCGGCGGTGATGGTACACTCCCCGTGGACGTGACCGACATTTTCTCTCTGTTCACTCACTTGATATCTGATCTTTGACAGGAGAGGACCTACACTGCAAATGCTGCTGTGACCTCAGTCTGGAAGCAACAATGGCTCAAGTGTCTGGGGAAAGGGCCCCTGCCTTCACATCAGAGGAGTTGGACAAACTAGTGGATGGGGTCCTCCCCCAGTACACGCTACTCTATGGTCCTCCAGACAAACAGGTGAGTACACTGTGAGCATGTTATATGGGCAATGCCTGTTAGGAGTGGTGTGGATGGGAGATGGTGGGGAATGAGGCGCGCATGAAACAACGGTGAGTGGATGTGCGTCAGGGCAAGGGTGGGAACGTGGGACAATGACTGTGACGATCCGGACGGTTAATGTTGTACCTTTTCGCCTGTACTATTCCTGTAACTCAACGCCCACCAGAAAAAGGATATTTGGTGTGCCATCGCCAAGGACGTCCGGGCCATGGGGGTCCACCACAGACAGAGCACCCACTGCCGTAAAAGATGGGAGAACATTCGCTGCTGGAGCACGAAGACAGCGGAGACCCAGCTGGGGATGGCCTCCCAACGTGGGAGGGGTGCCCGTCGCACCATGACCCCCCTGATGTTCCGGATCCTGGCGGTGGCGTATCCGGAGTTGGATGGGCGCTTGGGGGCATCACAGCAGCCACAAGGGGGTGAGTACCGTCACATCCATCTGATTCAGCGTGCATTGGAGGTGTCTGGGTGGGGGAGGTGGGCTGTGGGTTCCCCTAGGCCAGGGCGAGTTTTGTAGGCAAGGTACCTTCGTGAGGCATGCTATGTGGCACCCCACACCACCAATGTTAAGAGCCATCTACCCCTAGTCAGGCTCCTGTGACTTCCATCTGTGCAGCAATCGGGCATAGGCCTTGTACCCCATGTCCCTGTGATTAATTGGGGAACTCTAAGTGCATGGCGTAGTGCAGAGGGCTGCTCTGTCTGTAGTGTCCGCCAACAGTAGCGGTATTGCATGCACTGAACATGTCTTTCTACTTTCTTTCCCCCCATTTTTTTGTGGTCTCCTTGTTCTTATGTGCATTAGAATCATCAGGCGGAGGAGCTGTGCCACCGGAGCAGGAGGGAGCTGCATCCCACATGGCCCTGGAGGGCAAGACTACGGACTCAGAATTCACCAGTGGGACGGAGGACGAGGGGAGCTCTACGGCAGGGACAGGAGCTGAGACCAGCAACACTGACTCCTCCTCTGATGGGAGCTCCCTTGCGGTGGTGGGCCCCTCTGTGCCCACCGCATCTACAGGTACAGCCGCCACCCCCCCCTACCAGCACTGCCCTCCCAGCAGCCCCACAGCATGTGCCCTGTGGCCGCTCACCCAGGAGGGTGGGCATCTCCTTCACCCCAGGCACCACAGCCCCTGCCCCAGTCGGCCCTGCTGCCCTCAGTGAGGAGGCCACTGACCTCCTCAGATCCCTCACTGTTGGGCAGCCTACCATTCTGAATGCCATCCAGGGTGTAGAGAGGCAGTTGCAACAGACAAATGCATACCTGGAGGGCATTCATTCTAGTCAGGCAACCCAACAGCGAGCATTTCAGACTCTGGCCTCAGCACTGATGGCAGCCATTGTCCCTGTGTCCAGCTTCCCCCCTCCAACTTCCTCCACCCAGACCCAATCCCCAGTACCTCAGCCTATCCCAAGCACACCATCAGACCAGCATGCACCCACCTCAACACACAGGGGTAGCTCTGGCAAACATAAGCACCGCACATCCCACAGGCACTCACACAAGCATCATACCCATGCAGACATACCAACAGCCACTGCCTCCACTGTGTCCCCCTCCTCCTCCACGTCTCCCTCCCTGTCACGTCTCCACTCACACCTGCATGCACTACATCTTCAGCCACTACGTCCATCACCAGCATGCCCATCACCACACACCGCTCACGTGCAATCACCACCCCCACTACCATTCACACATCCCCTGTGTCCTCTCCAAGTGTGTCTGTGAGTCCTCCTCCCAAATTACACAAATGCAGTCACACACCCACCCAACAGCCATCCACCTCACGACAGCCTCCAGCCCATGCACTTTCACCCAAAGTCAGCAAACGAACACCTCCTACAACCACTACCTCTTCCTCCACTCCCAAACCCCCTCCATCTACCCGTCCCAGTGTGTCTAAAAAACTTTCCTTGTCAAACCTTGACCTCTTCCCTTCACCTCCCCCACCCCTTCCGGTCCCTAGGGCCCACCTTTCCAGGTCCCAACCCAGCACCTCAGCCACCACATCACCGGGAACAGTGGTGCCAGCAGTAACCAGCTTCTGGAGTGCGCCAAGCAGCAGGGCAGCCAGTGTCCCAAGGAGCCAGGCCAAGGACATTCCCCACCTCCAAAACAAAAGAAGTTGCCCACAGCCCGGAGGGAGAAGGCCGAAACACCTGCCACCAAGGGCTCAGCCAGGACAACAGTTGGGAGTGGCAAGACAGCTGCACCACCATCCAAGGTGGGGAAGAGCCAGAGAAAGAAGGGGAAGTCGCCGCCAACCTGTACGGCGGACAAGACCGCCGCCGGCACTGCCACATGCACCGCCGCCACAGGCACCGCCGCTCAGGACACCGCCGCCAGCAGCACACTCAGCGAGCCCCCCACCAGCACCACCGCCCAAGACACCGCCGCCAGCAGCACGCTCAGTGAGCACCCTACCAGCACCGCCGCCCAGTACACCGCCGCCAGCAGCACGCTCAGTGAGCACCCCACCAGCACTGCCACCCAGGACACCGCTGCCAGCAGCACGCTCAGTGAGCCCCCCACCAGCACCGCTGCCCAATGAGCGCCGCAAGCACCGCCAGCGGCCACGCCACATCCTGTGCCAGTGGCACCACCGCAGACATGGCCTCCATCCCCAGTGATAATTCGTAGAAGGCTGGTGGTCAGCTCCAGGGGCCTGGACAGCTTCCATGTTGCCCCACCGTCAGTGGAGTGTCAGATCCACTACCTCAGTCCTTGGCAGGATGAAGCACTCTGGGCACAAAGCCCCCTCCAGAACCAGTGAAGAATGACATCCACTACCTCTGTCCTTGGCAGGGTGAAGCACTCTGGGCACAAAGCCCCCTCCAGAACCAGTGGAGAATGACATCCACTACCTCTGTCCTTGGCAGGATGAAGCACTCTGGGCACAAAGCCCACTCGAGAACCAGTGGAGAATGACATCCACTACCTCTGTCCTTGGCAGGATGAAGCACTCTGGGCACAAAACCCCCTCCAGAACCAGTGGAGAATGACATCCACTTGAGAGACTGTGGCTTTGCACTCCCCAGGATAAAGCAGTGGGCAACCCACCCACTGGAGAGACTTGAGAGACTGTGGCTTTGCACTCCCCAGGACCAAGCAGTGGGCAACCCACCCACTGGAGAGACTTGAGGGACTGTGGCTTTGCACTCCCGAGGATAAATCAGTGGGCAAACCACCCACTGGAGAGACCTGAGAGACTGTGGCTTTGCACTCCCCAGGACCAAGCAGTGGGCAACCCACCCACTGGAAAGACTTGAGAGACTGTGGCTTTGCACTCCCCAGGATAAATCAGTGGGCAAACCACCCACTGGAGAGACTTGAGAGACTGTGGCGTTGCACACCCCAGGATAAATCAGTTGGCAAACCACCCACTGGAGAGACTTGAGAGACTGTGGCTTTGCACTCCCCAGGATAAATCAGTGGGCGAACCACCCATTGGAGAGACACGAGAGACTGTGGCTTTGCACTGCTCAGGAAAAAGCAGTGGGCATGGAGCCCCCTCATGGAGCTGGCGTTGGGCACTCATCCGGCTGAGGTGCCCCCCCTTCCCTTTCCCCTGAGGTGCCTGTTTTATTTCGATCTATTGCCCCTGCAGTGTTCTCTCCATTTGGATCGGGTATTGAGTGTGGGCCTCGCCCATGCATTTTGGGCCCAGTGGTCCACGGACTATGTAGGTGCAGTACATGGACTTGAATTCTTGGTGTACATATTTGTTAATAGTGTATATATATTTTTGACTAATGGATTTTTCTTGATTACAATCGTTCAACTCATTTCCTTTTGTCCTTGCGTTCTTCCAGGTGGGGGTTGGGGGGTGTTGCGTGTGTGTAGCACTCTCTTTTCCCTCCCCCCTCCCCTGTGTCGTAGGTGCCGTACTCACTGTGGTCATCGCCACCATCGGTCGTGCTCCTGGTAGAGGAGCAGGAAGACAATCGCAGGTAGAATTTGGAGTTCCGGCTCCATGGCATCCTGGTTCCTCGTGGGGTGTGTAGAGGTGAGAGTTTTCCCTTCCAAGTCCAGTTTCCGCCGTGTTTTTGCTTGCGTTGAATCTGCCCTGGAAAAGGTGGCGGATTGGCCTCTTATAATGGTGTGGGCGGTACATTGTCTTCCGCCTGTCTGTTGGCGGTGACCGCCATGCTGTTTGTTTGTACCGCCGTTGCGGTCAGAGTGTTAAAGTGGCTGTCTATGTTGGCAGTTTCCGCCGCGGTCATAATTCCATTTTTTTTACTGCCGGCCTGTTGGCGGTCTTACCGCCGCTTTAACACCGACCGCTAGGGTTGTAATGAGGGCCTATGTTCCTAACTTATTTAATCTTTTGTGGTCTAGTCGTGCTCTCTGAGGTGTGGGTGAGTTGATTAGGTATGTGATAGTGAAAAGATGTACTCCATGACAGATCTAAGTTCAAGTGACTTATTGACAACATTTTCCTCATTGATGATTTAAGTACAGTCTCTAAGTGAAGAAGTTGTGCACAATATTGTCTCTTCTGCGTGCCAGAGCTGCAGAGTTTTGTTGTTCTCATCCTCATGTTGTTTATCATTGTCCTCATCCTCCTCACTGGGGACATCTACCTGTTCAACTCAGGGGACATTGGTGCGAACACAGATGTTGTACAAAACTGCACATACAAGTATTATTTTGCACACAAGGGGTGGGGCACATAATAGACTTCCTCCAGTTAGTCCTAGGCACCTGAACCTGGATGTCAGCATGCCGAATGTCCTCTCTACCACACTCCTGGTCCTTAAGTGTGCTTCAATGTAAGCCCTCTCAGCATCAGTATGTTGGTTTCCATAAGGGGCCATGACCAATACCTGGATGTCGTAAACTTGGACCACTGCAATAGAATGTGAGAAACAGTGTCAGACGTGGATATTAGTTTATTGCTAAATGCCATGGCACTGTTTAGTTTTAAGTGAAGTGGTGACTGTGACTTGCATTTGGTATTGTGTATGTTCCTTTTTTAATGCATGGTTGTTTTGATGTGTGATGGTGTACTTTCCAGTCATGGGTTGTGCCTCAGGGGTCTGGTGATTGTAGATTATTTTCAGACATGACAGTTCCCCCATGCAGAATATATGTGTTGTTGTCTATATTTGCCACTTAGTCCCATTACTTCAGACCTGGAGAAAAGTGTTGTTGGCAACATTTTTACCTATTTTGTGTGGTGTGTGCCATGAGACAGGTGTGCCTTGTGTGTTGCATGTGAATTTCACCCCCTTGGACTTGGAATACCTCCCTTGGACAAAGAGTTGTTGTAGCAGATTGCTGGCGAGCATGCATATGTATGTGGTGAATATGCACAGTCTGGCACACTTGTATGGGATGTATTGTGATGTATGCAACACATTTACAGACACCTGTGGGACAGAACAGGGCATGAGGTTTTTTCTGCAATGCCCTGCATCACTATTCCAGCCCAGCAAAGTGTCATATCTCATTGATATTGTGTGTTTCCAACCTCTACCAGTGTGCTGGCAGTAGTTCAGCAGCCACAGTCCACTGTAGGCACCCTTGTATCATGGTAGGGACATGTGGAATTTACGGGTATGATTGCTGCTGTGCTGTGAGGTATCCTTTCCTACACATGATCTATCAATGATTGCTATGCCCTATTTCAATGTGTGCTGCAGTATGCACCACACATGGTAAAAGTGAACACTGTGAGAGTATCAGGCATTTTTGATGATATGCAAATGGTGATTCCACCACTAGGCTGTCATTAATTGTTGGCACAGCCTTAGTTTTCTACATTGTGGCAAGTGTGGTGCAGAGCCAATATGCAAGTTGTTTGATGGGGGCATGGCCATTGCAATACATATTGCTAACCTATTCCACACTATGGGGGTCATTATGACCCTGGCGGAAGGCGGAGAAGCGGCGGTAAGACCGCCAACAGGCTGGCGTTTTTTTTTTTTGTATTATGACCATGGCGGTTACCGCCATGGTCATCCGCCGGTTCTCCGTTCCACCCGCCAGGGCAGAGACGACCGCCTGGCTGGAGACCAGGGTCTCCAGCCCGGCGGCCGTCACTATACCGCCGCCGGTATTTTGACCCAGCTTACTTCCATAGATTTCATGCGGTTTGAAACCGCCTGAACTATCAGTGCCAGGGAATTCCATCCCTGGCACTGATAGGGGTCTCCCCCACCCTGACTCCCTCCCCTACCCCCCCCACCACCCTTGCCACCCCCCAAAGGTGGCAGGACCCCCCTCCCCACCCCGACCCCCAACATTACAACACTCATACACACACGACACACACGCAGGCACCACCAACACACATACACGCACACACACCGACATACATGCAAACATCCACACACACAGTCAGACACGCACACCCACATTCAAACATACACGCACACATCCATATGGACATAACTACAGACATACACACACTCATTCCCATACACACAACACCCCCGCAAGCATACACGCACTCACACACCCCTTCTACATACACACACCCCCATGCACGCACACAACACGCCCCTCCCCTCACGGACGATCGACTTACCTGGTCCGACGATCCTCCAGGAGGAGACAGGAGCCATGGGGGCTGCTCCGCCGACACCACACCGCCAACAGAACACCGCCACGCCAAATCACAGGATGTGATTCGCTGGGCGGGGTTCTGTTGGCGTGGCGGTGGAGGTGGAGCAACCTCCACTTCCCCGCCGCCCGCCTGTATGGCTGTTGGCGGCTCTCCGTCTGTAAAAGGACGGAAAGCTGCCAACGATCATAATAGGCCGAGCGGCAAACCGCCACCACTGGCGGTCTTCCGCACGGCGGTCCCTCAGTGGTCTTGGTAAAAGGCCGCCGAGGTCAAAATGACCACCTAAGTGTTATGTGTGAAGGATCTGTAGTTTTGATACAACATGTGGACACATATAGTGGCTTGACTCCAGCTTTTGAATGCAGAGGGGGCATTGCTCCACCAGAGCATCATTAGAAGAATCAGTCAGGTGGTGCTAGGAACTTGTACATGTTTCCATATGTGACGTTAATGGTCATTGAATGCGGTGGAGTGATTCATGTGGCATAAGTGTTGTTCTCCTAACATCTGTGCTTTCCTGTCCAGGTGTGTGTAGTGTGGTGTATGTATTGTTTGTCCCACATGTTTAGTGTGTTGTTTGTTTTATGTAGCTTATGCTGGTTTACCTATGAGTAGGTCATTGCCATATTGCCATCCTAGAAATGTCAATTTATTATTGAGTGTCAGAAGATGTAGGCATCATGCACGCTGCCCAGATATTTAGCAAGGATGTTGGTGAATATTCCATGATGGTCCACGATGGTGTGCATATAAATTGAGTGTGTGTGTTCTGTTCCTATAAATGTGTTCCATTGCAACAGGTCCCGCTGTTGCCTCCAGCATTGCCTTTCTGCCAGCCTTTTCATGGCACTCACTCACAGACCCACACATCTACTCACACACTCAAATACACACCGACACAACCACTCACATATCTACTCACAAACCCAGCAAACCATACAGCCACTCACAGAACCTCAAAATCACTTTCACACACACTCACAGACCCACACAGCCAGTTACACACGCACACACACACTCTAACACCCACCACATTTTCACACACCCACACACCCCCTCACACACCCTGGTTACATGGATGTTATATTACGAAAATACTGGTAAAAATCCATAGAGGTTCGCTGAAAAAAACAAATGATGCAGGAACGCTGAAATTAGGAATTAGAGTTTACAGACACAAAACCATAGATTTGTAATTGTGCCCTAAGGTAACTATAACTCTCGCCCCGGCCTTGCACTGCTAGTTACAACACATATTACATCACTCATAACATCTTCTATGACATCATTGATGATATCACCGTAACATTTCCTATGAAATTATTGATGAGAAAACTGTGCATGGTGTGGGCACGAGTTATAGTTACCTTAGGGCATAAGTTATAGGTACTTGAAATAAGGCTGGCTATAACAGCTGCATTTCTATGGTGTTGTGTGTGTAAAATCTAAACTTAGCAATAAAGTCCCAGGAACGTTTCCTAACTAATTGTCAAAAAGATGTGAGTATAAATTCTGAGCCTATAACGGCCCTGTAATCTTTGGTTTATTTACATAATCTATCTATCTATCTATCTATCTATCTATCTATCTATCTATCTATCTATCTTTCTATCTATTTATCTCAAAGTCAAAAATAACTTTATTTTACCCACCAGGATCATAAAAAGATATAAATAAAACTCATAAAACACTTAATAAATAGATAAAACATTAATATTTACTTTAAAAAACAATTATTACTCAGCGAGAACTCATGTTGGTAACAGATGAAGGTCAACAGAGGCAAGATTGAGCAGGGACCATATGGTTGTGAGCACCGCAGCAAGAAAAAATACAGTTTAGAAGTGTGTATCAAGAAGAAAATGTGATGGCTGGACAAAAATCCCCTTAGTAATAAGAAATGCAACATAATATGAAGCAAGACCAAGAAATCAGCCAAAAATCAACAGCCTTTTCTCCTCTGGGTGGAAATAAATTTTCTTTTTAGCAGCCGAATTGCGCCGAGATACTTAGCGACTGCACACTTGGAACCTGACAGTCAGTTCTGAGAATTCGAAGAGCCTGTGTGAGCCCAGCTGCCCACAGATCGATAATAGTCAGAAGTGATGTGGAGTACTTAGGCAGGGCATGCAAAGAAGACATGAGGAGCAGTTTCCTTGGAAATATTACACGCTGGAAAGTCGGAAGATTCCAGCGGTAATCTGCCCTCTCTAAATTGAAAGTATAGCTTCCTGCCCATTAGTACAGTGATATAATCCCAGAACAGCTCAAGGCCGCAGGTAGACTCAAAATTAAGAAATACGTGTGACAATGTGGCACAGGAGGCTTTACGGGTGTCTTTGTCCATTGTCATGAGCCAGCTCTGCTGCTTCAAAGACTCTTTAGAAGGAAAGTGGCCAGCAGCAAAAGTCTCTCATAAATCAGACATTCCAAGGAAAAACAACAATCTTCTAATGTGCAAAAGCCAAGACATTTTGTTAAAGCGATCTGCCGTAATAACATCTTCCAGTGCAGCAATATAGTGGGCAAGCTCGGGATAGGACCAAATTCTCCTCCAATACAGAAGGGGGCACAACCTAGTTTTGCCCTCTATCCCATTTAAATCTAAGTCCAATGATAAAGGGTACGAAGAAGTATTAGGAGGCAGAAATGCAAAGGTTCGTAAATAATTTGTCCTCTGATCTAACCAGATTTTTGAAGTTAGAAAAGCCTCAAAACTTGGCTTTGTAAATTTGGAGAGGAGGTGCTACATGCTTGGTGAAGGAAGCGCAATGTTCTTTAAGAATTGCACCCACAATCTGTCTGTGCTTTATAACAGCCTTTTCAATGTGAGGCTTCCATGTCATGCCAGAGGAAAGTGTGATGCCCAAATAAGGACATGAATCTATCTTCTCTAGTGGAACTCACCCTGGAGCTAGACCCCCTTTGTAGGATTTATGTAGATTAAAATACATTAGTTCTGTTTTTGTTGTATTGCTCTCCAGAAATATAGCGCAGCAGAACTCGTCAAAGTGAGTCAAAAGTTTCGGATACCCTCTCAGGATCTTGGAAATCAGTAAAGTGTTGTTGGCAAATAAGAGGATGGGTTTTTTTCATTTGCAAGTGCACAATTTTGTTTACGTATAACAAAAGCAATATTGGTGCCAATACACAAACCTGGTGAACGCATTTAGAGACTGGTAACGTCTCAGTGAGCTGGCCCTCTACTTACTGCCCATCAAATTGTGGCAAAATTGTCCTTATGTAAACGTACTACAAGAGACAGTATGTCAGAGGGCATGCCTATATCTTTGAGAGTTTGCCATACCCTTGGACGGGGAACTAAATCAAAGGCAGAATTTAAATCGACAAAGACAACATAGAGATTGCCTCTGCAGATCGCTACTGTCTTCCAGTAAATTAACAGGAAGTGAAAAGCCTGATCAATAGTGAAAATCTTCCTCTGAAGCCCAGCTTGAAAGGAAAGAATTACATCATATTCATTGATCCAATCCTGTATTTTAGATAAGGCACAATGGCAAAAGACCTTTTGAATGCAATCTATTACATTTATGGGTCTATAGTTCCCTGGCTGCGGCCTATTACCCATTTTGTAGGTTGGAAGCACAAAAGCACCCTTCCAAGAATCGGGATAGGTGCGCCACCAGCAATAGCATTGTCAAGGATACGTACATATTCGGACCATGCAGAAATATATCGGCTGCTATGCCATCTGGCCTGGCAGCCCTGCTAAACACAATGGCTCTAAAGGATTCTAATATGTCAGAGATGTCAAACAGAGGGGTAGCATTTCTCAAAGATGGTGTAAAGAGTGAGACCCCACAGATGGATCTGGAGTATCATCATGATATAAGTTCTTGAAATACTCATACCAATCATGTTGAAAATAGTTCAGGCGCTGAGAAGTTACCACCAATGACCAACATTTTGTAGGGTCTTTAGCAGCACAAGCATCTGTAAGATTCCTCTACTTCTGCTCATCCCAAACCTTTTTTGCTTTAGCTGAAGGCTTCCTAAAATCTTTCCTAATAGCAGGAATGCGAACAACATCCTTAGCTTTAATGGCCAGTCCCAAGGTACGTTTAAGAACACTGTAATCCCTGTTGAACCAGGGACTTAATTTAGGGCCACTCTTCTTGGAAAGCCACTCTGGAATTGTGAAGTGAGACAAAATACACAACAAAAAACTGTTTATGTCACTGAAAGACACCAGGGACCTCAGTTACAAGATGCCTACACTGCCGGACCGTAACTTTTTATGACTCTCCGGTGGCGTAGGCCTTTCAATTATATCTATGAGGCAATGCAAAGCCACCCTGCGTTGCCTTACTCTATGTCAAGGAGGTGTTCCATGGGCATTGTGGTGGATTTTCCAACACAATACCCTTGGGTATTGACACATTCCCAGATTTACAAAGATATGTAAATGTTGAACTGTGTCAAAACAGTGTGTCTCCCCAGGGGAGGTGTACTGAGGAGAAACACATTTATTTCTCCTCGTTTTTTCCTTTTTCCAAGTGTGCTGCATTCTGCAGCATACATAGAAAGAGGAAAAGGCCTCCATTGATTGTTTTTGTGCAGAAAGATGTTCCTTCCTGCACAAAAACAATTATGTCAACAATTTAGACACCATTGCACCATGGTGCAAGGGTGCCCGCATTGGTGCTTGGCACCAATTTGTGTGCTGTTGGAGTCAGAAGGAACAGGAATGCTCCTTGTTTCTTTAATACAGCACATTTCTGCCCTTTCTTTTGATGGAATGCAGCACAGCAAAGTGACGTACTGTGCTACTCTAAGGCAAAAATTCAGAAATGAGGCTTCAGGTCTGCATCGCTCAAAGGGCTTCTCTCAGCGTGGGTAAGGACCGTTTGAAGGTCTTAACTTATAGCAGATAGAATACCCAGCCAGACTGCCAGTTGTACCATTTTAGGTGCTGCATATCAGTTGAGAGATCAAGTTACCTTGAATAAGAAGGGGGGCATGGCTTGGCACCAAAGAAGTAGGGTTGAAAGTTTTGGAGCTCCACCGCCCTTGCCCCATCCAGAGGCATCCTAAGCCCTCACTGCAGACTGGGGGAGGGGCACCATAACCTGACTAGAGCTGACATTACAAACCTGGTACCCCTCAGGGAGTCTAAAACAGCTTCCATGTACGTGAAGCTTGTAAATTTAAGAGGCGAGACTGAAGCCGGGCCAACAACGCAAAATGGCAGCACCCTGAGCAGACCGCGCTCAGAGACAGCAGTGACCACACTCTGGGAGACAGCGAGGAGTAGGGGTGTACTGCCTCCTGAGCTGGCGGTGCTCCTGATGGGGTGCCCCCTGTGTGGCAAGCAGGGTGGAAAGAACCATAGGCACCCACCTGCGCTCTCTGGCCAGCCACACTGGGAGTCACGGAGGTGAGGGAGACAGAACCTCCAGTGCTGCAGATAGAGAGCCAGAGTATCGGTGCACATGTATCGGGAGCCACTCAAAAGGAGGTGACTTGAGTGAGGGTCGACAGGACCCAGCTGGCCTCAGGGCACACCAACAGAAAAGATGAGGAGGGGAATGACGGCGTCAAAAGCTAGGAGCGGTACATGAGGGTGCAGCCCAGCCAGGAACAAAAATAGCAGCAAGTGCACACAACAATCAAAAGGCCAGGACACCATGGAGGGTAGATCCTTTTTGAGATACCAGTAGCACTCTGAGACTAGGAAGTGGGGGTCCTGCAACAAGAGAGGAGACTATTGAGGCCTGCTCCTACCTAGCATGTACTCACTGGCCCCCATCTGCCCTTCAGCCTCCATATGGTATCTCAGCTGTTAGACACTTGCGTTGCTGCAGGCAGGAAGTAATTCCTCAATGCTGGTTTCTACTCTCCAGTGGTTTATCGACAGAGCACTTTGCACTTGAGAAGATCTGGGAAAGCCAGCATAGTTTGTGGAGTGACCAGCTACACTTCAGCCCCCAAGGACTCGTTGCCACCTTAGTGGCCCTCGCTTGACTGAGGGAGTCAGTGGGGAGCTAGTGGTTTTCTGCTGGAGGAGCAGTGGCACCCAAAGGGACAAGGGCACGGCAACGGATGGATACTGGGAACTGGGATCGCCTAATCAACTGAGGGGGGCAACAAATAAAGCTAGTGAATTCAGGAGCTAGTGCTGCTACAGGCCAGAGCTGTCAGGCAATCGCTAAGAGTACTTTGAAGATCTTTGGCCATCCATCATGGCACTGCCTGCTGTCGACTTTGAGGGGTAGACAACTGGGACTGCAACTCCTCCTCCCTTACTTTTTCCCTCTTGCCAGGGGAGTTGTTCCTCTGTGAAGGATATTGTGATCAGAGCGGTCCTTTACTTTGGTGCAACTAATCAAAATCAGGAAAACAGTCAAAAAATAAGATGCCATACTTCCATGGCCAGGGGGCCTCGAGTCCTGGGATGGGTCCCCTACATAACCCAATGTTTGCAAGACTAATTGCAGTCAATAGGAGTCTCCAGAGAGGCTCTGAGACAAAAATTGGCACACTGGAGACAGATTTTAGTCTACTGAGAGATGATTATCAGCGCCTTGTTGAAAGAGTCACTTTGACAGAAAGAAACCTCGCTGAAGTGTCACCAACTGTTTCTGAGATAACCGACCGCTTGTCTATAATAAAGACCAAAATCTGTACTTTTGAACTTCGGGCTGAAAATGGCAAAAACAGATCACGCAGCAGCAACATCAGAGTGGAGCGAGCAAAAGGAGACACATGATAGACTATTTTGAGAAGTAAAGTGAGGATCTTTCCAGGCTTCTTTCAGGAGGTCCAGGGAAGCTGCTCCACATTCTTTGAAGCCAAAAAAACACTGCAATAGGCATGACATATATAATTATGTTTCTGGCCAGACTCAGAGTGTCCCCCAGACTCTGGGGGAACCCAATTCTTTCAATCCCCATAGGAGGTTTGGGACTGGATAAATCAGCTTCTGTTGTAAGGTACCAGCAGTGCTGCTATGGGCCAGCGTCCTCGCGGATCTCTTTAGGAGAAGAAGTTGAACACACAATCCAGCGGTACCAACAGGGGAAGAGGCCCATCAGAAAAGGAGATTAGCATTAGAGGCAGCAGCCTACCTGAGAGGTTTGGGCCCTAGGTCACCAATTCAAGTGGCTGAAGAAGTGGTTGAAGACAACGAATCAGACAACCCTCCAGTATATCATGCAGTTCCAGCATTTTAATGCTGCATGCCACTCTAGGGACGTCGGATGATATTATTTGACATTCTGATCTTATTCATCACTTAATGGGAAACAATTCTAGTTGCTAGATAACTTTGCTGGGGCCCTAACAGGGGTAGAACTCGCAAACTTGTATTTACTCCACCCCCCAGGGAAGCAATGTTTGGCACTATTGAGGATTGTGGATGGGATACTAAGAACAGGAGTGCTTGATTGAGTCCCACCTATCCTAGCTTATGCATGCTTTGTGGACATACCCACATCTTTGGTTCTTAATGCTATTTGTTTGGATGGGGGGGCTTGCCTGATTTGTCCTGGGGGAGAACAACTCATTGGGGCTTTGTACCCTGTTAAAAAGGGGGACTCAAGAGTTGTAGCATCTTATGTGTGACCTGCATAGGCTTCTGGGACCTCCAGAGAGTTGCTTGTGAGGTGGGGGCACGAGGATACCACATTCAACAATTAATCATGTTGCATGGCTACTACGGCCAAATATAAATTCCTCTCCTGGATTATTCAGGGGATGCATAACATGTCTAACAGGTGCTATCCTTTTTGCATTGGCGAGATATCTACATTGCATTTCTCCAAGAGACTCATCTCACCGCCAAAGAAGTCTTGATGCTCCAGCATAGATGGCGTGGCCAGGCATACTTTACTAGCTACTCAGCCTTTGCAAGGGGTGTCCTAATCTGGATAAGAGCAGGAGTTCCATTCAAATATGTCACCCATCTAATCAACCCTGAAGGAAGCTATGTAGTAGTGAAGGGCATACTTGAGGGACGGGACATAACATTGATTATTATCTCTGTTCCTAACTCTGATCAGGGTCCCTTCCTATCATGCCTGTCAGACCCTCTAGCACAGTACCCTACCCATTCCACTCTGATGGGGGGGGGGGTTTAACTGTGTAGCCAACCCGCCTGTAGACAGATCATACCCCTCTCTGCTGGAGTCGCATTCGCATAGAGTAACCTGGGCCTTCTCATAATGGGAACAAGACTGGGGATTGGTAGATACCTGGAGACTAACCCACCCACATACCTGTGATTATTCTTTCTTTTCTAGATTGCACTAATTACATGTATGTCTTGACATATTCTTATGCTCCCCTGACATACATAATTTGGTCTCCAATTTAGAATACCTGGCCCAAATGATATCTGATAATAATTCCATGCTTCTCCACTTAGACTGGGCATGTCCCAGAGACTCAATACCCACATGGTGACTAAAACCAATAACATTAGAAGATCAGGTGTTTTGGTAGGAAATCATGCTTAAGATAGAGCTGTACTTTGTGGTCAATGATGGGACAGCTTCTTCCCCCCAAGTAGAATGGGACGCCTTTAAAGTAGTACTGATTGGACAGTGCATGGCCGCATCAGTGAGTATAAGGGACACCTTGTTGAGGGAGGTACTGGAGAAGATGAACTCCACCAATTAGAACTGCAATGGCTGGGAGACGAGGCCCTCCATTAGTCCCTTCTTGATAAAAAAGAAGAGGTGGCAGTTACAGTTGAAAGGCTCCATTGTTATGATTACAAGGAACATATGGAGCACACTCATATGAAGAAGGACCGTGCTGGTACCCTGTTGGCCTGACTGGAAAATCAGGGCTCACCTATTCTGGAAATCAAAATAGGAGTAGGGAGACCATGAGTACAGTCAGAAGAGGATCAATAACTGTTTTCCCCTGTACTATATGAAGCTCCTTGAGAACATATTTTGCCACTATGGAGACAGTATGAGCTTACATAGCTCCACTGGCCCTCCCTCATCTTACAGCAGAAGAGGCTAAGGCACTTGAAGGGGAAGTCACACAGCAGGAAATAGAAGGGGCCATTAAGCCAATGGCTCGAGACAGGACACCGGGTACTGACAGGTTCCTGATAGAGCTCTATGTGCCACATGTACATACATTTGGTTTTGCGAGTCACAAAACCTTATGCACAACAGTGCCCATGACACTGTTAGCGATTCGCAAGGAGGTCGCAAATGCCCACCTCATAAATATTCATGAGGTGGGTTGCAATTTGTGACCCCCTTGAGAATGGGGGCCCTCACAGGGATGGTGGCCTACTGCGGACAGCAGACCACCATGTCTGTGACTGCTTTTCAATAAAGCAGCTTTTTTTTTTTGTAATGCAGCCCGTTTTCCTTGAAGGAAAATGAGATGCATTACAAAAACAAAAAATGAAACATTTTTGTTTCATTTTTTCAGAGCAGGCAGTGGTCCATGGGACCACTGCCTGCTCTGAAGAAAATGTTTTCAGTGACATTCACAACAGGGAAGGGGTCCCACAGGGACCCCTTCCCTTTTGCAAATGGGTTAGCACCCATTTGAAATGGGTGCTAACTGCGATTGTTTTGCGACCGCGTTTGCGGTCACAAAACAATCCTACATTGCACTGCGAATCGCAGTTAGGAAGGGAACACCCCTTCCTAATTGCGAGTCGCACACCCGTTTTGCGATTCGGTAACCAGGTTACCGAATCACAAAATGGGGTTTGTGCATCGCGATGTGCTGTTTGCGACGTCGCAAACAGCGACATTCGCTGTTTAGGACATGGAAAAAGCTACCTACATGTGGCCCTATGTCACTTTCACAGACCTACTAGCTCCCTAACTTTAAAAGCTGTATTATGAAGCCCGATCTTCAGGCAGCTTATCTACTTCTACTCAGGAAGAGGTGATTGACTCATTGGAAGTACTGATGGATCATTAATGTTTTGTTGTCCACATCCTCATCCTCTGCCTCCTCATCCTTACTGTCCTCAGGGTCCACTGGTGCCACAGGGCCAACTCCAGTCTCCTCCTCCTGCATAAAAGGTACATAGGGGGTCATTCTAACCCTGGCGGTCCAAGACCGCCAGGGCTAAAATGACGGGGGCACCGCCAACAGGCTGGCGGTGCCCCGCTGGGCATTCTGACCGCGGCGGTTCGGCCGCGGTCAGAAGTGGAAAACCGGCGGTCTCCCGCCGGTTTTCCGCTGCCCAAATGAATCCTCCATGGCGGCGCAGCAAGCTGCGCCACCATGGAGGATTCTGACACCCCATACCGCCATCCTGTTCCTGGCGGTTCTCCCGCCAGGAACAGGATGGCGGTATGGGGTGTCGCGGGGCCCCTGGGGGCCCCTGCAGTGCCCATGCCAGTGGCATGGGCACTGCAGGGGCCCCCGTAAGAGGGCCCCAAAAAGAATTTCATTGTCTGCTTTGCAGACACTGAAATTCGCGACGGGTGCAACTGCACCCGTCGCACCTTCCCACTCCGCCGGCTCAATTCTGAGCCGGCGTCCTCGTGGGAAGGGTGTTTTGCACTGGGCTGGCGGGCGGCCTTTTGGCGGTCGCCCGCCAGCCCAGTGCAAAACCCAAAATACCCTCAGCGGTCTTTCGACTGCGGAGCGGTATTTTGGAGGGGGAAGTCTGGCGGGCGGCCTCCGCCGCCCGCCAGACTTAGAATCATCCCCGTAGTGTCTCAGGGCCATGTTGTACAACATGCAGCATGCCACTACTATCTGGTAGACCTTCTCGGGTGAGTAGCACAGGGATCCACCTGTCAGATGGAGGCACCTGAACCTGACCTTCAGGAGGCCAAAGGTTCTCTCAATTATCCTTCTGGTTCACCCATGTGCCTCATTATAACGTTCTTCAACCTTTTGTCCTGGCATTCGTCACAGGGGTCAACAGCCACAATAGGTTTGGGTAACCAGAGTCACCTGCAAATATTGAGGGACAACATTTAGCCACACACTATCCTATTTGGACAACAGCATGGGCATACATCAACATACAGTGGGTGGGGACCAAGGCTCACCTATAAGCCACACTCTGTGCCTCTGTAGTTGGGCCATCACATTTGGGAGGCTGCTACTCCTCAGGACAAAGGCGTCATGCACCGACCCAGGGTACTTAGCATTGTCTTAGGAGATGTACTGATCCGCCAGACACACCATCTGGACATTCATTGAGTGGAAAGTCTTACGATTCCTGTACACTTATGGCGGGGGGACAAACGCAATATGTGTACCGTCAATCGCCCCAATTATATTGGGGATATGTCGCATTGTGGTCCTTCACAGTGGCCAAATCTTAAGCCTGGGGGAAAGCTATGTAGCTGCACATGTGTTTTATCAGGGCGGACAATACCCTTGCCAGCACTATTGAGAACATTGGCTGTGACATTCCTGCTGCCAAGCCCACCGTCACTTGGAAGGAACCAGTTGCCAGGAAATGGAGCACTGATAGAACCTGCACAAGAGGGGGATCCCAGTGGGATGATGGATAGCTGGTATCAGGTCAGGCTCCAACTGGACACAGCTCTGTGATTGTGGACCTGTCCAGTCTATAGGTAAGTATAATGTGCCTGTCCTCCAGTGTAGCTAAGTCCACCAGGGGTTTGTACACGGGGGTATGTATCCATCCCCTATTCATCAGCAGCGGTAGGTATCTAAGGGACACAACAGTGAGTAGGCTGTCACAATTCGAACAATGAAACCCCAACCTCAGTGTACAAAGTGCATTCATGTGATGGGAGAGTGGAATTGAAAAGTACATGCCTTTTATCCGGTGATGCAACAAATATAGTTAGGCCAGTTTCCCTCACTGAAATGGCGTCCGCCTGTCCTGTGTGGAGGGACAGGTGAAAGAGAGGTAAATCTGCCAACTTTATGTGCTGTGGCGGTAGGCGGTCGCGAACCGCCGTGCAATTCTTCATTGAATATCATTGGGCCCGATGGGGAACAGTGGTCAATGGGGATGTATGCCAGCGGTGACGGTATACACCGCCGCAGACGTGACTGCCATTTTCTATCTAATTCCTCACTAGTTTCCTGACCTTCCACAGGAGAAGACCTACACTACATGTGCCACTGTAACCTGTGTCTGGAACCTACCATGGCCTGTGTGACAGGGGAAAGGGCCCAGCCTTCACTTCAGAGGATTTGGAGTGACTGGTGGATCGGGTCCTACCCCAGTACGGACTGCTGTATGGGCCTCCAGACCCAACAGGTGAGTACACTGTGTGCACGATGCATGTGGCACGATTGCATGGAAATGTGTATAAAGGCATCATGTAAGGGTGGGTGGGGGATTGTCTGTTGACAGGGTACATGTTGTTGCGATGGGCTGTGTGTGTGCCAATGAGGATGGAAACGTGTATGGTGAGCCATTTGTGTAACAGGCTGGACTGTTTGTTCAATGGTGTCCTCCTGTGTGCATTGCCTCTGCAGGTCAGCGCCCATCAAAAGAAGGATTATGGCGTGCCATCACCAAGGATGTGCGGACCCTGGGGGTCTATGGCAGGCAGAGTACCCACTGTCGGAAACGGTGGGAGGACGTGAGATGCTGGGCATGGAAGACCGCTGAGGCCCAGCTGGGCATGGCCTCCCAATGAGGAAGGGGTGCCCGTCGGACCCTGACCCCCCTGATGGCCTGCTTAATAGCAGTGGCCTACCCAGACCTGGATGGGCGCTTGAGGGCATCACAGCAGCCACAAGGGGATGAGTTCTGTGGGTATCCTGGTGGGGTGGTATCCGGGTGGTGGTTGTGTGTTAGTGGGTGCCCCTAAGGCCAGGCCAAACATAGCAGCATAGGTCCCCTGAAGGGTAATGGTTGCATGGCAAATACAGGTAACCTAGCTTGTTAGTATTCACCCCCAGACAGGGCTGCGTGTATACCAGGTGTGCTGCAGTTGGCGGTGTGTGCTCCTCCTCATGCCTTGGTGGCTAACAATATCACTGGTAGTGCAATGCATAGTCCGTAGGCCTGTTCCCTGTGTGTGAGGGTGCTGTGTATGCCAACAGCGGTGTTGGGACAGTCATTGACCCAGTGTATCCTTTGTCTCTCTCTCTCCCTCTTTCTTCTTTTGTCATCTTGTCCTTGTCTGCATTAGCATCATCTGGCGGAGGAGCACAGGCACCAGCAAACAGAGGGAGCTGCATCCCATAGGACCCTGGAGGCAGAGACCACAGACACCGAGGGAACCAGTGGGACGGAGGGCGGGGGAGCACCACGGCGGAGACTGGAGCAAACAACACAGACTCAGATACCTCCTCCGATGGGAGCTCCCTGGTGATAGCGGACACCTCTGTGACCACCCTAGCTGCAGGTACAGCTGCCACCCCCGTACCAGTACTGCTCACCAGTAGCCCCTCAGCGAGTTGCCTGTGTCCGCTCACCCAGGAGGGTGGGCATCTCCTTCGCCCCAGGCACATCAGGCCCTGCCCCAGTCAGCCCTGCTGCCCTGAGTGAGGAGGCTATTGACCTCCTGAGATCCATCTCTGTAGGTCAGTCAACCATAGAGAATGCCATCCAGGGGCTGGCATTCCAGATGCAGTAATGCAATGCCTTCCTAGAGGGCATTCACAGTGGCTTGGTGGCCCTACAGAGATCGTTTTAGGCTCTGTCCGCCTCCCTGATAGCAGCCAGTGTCCCTGTTTCTTCCGTCCCCCTCCAAATACTACTTCCCAGGTCCAGTCTCCTCTCCCCAAGCCATCCCAAGCACACATTCTGGCAAGCACTTACACAACCAACACACAAATGCACACACAACATCATCCACTGCCACCACTGTCTCCCCCTCCTTCTCCCTTGCAGTCACATCAGCACTCACAACTGCATGCACTGCATCAACACACCCAGAACCTGCTACCTGCACAGCCTTGCCCACAGTCACCACAACAGCAGACCCTCAGACCTGCACCCCACACCACATGCGCAGTCACCACCACCACCATCACCACCTCATGCAGCACACCCACCTCACTTGCAGACACCACCACAACATCCATCCACACGACGTGTTTGACCTCCCCCACCCTGTCTGCCCAATCCAAAGACACACAAACGCTCACACTCAGATCCCCAACAGCCATCCACCTCACACATGCACACTGTCCATGTACCTGCACCCAAGTTCAGCACACCTCCTCCTCCTACAATCACTCCATCTACCTCCACTACCATACCTCCTCCCACAACCTGCTCCATTGGTCCTAAGAAGCTTTTCCTTTCCTGCCTTGACCTCTTCCCTTTCCCTCCCCTGTCCTGCCCATAAGAGAAAGGTCCCACCCCCCCAGTACCTCCAGCACAATGTCTAGCCCTGTTCCACCCCAAAGACTTCGCTGCCACTAAAGAGCACATGAGTGAAACTCTGGCCCCCAGCCCCAAGCCCACTCCTCATCCCCCAAAATGGAAAGGTAAGGAGCTGCCCCCTCCCAAAATCAAACCCAAGGACCACCTCCCAAAAAGAAGCCCCCCACTCACCCCCTGCCCTCTGAGGTGCCTGCCTATTTCCAACATGATGCCCCTGCACCGTGGAGTCCCGATGTTGTCAGGAGTCAAGTTAGGTCTTGGACTTTGCTCTGTGGGCATATTCAGACTTTGAATTGGTCACTTGCCCTGCATGTGAATATGCATTTCTGTATATGTTTGGATTTGGGCTCTTCATCCCACTGGATTGCAGTGGTTGGAACAGAGGTATGTGTCCTGGTTTTCTTTGCTCCTGGGTTCTGTTACTGTTAATTAACTCTGCACATGGTTCTGGTTGTGTTGTGTGTGTATGGTATGTGTTGTGTGCGTGTGTGCACCACTCTCTCCTCCCTCCCTCCCTTGTGTGTTAGGCGGCTGTACTCACCTTCGTCGTCTTCTTAAGTGTTGGTGCTCCAGGACAGCCATGTCGTGGTACAGCATTGGGAAGACTTGCAGTTCTGGTTCTATGGTGGGTGCTGACTCCTCTGTGTCCCTGGAGGTGAGTGTCTCCTTTTATATAATGTGTTTCTTCCAGGCTTTTGGTGGTGTTGCTACCACCCTGGAAATCCTGGAGGTGTGCTATGTCATAATATAGTGGACGGATCCTTGTCTTCTTCCTGCCTGGAGATTGCTACCACCGTGTTCAGTGGTGCTTCAGCACTAGTGGTTGGGGTGGTACATTGACTGTCTATGGGAGGGATCACCATCATGGTCATTATTTGGCAGTCATTACCACCGGCCTGGCTATGGTACTACCACCATTGTTGGCGTGGTGGTCACCTGACCATCAATGTCATAATGACCACCTAAGTGATTTGCCCGGGATCACAGGATTTCACGCTAACTCTTAAACTCAAGTTTAAAGTCTGCAGCTCCAGCTATTGTGCCACATTGTCTCCCCTAAGTGAAACATATAATCAAGTGATCAACTGGATAAAAAAACATAGAGATAGCCAATAATTTAACAGTGTTTCATAACTGTTTGGGAACGCAGACAATTTGTCCTCATTTTAGTTTTTTTGGAGTACTAACCATAATTTCTACGGAAATAAGATCCTCTAATTTTTATAATTTTGAAAGGAAATGCTTTAGTTATTACACTTTTGATTATATAAGGGTGACGTCAGGCATGCCATACTTTTATACTAAATATAGAATGCTAGTAATCTAGTTGTTCATTAGAATACTGTGCAGAGGCAGAGGACAGGGGCATTAACTCGGATAACTGAGGGCAGGGAGAAGGGTACAGAGGCAACAAATGGACCATGATGGGCAGGCGGTAGGGGAGTTCCACCACAACAGGAAAGGGAGAGTAAGGGAAAGGGGGTAGGGACACCAAACCAACAATGCAGGATTAGCAAGAGAGGTTGTGGCAATATAATAGACAACTGAGGTCAGAAGGAAGCGGCAGTGACAGTACAACCATACAGCCAACAGACCTGATTCAGGCAGGAGACTCCCTATGTTTTTAAGCCCAAAAGGGCTTCATGTTATCTGTCTCCTGCCTAAAAGTCCCGCTTTTTCAATGTAAGTCAATGAGGAAAATCAATTTCCCCAGGTTTCCTTTTTAAAATCTCCCTCTTACCAAGTTCAAAATGTTGGCAATTATTATACACTCGATCAGGGAGGGCAGGAGGAATGGGGTAGGAACATGGACTTGGAAAACAGAGGGCAGAAAGGAGATGGGCAGGGGCATCAAACTGGCATTACAGGGCACATGTCAGGGGTTGCAGCAGCACAGTACACCACACAAGGCAAGCAGAACAGCAGTGCAGAACAACAGACCATGGATGGCAATAGGGAGGGGACAGGGCCATGCACAATGACATCAGAGAGCAGAGGGGAAGAGGCAAGGGGAGCAAGCTGACCATACTGGACAGACAAGAGGGACAGTTGCAGCATAACAGACCATTAAGGGCAGGAGGGAGGAGACAGAAGCACGACAATAGACCAGACAAGGCAAGAGGAAGGGGATAGGGGCCTGCACAGGGATAACAGGGGCAGGGGAAAGGGGGCAGGAGCAGCAAGCTGTCCATGGAGGTGTTCTGTGCAGGCCACTCACCTGAATTCCAGGCGCTCTGATGGGGCGATGACAATTCCCCAATACCCGTGAGGACTAACGTGACTGCGATGAAGAGTGCATTGCTCTCTCACAAGGCCTCAAGGGGAAGGGGGTTTTGGGAAGAGAAAAACAGAAAATACTAGCTTCTGCTTCATGGACTGCAGAATCAACCTGCTGGACTGTATGTCATGTTGAGCATCAGGACTTCTGATTTCTCTACATACTGGGCTCTTGGATTTTAGAATTTTGAGCTGCAAAACAATTACTTAATTAATACATTGAACTTGCATAAACTACTGCCTATGGCATAATGTCAGTTATTGTTGACACACTGTACATATATTTGTATAGGGCTGAACAAGTCTCTTTCTCTTTTTACAATACTTTCAGAGTCTCTGAAGCAATGACCAAACTCCAAAACAATCAGCTTGACTAAAGGGCACCTTGTGTTCTGGCATAATCTCTTGTCAGTAATATTTTTGATAAACTTGCTCTATTTCCAATCTCCTAATTCTCAGGGGACACTTGTTGTAGGAAATACTAATGTCTGTTTCGCAGTATCTTGGATTCCCATCCAAACGATAAATCACACTAGTTCTTATTGTCATAAATCATTTAAAAGAAAGAGCTCTGTTTTGTTTATTTAAACAATTAATCTTTATTTACCTTGAAATGAATTTACTTGCTTGAACATTTCAGAAGAACCCAAACTGGGTTTTTTCATCATTCTTATTTTCTCTCCTTCACAGGAAATATGGGATCGTAGGCAGAAGACGGAAGAGGAGAGCCGGGACTCCACAGAAAGCTGACCAGAGGGCGAGGATCATTGGAATTTGACTGGAAGCTGGTCAGAGAATGAGGAACACTGGAACTCCACTGGAAGCAGGCTGGAGGACAAGGAACTTGACTTGACTGAAAACAGGTGAGCAGAGCAATAGGTAAGAAGCCAAGCCACGCCTCAGACTCACAAGCATCCTTAAATAAGCAAATGTGCACATGTGCTTTTTGGCAGTTGATTGTTTGTTAACTAAATGAGCAATTATCCTCCTGATTGTGGCACATGTTCAATACAGATCACATTGTCAAGAACACATTTCTTGGCACTTACATTTGAGGCAGGTGGAAAGGCAGTTGGTTGCTTGTTAAGGAAATGAGCGATTATCCTCCTGAGCAGGGGAAGACATCAAAGGGCAAGTGAAGGAGGGTAGGGGTGGTAAACTAAGCACAGAAGCTAAGAAGGAGGGCAATGAATGGGCATAGAATTGGGATGTGAAGGTCAAGAGAAGTGGGCAGGGTCATCAAGCTAAATGGAGTGCAGTAGCAGCACATCAGACCAGGCAGAGCAGAAGGGAGAAGGCTGGTACATGGGATCAGATAAAAGAGGGTTGGGAAGAGGTGGATTGGGCAGCAAGCTTGCTGTTCAAGGCAGGTGGGACAGGTATCCTGACCCATAGGACACATAGAAGGGTCCCTTAGGGACCCCTCGTGGGCAACAAATCGGCCAATATTTTTTGCTTGCCATTCTTTGAACCTGTGGATCCAGGGGTGAATCCACGGATTCGTGAATTCACGAATCCAGAGAAAAATTGGAAAACACAACCACCCACTGCATCCAACCTCATGCTGTGCATGATTGAAGACTGTGGGCAGCTTGGGTTTCGGTGTATGCAGGAGGGTTGGCTACTGGGTCTGACCATTGGCCAGGACCTTCTTTCAACCCCCACAGCATACGCCCGATGGACGTGCGCAGCACTGATTCCATTTACGTATGTGCGTGCTAAAAAAAAACATGGACATTCACTTAAAAAAACAAAGGTTACAGAGACTTTACAGTTCGGTTCTGAATTTACTCACACAAAACCATGGTAATTCAGCAGTTACAGTTATGGTTATGGTTAACTCAAGCAACTATGACTCACGCCCTATGGTAACTATAACTCATGCCTTAGCCAAGCACATCTAATCACTCCACATATTACATCATTGATGATATATTACATCATTGATCACACCTTCGGTTGCAACAATTGCAATACCATTATTGATGAGAAAATCGGTGCATGGCAGGGTCGTGATTCATAGTTAACTTAGGGTGCAATTTATAGTAACTTGAGTTAACCATATCTGTAACTGCTGAATTTCAAAGGTTTTGTGCAAGTAAATTCAGAACCTATTACATCCCTGTAACCTTTATTGATATCAGTAAAAATATTTGTATATATATATATATATATATATATATATATATATATATATACATATATGTACTACAACGTTTCAGCTTCCGCCTTCCTCAGGTATAAATATATATATATATATATATATATATATATATATATATATATTTAAGCTATTGGCGATAGTAGTAGTTGTAATTAGGACCAACTTTTCCCATAGACAGAGCACTTTTTGTTTTGCTAATAACTTTGAAACTTTCATGCAATTTTCAAAAGGAGTTTGCCCTTCGCTTTGGCTGCTGCAAACTTTTCACGGTGATTCAGCAAGTAGGGGCCGAGAAATAAGGGGAGGAGTTCCCAAAATGCTTCTTCTCCATTCTAAGACCATGGGGGTTTTCCAAACTTTAGACATGGCTACAGCCGAACCACTGAATGGAATTACACCACATTTGGTAGGAATATATATCTTGGTGTGCAGATCATGTTTTTATGATTTGGTGTAAATCTGTTCAGTAGTTTTAGAGTTTTTGAAAGGGAAAAATATATATATCTAGGGACACAGATCCCCACAGATCCAAAGCCTAATAGGAAAAAAATCACCTCACACACCATAACCCTGCCAAGCACAGCATTTGCACATGTGCAACGTGGAATTGGTTGCAGGTGGAGGGGTGTTGGCTTCAGGGCCTGGCAGGTGGGCAGGCACTCCGCCCAACCCCCACTGCGCACAGCCAAAGCCAGAGAAATTCGGAAATTATAGTTATATTTATAGCTACACTTATCAGAAAAAACTATAACTCATTTTCAAGAGTAACCTTATGCTACAAGTTATAGTTTTGTAACAAAAGTATAACTATAAGTTATCCTGACCAATGGGGTACAGGGTGCCACCCTCTTTGATGACTTCTTTTTGTGAAGTGTGGCACATTTCTGTCCCAGAAAGCACTGTCTCTCAAAAATCTAAAATAGAGGAAATCTATCTTGGACGTTCAGGTCTGGCTAAGCACCCACCGGTGTGGCTAACTTTCACTTAGAAATCGCCTTCCAGTCCCTCTCCAAATCTAATTAGAGAGGCTCTCACCTGGTGAGGGGTGCAGGAAATGGGGGAGGTTCGGTTTATGTCCCAACTGTCTTTCCCACCTTCATGACCAATGTGGCTACCAAGCCCCCTACCTGCTCTGGCATCTGCTGCTGCAGATCTCCTCCCACCAGAGGGCTCCTTTGTCTCAGCCCAGGCCGTTTCTCACCTCAATAAGGCAGCTCTGCTCAGCGTGTCAAAGGCTGCTGACCAATCAGGACAGGCTACTACAGTGCTGAATCTAGGTAACTTTAGGAAAGCAGTTCTAAAACTACTTCCCTGTAATAGTTATAATAAATCTAACTCGGGCAAGTTGTTGGATTTACTGTAACTATTAATTTGACATCTTGAATGACATTTTTAGCTCACTCCTATCAAAAGATAGACTTCATTAAAGTTAAATAAAGCCTTCCTGTTTTAGCCTATAGAGCTAATGTACTACAGTAGGGAAAATGCAATTGGCAGTTTTTCCTCACCAGGGCTTATAAAAAACATTTTTAATTTCCCTGCTTATTATTATACTGTACCCTGTCCATGGGACACTTAGAATAGACCTTAGGGGTAACTTATATATAAAGATAAGGTCCTTTAAGACTTTGGAAGTACTTTTCATTCCAAAGTTGAATTAGGAAATAGGGCCTGATTTAGGTGGAGGGAATACTAGGATTGGATAGAACAGAATTGAAATACGGCGGACAGGATATCTGTCACATTTGTGATGGAGTATGGGACATCTGCAAAAAAGCCCAGTTTTCTCACAGTCTTGACTGTCATTACTTGTCATTCATGGACTGGATGAACAGAACCAAACTCTGGGGTTTGCTTTCTGACATGGGTCAGGGACCTTCAAGGGTCAATTTTTTCTGAGTTTGTTATTCTCATATACCTGCGTAAGTGAGGTTTGGGGAGTATGGGCACTAGGGCCCTCATAATGAACCTGGCGGTAATCACCGCCGTGCCCACGGTGAACAGAAGACCGCCAGTGGCGGTGGATTGCACACTGCCGAATAATGATGACAAAAAGACAAACCTCCAAACATCCTGCAACCTCCACCCACTGCCAGGGACAATGACAACGGAAAGGCAGCATACCCCACCCCGCCACCGCCATGCAGACAAATCTTCCGCCCACTAAATAATGATGCACAAATCAGTTTAGCGGACAGTGAATGCCGAACGACCATTGGCTATACAGACCGCCACGGCCAGCATTGGACCCACCAACAACAAATGCACACATTGGCAAGTTTGAAACCCACACACATCAACAACACTATAAAACACTCACATACACACCCCACAATCTTTTGCAATGCCAATATCACAACAGATATTGACAACACAACACACAAACACTGAACTCAACATCACACAAGTCACACAAACAAAACACCACCAAAACCCATACATACCCCAAACACCATCACAAGGCACATGCCCAACCACACAACAGCACACTCACCAATACACCTATAACACACCACCCAGAACACACACTATGGCTCCCCCTATGCACCCCCACTTCACAGACAGGAGGCTAAGGACCATGGTGGACGAAATTCTCAGGGTCGAGCCACAACTATTCATGGCACGGGTGCAGCAGACACACGTGGCCTGGGAGATGGAGCTATTGCAGCAGATAGTCAACAAGGTCAACGCAGTGGGAAACCATCCACCCACAAGGGATGACATCTGTAAGAGATGGAACGACCTGCACGGGAAGTTTCAGTCTATGGCATCCAGGCACAACATCGCCGTACCCAAGACTGTTTGTGGTCCTTCACCTACTCCACCTGAATACACCAACTGGGAGGAGAAGGTCCTGGCTATCCTGCACCCCAAGGGCCTCACCGGACTCACCGGAGGACTGGACACAGGTAAGTCAACCATAATTTCTTCATATCCACCACACCTGTAATGCATGTACCAACCTATCCCCTCACTACCATCAGGACCCCATCGCTACCCAGTCCACAACACCCACATCCAAGTTCCCTGCATGCCCACAATCCAACAAACAAATCTCCATCCAGCCCCCGTGCACAGTCACCTACTCCTGCATGGAATCCCAGTGTCACTACAGCACCCACAATGCACCTCCACCCCTCATATAAAATGCAACAAAATGTACATGAAGGGACCTTGCATGCCTCTACAGGGGAATATAAGCATCAAATAGTGCAGACCAGTGCAGCAATTGCCAAAAAAGTACCTGACACCCACATGTCTATTCCCCCACACACAGGCACCACCACCCATGCCACCCGGAAAGAGACGTCAAGGAGTGCCAGCCCTTCACCTGAAAATGGATGCCCCACTCAGGATAGTGCAGAGGGATGTCTGGACAAAGTGGAACTTCCTGGCCCATCACACAGTCCTGGACTGCCACCCTCCAGAAGCCCCACCCAGGATACCACTGACACCCACTACCACTCAGCCACCATCATGAGCTCTGGCCAAACGACCACACACCAGTGTCTCCCGGCCACAGACTGGCTGCCAACATGTACAGAGGCCAGAGTCTCCACCCACCAACAGGCAGGATGATGAAGGGCCAACTGCAAGTGGGACTGACAGACCTATTCAGGGGACACAGGCACAGGGTGCTGGGGCCAGTGGGAGGGCATCAGTGGCCCAGGGGGGTGGCCAAAGGATGGATGCAGCAGCCCAGGAGGTGATATCCGAGGACCTGGGAGCATATCACCATACCCAGGACAGGATGGGCCAGATCCTAGCCACCCTGGAGCAGAATCAGACAAAACACACCACAGTACTTATTAAATGAGACAGACTGTAACTATGCAGTGAAGACAGCAGCATAATTGAACACTACCTTAAAGTCACTGGAAGTATAGTCAGATTAGCTGGGTCCTGGATTTGAGATCTTCCCCCTTTTCTTCCCCGCCATCACTCTCATCCCCTCTCTGAGGTTGCAGGGCTAGTTGAACAGCACCCTCCTCTTTCAGAAGTGCGATAGCTTTCCTCACAGCCAAGTTGTGCAGCATGCAGCAGGCCACCACTATCTTTCACACCTTGCCGGGGACATAGCACAGAGATCCCCCAGAGAGATGGAAACAACTAAATCTTGCCTTCAGGAGTCCTATAATGCACTCTATCACCCTCCTAGTATGTCCATGGGCCTCATTATAATTCCTCTCTGCATCCATCGTGGGATTCCTCACAGGTGTCAGGAGCCATTGCAAGTTGGGGTAGCCAGAATCACTTGCAAAAGTGTGCGGAAGAGGACTTGAACAAACTGCCTTCCCTTGCATTCAGCATGGCTGTCAGCTATGTAACTGATCCACTGTTCTACACACTCACCTATAAGCCAACCTGCTGTTTCTCAGGACAAATGAATCATGGACTGATCCTGAGAACCTGGCATTGACATGTGATATGTACTGATCAGCAGTACACACCCATTGTACATTCATGGAGTGATAGCTCTTACGATTCCTTTACACCTGTTCATTCACATTTGGCGGCATGAGAGCTATGTCGGTTCCATCAATGGCACCTATCACATGGGGGATATTAGCGAAGACATAGAATCCAGATTTGATGGCAGGGAGTTCAGCCCTTTGTGGATACTGGACATAAGGGTGCAAGTGTTGAATGAAAGCATCCAGGAATTTGGACAGGATGTGGCTGAACATTGGCTGTGAGACCCTGTCAGCCATGCCCACTGTCACCTGGATGTAGCCAAGAAATGGAGCACAGAGAGCACTTGCATAGCTGTAGAGATGGCATGCTCATTTTGATTGGCCTGCTTCAGGACAGGATCCATTAATGCACAGAGATCATGGATTGTAGTTCTATTGAGTCGTTAGGTGATAATAATGTGACGTTTCTCCATAGTGTCCAGATCTACCAGGGGTCTTTATACAGATGGGGCCCTCCCTCACCACATGGGTCTGTACCTACCGGGGAGGAAAGAACACATTCTGAGTGTCAAGATACACTTGCATCACATGATGTCACTGTACGTTTCAAAATGCGTCACATAGGTAATGCACACAAACGGAAAGAATGAGGTAACCGTCAGGCAAATGTGTGCTGAGGTTTCTCTGTCATAATGGCATCAGAGTGTGGACACACTTTCAAAGATGGGTACATGTGGGGATCATAGAATCATGTCAGCAAGCGACAAAGGGGAGAGAGAATGGGGCCCTGGATGAGACCCCCGGCCAGGCTATGGAGACGTGGTGGCAGCAAAATGGCAGCCTCCTGCCATCCAGGTACGATAGAGTGGAAGTGACTTAATTCCGCTGGCGTTAGTCATCATGGCAGTAGGCGGTGTTCACCACCGTGGACCTGATCATTGGATTACAGGGTTGTCAATGGGGAACCTTGGCTAATCATGATTGCCACCGGCAGTGAGGGAGCACACCGCCGGGTTACCTGCGCCATTTTGTCAGATCCTTGACACTTGACTCCTGATTTACGTGAAGGGTAGTACTCCACTGCATGTGCTGCTGTGTCCTGACTCCGGTCCCTGAGATGGCATGTGTTACAGGGGAACAGGCCCCAGCCTTCACTACGGAGGACCTGGAGAAGCTGCTGGACGGGGTCCTACCCCTGTATGCGAAGTTGTGTGGGCGACCAGAGGAGCAGGTGAGTTTCCATCTGTCATCCGTAGATGTGTGTGATTGTGGCGGATGCCTGTATGCATGTATGTTCGATGTGTGACTGCCCGGCCGCAGTTTGTCTGGCATGCTCTGCCTCTAATTTGTTTAAATGCATGTCAACAATGGCCATTCCATATGGAACGGCATGACATTTGTATACGGTGCAGCCATACTGACGTCTGTTTCTTTGCTCTGTGTGTCCCATGCAGGTCAGCGCCCATCAAAAGAAAGGCCTGTGGCAAGCCATTGCCAAGGAAGTGCGGACCCTGGGGATCTACAACCGGCAGAGCATCAACTGCAGGAAGTGGTGGGAAACCTGAGGTGCTTCCAACGAGGAAGGGGTGCCCGTTGGACCCTGACACTCCTTAATGACCTGCATACTGGTGGTGGCCTATCCAGATTTGGATGGGCACTTAAAGGCAGCACAGAAGCCACAAGGAGGTGAGTAGCAACACTGTTGTGATACCACTTTGATGGTTGAATTTGGTTGCTGTGGGATATATGCATTGTAGTGCCAGGCACTTAGACAGGTGTGTCTCTGCAGTCCTGCCCCCTCCAAGTCCTTGGGATGGTATAAGAGCTGGTTTTTGCAGGCTCTATAGCCTATGAGGGGTCCCCTTTCTGTCATCTGGTATTCATTGCGGCCTTATGGATTTGTAAGTACTTTGGCTGGACATGGTTTCTCATGGGTGTACTTCACACAGTGTATCAGGGTCCTGTTTCATGAGGTTTTTCAAGTGTATTCTTGGGCCATGCCCACTAGTAAGGGGCACATTCATTACGTATGTTGTTCCTGCTGAGTGTACATTTGTGACCTAGGTGGGAGTGTGTGTGAGCCAAAATGTACATATATTCAGCATTTGACATAGTTCTTTCTTGTTTTGTTTCCCAAGCCCTGTGCTCTTGTGTCCTTTGTGTACATTAGCATCATCTGGCGAGGGAGCTGAGGCACCAGCGAGTGGGTATGCAGCAGCCCACAGTTCCAAGGAGGCAGAGTCAACCAATGCCAAGGGGACCAGCGGGTTGGAGGGTGAGGGGAGTACAATGGGGCTGCAACTACCACTGGAGGTAGTGACTCTGATACCTCCTCCGATGGGAGCTCCCTGGTGGTGGCGGACCCTACTGGGCCCACCCATTCTTTGTCATCTTCCGCCACCCCTATACCATCACCGCCCTCATAGTTGCTCCCCACTGAGTTGCCCGTGCCCACTCACCCAGGAGGGTGGGCTTCACCTCGCCCCAGGCACCTCATCCCCTGCCCCAGTCAGCCCTGCTGCCCTCAGGGAGCAGGCTATTGACTTCCTGAGAACCATCTCTGTAGGGCAGACAACCATCGTGAATGCCATCCAGGGGCTAGCACCCCAGATGCAGCAATGCAAAGCATACCTGGAAGGCATTCATGGTGCCATGTCTGGCCTATAGGCTTCTTTTCAGGCTCTGGCATCCTCTTTGATGGCAGCCAGTGTCCCTTGTCTTTCCATCCTCCCTCTCACCATCTCTACCTCTTCCAGCACCCCACTCCCTTCACCCATCCCAAGCACACATACAAACAGCCATGCACACAGATCAACACACAAGAAGCACACAGACAAACACAAGCACCACACTTCCCACCACAGTCAGGCATACCCAACATACCAAAGCACACAGAACAACATCCACATCCCCCAATGTGTCAACCTCCCCTGCCACCATGTCTGTCACCTCAACATGCACACCCACAAGCCCTGCACCCCCAGTCACTGCTGCTGCCCCCATTCATGTAGTCACCACAACATCTAACATCCAGACATACACCCCTGACACCACACCTGCACTCACCACGACTACATTTAGAGATACTTGCAGCACACTCACCAGACCTGCAGACACCGACAACATTCATCTATACTGGCAGCCTGTCTTCTCCCACTGTGTCCAGCCCCCTCCTCCCAAAACAGTCAAACATTCACACACATCCACACCAGACAAAACCACCACACATAAGCATACTACACAGGCACCTGCATCCACATCCTGCACACCTATACGAGCACTCCCTCAACCTCAACTCCCAGGCCTGCCTCCAAATCCCCTCCAACTGCACCTAAGAAGCTTTTGCTATCCCGTGTTGACCTGTTTGAACCTACTGTCCACCCCGTCTTGTCCCTAAACGTGCCCATGTCCTTGCCCAGTCCACTCCTTCCTTGTCCAAGTCCGCCCCAGTCTGCCCTTCCCATTCCCGTGTCCCTTCCTCAGAGAGGAAGAGGCCCCTTGTTGCCCCAGGTCCCTCTGCCACCCCCCCGGTCCAGGCCCACTCACCCTCCTTTCAAAGGGCAAACCCAAACCCCCACGACCTCCCAAACCTAAGTTCAAGACCCCCCTTCCAGATCTAAGTACCCACACCCGCCACCCCCTACCCCTGTTCCCTGAAGTGCCTGGCTGCCCCATTGATGCCCCTTCCCAATTGGGTACACTTTGCACACATGGGAGTCAAGTTTGAGCTATATAGGCCCTTCCGGGACCTAATGATGGACTGGCCAATGGCTGTATTTGGACATTGCTTTTTTTTACTTAAAATAAAATGTAAGTGCCCAGCAGTGCTGTTGGCACAATATAGTGACGTTGTTCAACGTTTCACTGTGGAGGTGTGGTGTGCACATGTGTGTACATTGGTGCAGGTCCTTGTTGCCTTGTGTCTGGTAAGTACATCTTGTTATGGTATGTGTGGCTTGTGATGTGGGAGGGGTTGGGAATGCGTTGCGGGGTGGGGGTGGGTGTATAACTGTGCCCTTTCTCCCCATGTGTACTAGGCTGCGGTACTTACCATCATCGTCTTTGTCATCGGTTACGGTCTTGGAGGAATATGGCAAGGAGTAGCACTGGCATTATTTCCAACTCTCGCTCCATGTTTGCGTCGGCGTGTTCTGTGTACCTCTGGTGAGTGTTTCCTTTTATATTGTTCGTTTCTGCCATGTTTTGATGGAAGTCTGGTGTTTCATTATTTGGTGCGTGGGTAGGGCCTTTCCTCCCCCGTCCTCATCGGGACTACAAAGATGGTGGTGTATGGATGGACCACTACTTGTTTCTCATGTGCTTCATTATTTGGCAGTCCAGACCACCAGCCTGTTGGCGGTAGTTACAGCCACCGCCGGCGGTGTGGTGTTTACCGCCATTTTCATAATGACCACCTAGGTCTTTTCATTTAACTCATGGTGTCCCACCAGGTTTTGTGATGGCCCCTCTATTATTTATATTATACACTAATAGCTGGAGCTCTTTTTTGCTCACCTATGGACAAAATATGTTGAAGGCTAAGAGCATATTTTTAACTGTGCTGCTATTAACATATGGTGCAAAATTATTTTCTTGGACACACAAAAGCCTGAAGACGCTTATTGATAAATTCAATGGGTTCAGGGATTGCCTAGACATTGTTACAAAAGCCCCCAAATTATGGTCCAAATCACATTAAAACAGGAGTTTTTAGCATTAAGGGGAAAAGGGTTGAAAGGGTTACACAATTTTCCTATGTGGATGTTATCTTTTTCTTGAAAGGAACATGGGTCCCATCTATTTCTCATAGGTACCATAAGTTCACAGAGTCTATTGGTATTATGTTGATAAACTTTGCAATGGACATAGGAAATAAGCCTGTGAAGCCTATGCATGAAATTAATGTTTACCCATTTTGACCTTTTTGGTGGTTTGTGTGGTTACAGCGATTCAAAACACATCCAAGGTGAAGAAAATTGTTTTTGTAGGCTTTTGTTAGGCGTTCCACATCGAAGTCCCAACTTTTTGTACATTAGGAATTGGGACTGATTTTATTGCCTTGGTCCATATGTTGCTTTGGCATTCTGTATGAGTGACTCCCTACACTTCAATTAACCACAAGAGTATATTATATTGTCTTGTGTGTAGGTACATTGCAGATTTGTTAGAAAAATTATTTATATACTAGTACATCTGCTGTTAATAAGAGTGAAATACAATATTCCACAATTCAGTTTAGGGACTTAACCTAATTTAGTAGAGAAGAGGAGGAACTTTTAAAACCATTGAAATTGGATTATGCCGTAAACCACATCACTAAGGCTATTGTACCGTATCTGCTATGGGTATCTAATCCAAGGGAGAGGGCACTTTTAATCAGACTTTGTGTGCAGGAGGTCCATTTGTTGCCTACTCAATTTCCACCTGAGCCAGTTTAACTCAACCACTGTTTTGACCTGTACATGTGATAAGGCTTCTCCTCAATCTCTTTTGCATTTTCTCTTTTTCAGTAAAATGTATCTTACTTTTACTTGCTGTTTTCAGTGCCAACATTGAAATATTATAATTTCATCAACTGTAAACCAGCACTTGTATGTCTTACAAACCTTATGTAAACCTTTAATATGTTCCTCATTGGGAAGTTTTAAAAAAAATGTGCAGTGCCCCATTTTGGAAATCTCTGTTGTTTTAACTTTTTTAGTTCTGTATGAATATCTTCATATTTTCTTGTTCTTGCATGATTATTTCTTGCATAATCACATAAAGATATTGATGTGAAGAAAAAACACTGAAATACTTCCTGTTTGTCGTGGTGGCAGCCAATCAAATGTCAGCAGGAGATCTGTTGTGTCTACGGTGTCTCCATGCACATAGATATGCAATTTCTTTTGAGCTTTTATTGCTCAAAAACTATTGGATGGATTTACATGAAAATACAATAAGCACTCTTGTTGACCAAGATTTATCTTTCTGCCAAATTTGGTGTAAATCAGTTCAACGGTTTGGGCTGTAGCTGTGTTTAAAGTTCCTATATAAAATTTAAAAGGGAAAATGTGTTTTGGGAGCCCCATGTTTTCTAGGGCCCCACTTGACTGATCACCCCAAAACGTTCCACATGCGGACTAGTCAAAAGGTACCAGTTTTTTAGAAAGTATTGTGGAGAATCGACAAACAGTAACAAAGTTATTAGCAACAAAATAAAGGCATTTCCTGTGGAATTATGATACAAACTATAAGTACCCAGTGGCAAATCCCACTTAGTAATAGACATTTATTACAGAGTGATAGTAGCTACTCTGAAGTTAGAGTTAGAATTATCGGACATAGGAATTCTTCAGATGTTCCACCATTAATAATTAGCACCTGTTTGACAAATCTCCACAAACTTTGCAGACCTATTCCTCTTTCTACACTGGTGGAGTATGCGTCAAGGGGGTGCAAAGAAAAAAGGTGGGGCCCAAAACACATTCGGACTCCAATGAATTATCTATAGATCTTGTACTCGCGTGGAAACAGCTGGATGGATTTGAATTCAATTTGGCAGGAATATACATTATGGTGTGCAGAATATCCATTTAGGTACTGCAGTTAATTAGTATAGGTGGGCAGAGTTCCAAAGAATTACATTATATTTCAGTGAGATGCCAAGGAATTATACAATGAAGCGGGGTGGCATTCTGTGCCATTTTCTTAGCTTAAAATTCTCCCATGCATCAAAAAACTGATGTGAGGATGCCTTTTCCACTAAGAAAATAGCAAAGCCACCCTTACAGTGCAGTGACTTCTGCAGAGTATGTAAGGGAGCTGAGGGGTATGCGCTGCAGTGTTTTCTAAACAGGGCCAGAAGAGGGAGCAGTACCTCTATGTTTAAAAACCACTGCAGATTAAACATTAAAGAAATCACGGTAGTACATACACCTCAGCACCCTTACGTACTCTGCAGTAATCAAAGCACAGTATGTAAAGGCGTGGAGGGGGATGCACTGCAGTGCATACCCCTTTCACCCTTACATACTCTGCAGTAATTACTGCAAAATATGTAAGGGCACTGAGGGGAATGCACTGCAGTGCAGTCAGTGGCTTCGAAACAGGGCTGGGAGAAGTCCCTCTATGTTTATAAACCACTCAGATTCAATTTTAATCTGCAGTGATTTTTAAACATAGAGGGATTGCTCCCTCTTCCAGCTCTGTTCAGAAACCAACTACTGCAGATGAATTCTGCTGGTGGAGAGGTGGCAATTGTGGGTAATCTGCATTACATTACAGAGTTAGAAATGGGGTCTTTGGTTGGCAGGCAGGTTACCCCGTGTCCAAGCAAGGACCCTCACTCTAGTCAGGGTAAGTCACACACAATCCAAATTACCCTGTGCCCACCCTCTGGTAGCTTGGCACTGAGCAGTCAGGCTTAACTTAGAAGGCAATGTGCAAAGGGTGCAATAAATCATACAATAACACCATATAGCACCACAAAAATACACCACACAGTGTTTAGAAAAATATATAATATTTATCTGCTAAGAAGCAGGACAAAACAATTAAAATGCAATAAGTAGATGTTGAGATATCACTGTAAAAGTGATATAAAGTATCTTAGGTCTTTTAAAAACAAGTAAATGTCTCTTAAAAATAATAAAGGTCTCTTGCAAGCACAAAGTACCTGGTTTGCGTGCAAAAGCTCCACAAGGGACCGTAGAGGAGGCGATGTGTGGAAGACGGAGCGGTGTGCGTCAATTTCGCCACTTAGCACACAGACTTGCGTCGTTATTTTCCACCCAGGGGAAGGCTGTGTGTCGATTTCTGGCACGCAGACTTGGTTCCACTTCAGATTGCTGGGTTTTCTGGCACCCCGGGGTCTGTGTGTGGAATTCTGGGCTTGCCGAGCGAAGTCACAAGCGCTGCGTTAATCCAGTGAGCGTTGCGGGGAAATTTCTCCCGCAAGGCAGGCGCCGCGTCGATCTTCTCTCTGGAAGTCGGGCTGTGTCGTCCTGGGTCGGCTGTGCTTCGATCCAGAGGGCCGTACGTCAAAGTTCCGGTCGCAACACAGGCGCCGTGTTGATCTTCTCCTTTCGAAGTCGCGCTGCGTCATCCCGGTTCAGCGTGCAGTGAATTTCTCCCTCAGGCAGGCTGTGCGTCGTTTTTAGCAGGCTGGGCATCGAATTTTCACCGCACAAGGACTCCAGTTGCAGGAGTGAAGTCTTTTTTGTCCTTAGACTTCCGGGAACAGGAGGCAAGCTCTAGCCAAGCCCTTGGAGAGCACTTTTCAGCACAGCCAGGGAGCAGCAAGGCAGCAGGGCAACAGCAAGGCAGCAGTTCTTGTCAGAAAAGCAGTACCAGTGAGTCCTTTGGGCAGCCAGGCAGTTCCTCTTGGCAGGTCTGATTCAGGGATTCTTCACCAGCAGGTTTCTTGTCCAGAAGTGTCTGTGAGGTAGAGTGTCTACCTCAAGAAGCGTCTAAAGTCTGTGGTTTTGGGTCCTCTTCTTATACCCATTTTGGCCTTTCAAGTAGGCTTACTCTAAAGGAAAGTCTCACTTGATTGTGAAATTCTGCCTTACCCAGGCAAGGCCCCAGACACACACAAGGGGGTTGGAGTCTGCATTGTGTGAGGGCAGGTACAGCCCTTTCAGGTGTGAGTGACCACTCCTCCCCTCCCTTCTAGCACAGATGGCTCATTGGAATATGCAGGCTACACCCCAGCCCCCTTTGTGTCACCGTCTGGAGAGAGGGGCAAACAGCCCAACAGTCAAACTAACCCAGACAGGGAATCCTCAAACAGGCAGAGTCACAAAATGGTTCAAGAAAGAAAATGCCCACTTTCTAAAAGTGGCATTTTCAAACACACAATCTTAAAACCAACTTTACTAAAAGAAGTATTTTTAAATTGTGAGTTCAGAGGTCCCACACTCCACATGTCAATCTACTCTCAAAGGGAAGCTATGCTTTAATCATGTTTAAAGGCAGCCCCCAGGTTAACCTATGAGAGAGATAGGCCTTTCAACAGTAAAAACCTAATTTGGCAAATTACACTGTCAGGACACATAAGACACATTATTATGGTGGTCATTCCAACCTTGGCGGTAAAAGGCGCTTACCGCTGTCAGAAGACCGCCACAACAGGCAAACCGCCAAAATACAGACATCCACAAAAGTCTGCAACACCAAAGGGCAGCGAGAAACTGGCGATGACCAAACCTCCACCGTCACGCCAACAGAAATACGCCCACACTATCACGACACACGAATCCACTCGGCGGTCTTTCAACCGTGGTATACCATTGGCGGTACACACCGGCGCGCTCAAAATACACACACACCTACAAAACACAGCCACATTGGACAATTACAAATACACATACCTGATACACATACACACACCACTCCCACACACCCAACACAATATAAAACACACACCCACATCACCCTCAAACCCCCACTCCTACAGAATCGGGACCACACACTGAGAAAAAGAGAACTGAGCACCCAGACGCGCATTTTACTTTCACCCAGCAATATTTCCACACACTTCACACAACACACCAATACACATCACCACACAATCCACCCCACACATCACCCACACCACCCCATGGCACCACAAAGACACCCCAGGTTCTCGGAGGATGAACTCAGGGTCATGGTGGAGGAAATTGTACGGGTAGAGCCACAGCTATTCGGAACACAGGTGCAGCACACCACCATTGCCAGGAAGATGGAGCTATGGAGCAGAATAGTCGATAGGGTCAACGCTATGGGACAGCACCCAAGAAATAGGGACGACATCAGGAAGCGGTGGAACGACCTACGGGGGAAGGTGCGTTCAATGGTATCCAGGCACAACATCGCGGTGCAGCGGACTGGCGGCGGACCCCCACCTCCTCCCCCAGAATTTACAACATGGGAGGAGCAGGTCTTGGCAATCCTGCATCCTGAGGGCCTCGCAGGAGTAGGAGGAGGAATGGACTCTGGTAAGTCTCATCTTCACTACTTCATCCCCCCCACCCCACCAGCATGCCAACTCATACCCCCACCCTCATCCTCACCCCCATTACATCCTACTCCTTGCTAATGTATCCCCATCACAGCCCACCCATCCCAACCCCTGCATGCGACCACAAAGCATGGACACCCATCAACAAAGCATGCCCACTGCACATACCCATCCCCCCCAAACCACCGTCACAAAAGCCCCCACACGGGAATGCCAGTACTGGGGTACACGGGCACCCACCCATTACACGCTATGGCACACACAAATGCTACAACCATACTTTTATACCCCTGCAGGACCCGAACGCCACGTCACCGCGCAGGAGGGTCCACAAATGTCCACTCCACCCCCAGAAGAGGCCCACAGTGAGGACAGCAGCTCTGTCGACCTGGATCTAGATGACCAGCCCGGCCCATCGGGGACCTCTGGACAGTCGGTTCCCCTCAGACAGCCACAGCCCATAGCAGACCTTCCCCCCTCTGGGAACACCAGCACAGCACCCACCCAGCGGGCCCATACCTCTGTCCCCACGACACGTCAATCAGCGGTGTGTCCACCACTACAGGGCACCCAGGTTAACCCACCACCCCAACAACAACAGGGACCTGGGGGCAGTGGTAGTGGGCACACGGTCCAGGGGACAGAGGCCCAGGGAAACAGGGGAACTGGGAGGGCTGCTGTGCGACAAGGGGGGGACAGGCCCAGGGAACCCACTCTCCACGAGGCCCTCTCCTCCATCATGGGAGCCTACCATCATTCCCAGGAGACGATGGCGACGGTACTGGCCAGGTTTCAGGAGATCCAGCTCCTGCAGCAGGAACAGTATCTGGGGTTCAGGGAGGAACTACGAAACATCAGTTCCGCCATGGGCACCATTGTAGGGGCTCTGAATCTGACACGCGGGACAAAGTGGCACCACAAAGGGCCCCTGACACTAGCATGGACCAAGAACTGCCTACCACCTCTGCCGGCGCTATTGGACAGGAGGCCCCGCCACAGGACCAACAGGCCACCAGCACCCCACCCCCTGCAGAAGGAGAACCACCCCGCAAGCGGGCCCTGAGATCCAGGAAGAAGACAGAGTAAGATGCCAAGACCCCTGCCAGAAAAGGATACCTCCCTGATTGTCATCCCACTGTCCCACATTGTCAACCTGTCCATCCTTAAACTGCCCCTGCTCCACTTTCCACAGGCATTTGGACAATGCACCTGTGATACAAATAGTCTGGACTCTGCCATGGACAATCCTCCACCATCACCCCTCACCGATTTGCAACCACCCACCAATATAGAGCATTGAAATAAACACAGTTCCTGCACAAAACAATCAGGAGTCTGGCTGTGAGTTTGTACAAATGTATTAGACATTACCGTGCCAGAAATGCATATTTACATTGTGATGCCAACATACCACTGTCACACAGCTGTAGTCCATGGGGAAACAAAGCAGATGTCACGCAGTGGGGCCCACATCTCTGAAATTGGAAGGAAAAGTCACAACTCAGTTACCATACACTGGGGGAAAAGGTCAGACAGTAGAGAGGCAGTAAGGGTTGAGTATATGTAATATGCCGGGTTGGAATCTTACCTGTGTGTCATTGAAAATACTGCTGTATTACTGCGTTCCTGTTGTCTATGTCGTCCTCTTCGGCTTCCTCGTCTTCACTCTCCACAGGCTCCACAGCTGCTACAACACCACCATCTGGACCATCCTCCTGCAGAAAAGGCACCTGGCGTCGCAAAGCCAGGTTGTGAAGCATACAGCAGGCCACGATGATCTGGCACACCTTCTTTGGTGAGTACAATAGGGATCCACCTGTCATATGGAGGCAGCGGAACCTGGCCTTCAGGAGGCCGAAGGTCCGCTCGATCACCCTCCTAGTTCTCACATGGGCCTCATTGTACCGTTCCTCTGCCCTTGTCCTGGGATTCCTCACTGGGGTCAGTAGCCATGACAGGTTGGGGTAACCAGAGTCACCAATTAGCCACACACGTTGCCTCTGGAGTTGACCCATCACATAAGGGATGCTGCTATTCCGCATGATGTACGCGTCATGCACTGAGGCAGGGAACTTGGCATTAACATGGGAGATGTACTGGTCTGCCAAACACACCATCTGTACATTCATAGAATGATAACTCTTCCTGTTTCTGTACACTTGTTCACTCCTGCTGGGGGGTACTAAAGCCACATGGGTCCCATCAATGGCACCTATGATGTTGGGGATATGTCCAAGGGCATAGAAGTCCCCTTTCACTGTAGGCAAATCCTCCACCTGAGGGAAAACGATGTAGCTCCGCATGTGTTTCAGCAGGGCAGACAACACTCTGGACAACACCTTCGAAAACATAGGCTGGGACATCCCTGATGATATGGCCACTGTTGTTTGAAATGACCCACTTGCAAGGAAATGGAGCACTGACAGCACCTGCACTAGAGGGGGATCCCTGTGGGTTGGCGGATTGGTGACATCAGGTCTGGCTCCAGCTGGGCACACAGTTCATGAATAGTGGCTCGGTCAAGCCTGTATGTCAGTATGACATGTCTTTCCTCCATTGTCGACAGGTCTACCAGCGGTCTGTACAGGGGAAGATTCCTCCATCTCCTCGCATGTCCCAGCGGACGGTGCCTATGAAGGACAACAGCGAGCACAGAGTCAATCAACCCATGGGGTACGTAACCACAGCTTGCACAAAACACGATTCCCAATGCATTGAATGGCTTGTATGAGTGTTGATGCAAGGCCTAGGTATGTGTGACGCTGTAAAAAGTAAGCCATGTGGGCCCTACAAATAGCGGCTGCCTGACCTGTGAAGTGCGACAATGGGATGTGAGGTAAATGCGCTGGCGTGGCACACCGTGGCGGTAGGCGGTCAAAGACCGTGGCGCGAAGCAGCATTGGTTGACATTGAACCCTAAGGGTCTCAGGAGCCAATGACGATGTGCGCCGGTGGTCGCGGTACACACCGCCGCGGTACGCACCGCCGCGGGCGTGACCGCCATTTTCTATCTGCTTAATCACTCAATACCTGATCTTCGACAGGAGAGGACCTACACTGCAAGTGCTGCTGTGACCTCGGTCTGGAAGAGACAATGGCTCATGCGACTGGGGAAAGGGCCCCTGCCTTCACTGCTCAGGAATTGGAGAAACTCGTGGATGGGGTCCTCCCCCAGTATGCGCTACTCTACGGTCCTTCAGACCAACAGGTAAGTACACTGGGACCATGCTTAGTGGCCAATGCCTGTGTTGAGTGGGGTGGATGAAAGATGGTGGGGAGGGGAGCGATTGAGGCATGCATCAAACGACGGATGAGAGCATGTGCCACATGGCAAGGGTAGGGATGGGGGGCCACTCACATTGAGGGTGCAGAAGGTGATGACTCTTTTTCTACCCCTGTACATTTCACATAGGTCAGCGCCCACCAGAAGATTGATATTTGGCGTGCCATCGCCAAGGATGTCCGGACCCTGGGGGTCCACCAGAGACGGGGCACCCACTGCCGGAAGAGATTGGAGGACATCCGACGCTGGAGCAGGAAGACGGCGGAGGCTCAGCTGGGGATGGCCTCCCAACGTGGGAGGGGTGCCAGTCGGACTTTGACCCCCCTGATGTTCCAGATTCTGGCGGTGGCCTACCCCGATTTGGATGGGCGCATGAGGACATCACAGCAGACACAAGGGGGTGAGTACACTCTCATTCTGGTGACTTTCAGCGCAGTGGAGGTGTCTGGGTGGGGGAGTAGGGCTGTGGGTATCCCTAGGCCAGGGCGAATTCTGTAGGCTAGGCCCCTCCGTAAGGCATGGCCCTGTGCCCCCGCCCCCCACCTCTGTAGGGTGCCAAGTACAGCTATTCATGGCCCTGTGTCATCTATGTGTGCAGATGTCGTCCATAGGCTTGTAGGCCATGTCCCACGGATTGAGTAGTGGACCACAAGTGTGCGGCGTAGTGCAGGGGGCTTCTGTGTCTGTCCTGTCCGCCAACGGTGTCGCCAATGCATGCACTCAACATGTCTTTATTTCCCCCCCCTTTTTTGTGGTTTTCCTGTTCATGTGTGCATTAGCATCATCAGGCGGAGGAGAAGTGGCATCGGAGCATGAGGGAGTTGCATCCCACATGGCCATGGAGGGCCATGCAACGGATTCCGATTTCACCAGTGGGACGGAGGGCGAGGGGAGCTCCACAGCGGGGACTCGGGCAGACATAAGTGACATGGACTCGTCCTCTGAAGGAAGCTCCCTTGTGGTGGCGGCAACATCTGTGCCCCCCGCAACAACAGGTACATCCGCCACCCAGCGCACCAGCACCGCCCTCCCAGCAGCCCCTCAGCGTTTGCCCCGTGCCCGTTCACCCAGGAAGGTGGGCATCTCCTTCGCCCCAGGCACCTCAGGCCCTGCCCCAGTCACCCCTGCTGCCCTCAGTGAGGAGATCATTGACCTCCTGAGGACGCTCACTGTTGGGCAGTCTACCATATTGAATGCCATCCAGGGTGTCGAAAGAGAGGGGCACCAGAGTAATGCATACCTGGAGGGCATTCATTCTGGTCAGGCTGCCCTTCCGCGATCGTTCAACACTCTGGCCTCAGCACTGATGGCAGCCATTGTCCCTGTCTCTAGCCTCCCCCCTCCAACTTCCTCCACCCAGACCCTATCACCTGTACCTCTGCCTATCCCAGACACACCATCAGACCAGCCTGCACACACCTCAACACACAAGGGAAGCTCAGGCAGACATCAGCACCACACATCACACAGGCATTCACCCAAGCCACATCCACATACAGACATACCAACACCCACTGCCTCCACTGTGTCCCCCTCCTCCTCGTCTCCCTCCTCCCTCCCTGTCACGTCTCCACTCACACCTGCATGCACTACATCTTCAGCCACTACGTCCATCACCAGCACACACACCAGAACCCCCCGCACACGTGCAGTCACCACCCCCACTGCCATTTACACGTCCCCTGTGTCCTCTCCCAGTGTGTCTGTGACCCCCTCTTCCAAGATACACAAACGCAGGCAGCCACCCACCCAACAGCCATCCACCTCACGACAGCCTCCAGCCCAAGCACCTGCACCCAAAGACACCAGACTTCAAACTCCAACAACTACATCCTCTTCCTCCACTCCCATACCCACTACACCTACCCCTCCCATTGCTCCTAAAAAGCTTTTCCTGTCCAAACTTAACCTCTTTCCACCAACTCCCCCACCCCGTCCATGTCATAGGACTCCAGTCAGCACCTCAGCCACTACAAAACCGGGCCCTGTCATGACAGTCTGCCATGGACTATGGAGTCCCCCACCCTCCAGGGCAGCCAGTTCAGTACGGAGCCAAGGCACGGGCAGCCCACCCCGGAGAAACAATCAAAGATAGGCAGTGGCCGGCGCGAGAGGGTGAAGACACCAGGCACAAAAACCCCTACCATGGCTCCGGCAGGAGGTGTGGAGACAGCTGTCACACCGCCCAAGGTGGGGAAGGGCCACAGGCGATCAGGGAAGGCTGGGAAGGGCAGCACGGCCGACAAGACCGCCGCCAGCCCCATCCCAAGTGGGCAGGAGGCCACCAACATGCCCGGCACTGCAGCCCAGGAGGCCCCCGCCAGCCCCAACCCAGGTGGGCAGGAGGCCACCAACATGCCCGGCACTGCAGCCTAGGAGGCCACAGGACAGGTGGCAAATGAGCTCCACGCCATGGCCAGATCCGCTGAACTGGGCTCTTCATCTCAAGCACCGCTGAACTGGGCACTTCATCTCAAGCACCGCTGAACTGGGCACCGCCGTCTCAAGCACTGCTGAACTGGGCCCTTCATCTCAGGCACCGCTGAACTGGGCACCGCCGTCTCAAGCACCGCTGAACTGGGCCCTTCATCTCAAGCACCGCTGCACTGGGCACCGCCGTCTCAGGCACCGCTGAACTGGTCACCGCCGTCTCAAGCACCGCTGAACTGGTCCCTTCATCTCAAGCACCGCTGAACTGGGCACCGCCGTCTCAGGCACCGCTGAACTGGGCACCGCCGTCTCAAGCACCGCTGAACTGGGCCCTTCATCTCAAGCACCGCTGCACTGGGCACCGCCGTCTCAGGCACCGCTGAGCTGGGCACCGCCGTCTCAAGCACCGCTGAACTGGGACCTTCATCTCAAGCACCGTTGCACTGGGCACCGCCGTCTCAGGCACCGCTGAACTGGGCACCGCCGTCTCAAGCACCGCTGAACTGGGCCCTTCATCTCAAGCACCGCTGAACTGGGCACCGCCGTCTCAAGCACCAGCTGAACTGGGCCCTTCATCTCAAGCACCGCTGAACTGGGCCCTCATCTCAAGCACCGCTGAACTGGGCCCTTCATCTCAAGCACCACTGAACTGGGCCCTCATCTCAAGCACCGCTGAACTGAGCCCTTCATCTCAAGCACCGCTGCACTGAGCACCGCCATCTCAAGCACCAGCTGAACTGGGCCCTTCATCTCAAGCACCGCTGAACTGGGCCCTTCATCTCGAGCACTGGTGAACTGGGCACCGCCGTCTCAAGCACCGCTGAACTGGGCCCTTCATCTCAAGCACCGATGAACCATGAGCGCCAGGGGCTTGGCCCGCATCTTAGTCGGGTAGGCCTGCACGAAGCAGTCTGGGCACCAGGCCCCACCCAGAACCAGTGGCGACTGTTATCCACTTGTGAGACTGTGGCTTTGCACTCCCCAGGATATAACAGTGGGCAACCCACCCTCTGTAGAGACTTGAGAGACTGTGGCTTTGCACTCCCCAGGATATAACAGTGGGCAAGCCACCCACTGTAGAGACTTGAGAGACTGTGGCTTTGCACTCCCCAGGATATAACAGTGGGCAAGCCACCCACTGTAGAGACTTGAGAGACTGTGGCTTTGCACTCCCCAGGATTGAACAGTGGCCATGGAGGCCCCTCGTGGATCTGGCGTCGTGGACTCATCTGGCTGAGGTGCCCCCCCTTCCCTTCCCCCTGAGGTGCCTGTAGTTTTGCTATCTGATGCCCCTGCAGTGTTCTCTCCATTGGAGTCAGGTATCTTGTGTGGGCTTTGCCCATGTGATTTGGGCCCAGTGGTCCACGGACAATACATGCTACAATGCTCAGACTTGTACATATATGTATATAACAGTTTTTGATGTAGAATTATATTTTTCAGCCAGTAAAACAATATATTCCTATGTTTAGAATCATTTCCTTTTGTGTTTGCATTCTTCCGGGGGGTTTGGGGGTGTCACTCTGATGTGTTGGTACGCATTGATGTGTGTGTTGTAGTGGGTGAGGGTGGGTGTGTCGCGTATGTGTGTACCCGTAATATTTTCTCCATCCCCCTCCCCTGTGTCGTAGGTGCAGTACTCACTGTTGTCTTCTGCGCCGGCGTTCGTGCTCCTGGTAGAGGAGTAGGTACACAATCGCTGGGAGTATGTGGAGTTCGGGTTCCATGCTGTCCTTATTCCTCGTGGGCTGTATGGAGGTGAGCGTTTTCCCTTCGAAATGGCTGTTTCCGCCGTGTTTTTATCGGCGGGGATACCGCCCCGGAAAAGGTGGCGGATTGGTAGGTTGTGATAGGGTGGGCGGTACATTGTCTCCCGCCTGTCTGTTGGCGGTGACCGCCGCGCTGTTTGTTTGTGCCACCGTGGCGGGCGGTGTGGTAATGTGGCGGTCTCTGTTGGCGGTTTCCGCCAGGGTCGGAATTCCATTTTTTTCCCCACCAGCCTGTTTGCGGTTTGGCCGCTGGTTTAACACCGACCGCCAGGGTTGGAATGACCCCCTATATGTCCTACCCTAACCATACACTGCATCCTGCCCATAGGGCTACTTAGGACCTACATTAGGAGTGTCTTACATATAGGAAAAGGGAAGGTTTAGGGCTGGCAAGTGGGTACACTTGCCAAGTCGAATTCACAGTTTAAAACTGCACACACAGACACTGCAGTTGAAGGTCTGAGACATGATTACAGTGCTACTTATGTGGGTGGCACAATTAGTGCTGCAGGCCCACTAGGAGCATTTGATTTACAGGCCCTGAGCACCTCTAGTGCACTTTACTAGGGACTTACTAGTAAATCAAATATGACAATCATGGACTAACCAATCAACAGTACAATTTACACAGAGAGCATATGTACTTTAGCACTGGTTAGCAGTGGTAAAGTGCTCAGAATTCAAAAGCCAAACGTTTGGGGATGACCCTGTAAAAAGGGCCAGGTCCAACAAAGAGTAACACTTATTCACCAAATTCTCCAAATTCCACCAGTGAAATTAAACATTCCACTTATGCTTAGTAAGTAGGGTACGTATTTTTTGGAGTCATAATGCATTTTAAGTTAGTGATAACTGTAGTTTCAGTAGCTTCTCAAATGTTTGCTGTATTCCATGGTATTTTGTGGGAGTACTGGAGTATATAGGGATGACAAGTCATTATGTGATTGGCTAATGACTGCCTTTAGAAAGTTAAATGCACCAATGTTGACTTTAGCTACTCTTTGGCTGTGTTCTACATTTTGCTTTTTGATAGAGCTAAGTAGTAGGTCTGATATTTCCACTACATATTACCACTTTATGTAATGTGGTAACACGTAGGGAAAAATACTTATAAGTTTTTATATATTTAAGAAATGAACAGAGTACCACAGTACTGCCTCTGGAGTACTGTGCAACTTAAAAAATAAAACAATTAAAATATGTTAGAAATTTTAAGATATACTGTAATGCCCTATATTTTACAAATATAGGCCCTCATTATGAACATGGCGGCAATCACCACTCCGCCGGCAGTGGCGGCAACTACCGTCAACAGGCTGGTGGTCCAGACCACCAAATAATGAAGCACATGAGAAACAAGTAGCGGTCCATCCACACACCGCCAGCAGTGGAGTGGCGAGGAGGACGGAGGAGGCCGCCTACAGGCAGACGGAAAGGCCCTATCCACTCACCAAATAATGAAGCACAAGACCGTCGTCAGTTCCTGGGGGGAAAAGGAAACACTCACTGTAGGCACACACAACACACCGAAGCAGTCATGGAGATAGAGTTGCAAATAATGCCAGTGTTGATCCTTGTGAGAGAGCGTAGTTTAAATATTACATGTACTAAAAGTGAAATGCTTAATGATGCTGCATAGAAAACGACAATAATTAGTGTTTTGCTTAAACACGCATCTGAATTACGACTATAATGTGTGAGGTTACCAATATACGTGAACTAACAATAATGAGTAAAACTGTTCATGCTATGGTTTTATATTAACATTTACTATATCGCATTTGTATTAAAAAAATCTCATAGGCCTTAAGTTAGCGTGAGTTATAGATTTAGCTGCCTAGCTCTCATATTAAAGCATTTTTCTCTGTTTTCTAGTGTGCTGACTCGCCATGACCCTGCACTTGTTCCTTTCCTTTCATTTCATGTATCAACCCAGATTCTGTTCTCACTTTCATGCTCGTTGTTTAGTATGAGTTGTGTACAAAAGTTGAAACAAAAGTAGATTAATGTAATGTACAAGGACGTTTAACCATGGACAATGGAAACTCATGACCCGAGAAGACGTGCCAAATGGTGAAGTAAATTCCGGATGTGCCACCTCCGAATGCGCCAAGTATGAAGACCAATCAAAATGTTATGGATTATCATGGGGTGACAATTGGAATTACCTAATGCTTAATTTGATAGGTTAAAGATAGTGGGGTATGGTAAATGTCCAATAGAATTTTGGGGGAAGGTATTATGAAAAAGGGATAAAAACCCATGTCACAGAAGGGATGTTAGTACTAGGTAGGGAATGCTGTTGATTTTATCCAGAAACTCTGTCACTCTGTTTGGTGATTTGAGACTTAGTAAACCATCCTCACCCATAGACTGCCCCTTTATGCTTCTCCTCCTTATGAGGGAAGTGTCCCCTGTCCTTTAGAAAAGTTAGACTGATGGCGACTGTCTGTTGACCTGAAGACGAAGACTGATCCTGTGTGCTGACCTAATCCTTGGAGGGTAATTATGACAATGCGATTTGTAATTTGTCTGTTTGCTTTTCCTTTCTAGGTACCAACTGCTCAATTTTTGATAGAAACCATAGCTAGATGTTTTCTAAATTGGTGTTCTAAATTGTTTTGCATGAAGCCCAAACATGCTGATGCTAATTAGTGGTTAGGATAGGTCATTACTCTGACTGACGCGATTAGACAAAGACTGACGATGCGCTATGCTGAACAGAGACTTACGTGATATTAATTGTGTTCTGATCTATGTTCACGCCGTGCTATGTTCTTATGTTTGTGATTCTTGCATTAATGAAATCTTATCACAGTTGCCATATTGTGACTATGTCCTTATGCTTCTTGGTTCTGAGATTGACTCTCCTGCTCGTAGATTGTAATCAATAGGGAATAAAATTCATAAAATACTATTAGAAGGTGTGGTTATTCATGGCTGAAAGGTCATGGTTGCGTCGACAATTTGATTAATGTCTTTAACCAAAGTAAAGTGCATTGTGGTGATGAATATTGATGACATTATTGATATATTGCTTGACATATTGATCAGTTATCTCGTCCTACGGTGTCTCACCACTGGGTCACAAGATTCATTGGCCTAAAACGAGTCCTAATGTGTATAAATTAACATAAAGGGACGCGTTAACAGTTCTGGTAGCAGAGCGACGGTTTTGGCCCTTAGGGGCCCTAAGACGGAGAACCATTGTTTAATTTGTTTTTCTGTGATAATGCAAATTGGAGGTATGATGGGTTTCAGAGTTCACCATGACTTTCCCGGGATCTCAGAGCCCACCTAAGTGAGTTGGGGATGTTCTCGGCGCCATAATGTGTGTGGTTTAGGGTTTTGCGCTTGCTAGCTTATGCCTTTTTGCGGGTGATTGCGAGATTTGTGTGTATTTAGGCCAAGTGTGTGTTGTTTAGTAGGAGTAGGCGTACTCCGCAGTATGAGAGTAGGGAAGTCGGCGTACTTCATATGAGTGTGGCGCTTGGTGCTAAAAAATTATCCACGTGGTTGGTTGTTTATGTACGGACCTGTCGTGGTCTAAGACTCCGGAGCATGTTGACAAGTGTAGAAGACACTTGGAATTATGTTGTAATCTGTGCGGTTTAGTAGGTCAATCGGGCGTGGTTGACAAGTCAGGTTTGAGTTGAAACGTATGTGTGAAACCTTCGATGGAGATTTGGCAAATTCTAAAGTGCACTAGGACGAGCCATTGACAAGTCGAGAGTAGAATTTGCGGGTCGAATTCTACTTGCATATGCGGGAGCTGATAAGGAGAAAGTAGCGGCCGAGGCTTCAAGTGAAATCTCTGTAAAGTTCTAAAGCAAATGTGTTACCCTTCCTGTAGTAAACCAGCAGATTTGTGTTGTCATTTAAGGTGCTTGAAATAATTTGCATTAGTTTGTATGAATTTAGTGAGGAGCGGACGAGCCGCAAGACTTTGTCAGCTGCAGTGTGTGTGAGTGTGACGTCAGTGGTGCTGCGCTGAGATAGGTTAGTTGTCGAGAGGGGTCACGCACGGATTGGCTGCCGTCCGTGAGAGGCAATAGGTTGAGAAAGGTGGGTGAAGAGTGTCCTAGGAACTAAGTCACTTCTGATTAAAATACAAACAAGGGAAAATCGCAAAATGAATTTTGTTAAAGCATTTAAGAGTGCTCTGAAGGGAGACACATATATCGTAGCAACTGAGAGGGAGCCTACACCACCGAGGGTACCCCAGCTTATATGGTTATGGAAGAGAAGGGTGTTGCACCATGTTTATGGATGAAACAGTGGCGCAAACTAACAGAGAAGGAGGGATGTTTAGCGTTTCCGGAATCCAAAGTTGTTGGAAAACTTAAGGTGGATGTTAAGTACACAGAAACCACCTCCGAGGCCAGCTCAATATGAGGCTTTAGCGATTTGGGATTTGATGGCTCTTAAACATAGACAAGAAAGGTTCCATAGAAGGCTGAGAAGGGCAGAAAAATCCTATGCTGAGGCTAGATGGGATAATGAGAATAAAATGTGGAGAAGGGGATTTGTTGACGGACTAAAGCTGTTCCCAGCAATAACACAGGGAGAATAAACACAGGGAAAGAAAGCCTCCTGTAAGACAGATAAAGACTCAGGCAAATCTAAAGAGAATAAAAGACCTTGGGAAGAGGAAGATGATTCAGACGATGAGGAATTTATGGACAGATTACTACATGATCGCCCGCCACCTTATGCGGTGAGCGATAGTGCTCCAAGCACTAGCATGGGTCCTGGGAACCAGACGCAGGAAAAGGGAGTTGCTGATACGGCACAGACTAGTGATACGGCTTCGATACAGAATGGTGTCAGTGTACCCACTGCACCAGACATACCGATACAGTTGCAACCTCCACCGCAGATACAGAGAATCTATCCAAACGTTCCAGTACTTGAGACTACTACAAATCTGATAGTGCCGCCAGACCCGATATACACGAAATCAAAGTTAGTACAGATTATGTCAACTCCGAAATTACTGTCCCAACCGCAACCACAGCTGATACCAGAGTACAACCCTGTAGCTGGTCCGCCATTAGTACCTGTTCCGGGTACCTTGGAACAGACCTATGGAGTTACTGCTCCACGAAGTCTGGGACCAGGTTAGACACCTGCTGCCATATCATTGCCAATCACTGTCGGTCCACCAGTGCCATTGTATGCGCAGGGCAAAACTGGCATATGTGACCAGGGGGTAATGACTCGAGATGTGATAAGAGGAGAGTCCATGGGAACTCCCCAGATAATGGCACCAGGAGAACAAACAGTTGAACAGCCGCGGTCTTTAATGGACCTTAGCCCAGTGGGAGCACCCATAGAAGCAATACGTCAAGCAGGACCAGGGGTTTTAACTCCTCAGACGATGAGCACAAACACCTCGCATTCACCAATGATACATGCAGGGACCATCTCATTACAGGGTTTTACAGTTCAACAGCTAAATGAATGGCTAGAGAAGACTTATACTTCACAGAAGGCTGCAGTGGTCACAGTTGAACCAGAAAAGGAAAAGCAAGACGAGTGCCTGAACCTTGTAAGATTAGGGGCAGAAGCTGCCGAGTTAGTAGAAGGTACAATGGGAGAAAACAGATTGGAGACATACATGGAAGCAGAATTAAGATTTTTATGCCCCAAAATTACCAAAGAAGTAGGCAAAGTGCATCAGAAATTAGCGAACCTGGCAGATAAATACAATATTGATATCGGAAATACTAAACATCTGAAAAGAAGTTACAGATCGGATTTTGACTCAAAAGATTTTGAGCACATGAGGTCTGCGGGAATGAAGGCACATTTGAAAGAATTGTTGCAAAGCGCACAAATTTGGGGTGCACTGGAGAAAAGGGAAGGCAGGTGGGCAAAGAAAAGAGACAAGGAAAAGAGTGACAGTCCATGGTCTAATCAAGCCAACGCCTCACCCGACCTGGAATCAGTAAAAATATTACCTATGAGAGAGACTGCTGGTGGTGTCTTAGTCCATGTACCGTGGTCCAGAGGAGACATCCTATCTTTTACTAACGATTATCCCAGATTGAGAGAGAAACCGATCGAGTGGTATCAGCAAACAGATAGGTTTGTGAAACTTGCGAAGTGTCTCTGGGAGGACTTGAATACCTTGTTTGAGATCATTGTTCCGCCTGATTTGTGGCTTGAGTGCAAGAGAGGGGTAGATTGGCCGACGAAGGAGCCAGCAAGAGATAAAGTGACCGGGGTACCCTCTGAAGAAGTGATGAAGTATTATCATAAGGTGATTGAGTTTTTGAAGCAAAAGGTGTCGCCGAAGGTGACTGATTGGCAAAAGATTGACCGGACCTCTCAAGAGGTTAAGGAATCAATACATGCGTACTATGAAAGACTGCTAAAGGCATTTAAACACTATAGTGGTATTGAGACAATTGAACCGAAGGACATGAATCATCTTGTATTTAGGTTTGTCGAAGGATTGAGACCAGATGTTAGCCAGATGATTAAGAATCATTTGATTTGTTGGCAAGCAAAGCCGATTGATGAGGTGTTGCAGTATGCGAAATACTGTAGTGATGAGATTGAACTGAAGCAAAAGAAGCTGAAAGAGAAAGTGATGGTGATGCAGATAAGGGCTGCACAGGCAGGAATACAGGAAACGGAGTTCAACAGATGATACAGCAACAACCGCAAATGAATGGTGTGTTTCAGACACAGCCGAGGGGTCGAGGTCGAGGGTTTGTGAATCGCGGTCCGGACTTAAATACTGTTGTGGTTCTAAATGATGTACAAGGAGCAAAAAAGGTGTCACCATGTCATGCGTGCGGGGGCGTGGGGCACTGGAAATGCGAGTGCCCGAATATGGTGCAGGATGGTGTTGTTCAGCAAAGTGCTAATGTTGGTACATTACAAAATGTACGGGGCCCGAAAATGAGGCACCAAAACCCGAATTCTCAGAACAATCTAGTACAAATGCAAGGGGTACAGCCCATGCAACAGATACAAATACCGCGTTTTCAGTCAGTGCAAATGCAACCAGTACAACAGCAGATTCCTATGGTACCTAGAGAGCAAATGCAATTACCAATGGCTGCGATGGGACAGCAACAGATGATGGCTCCTCAACAGGTCACAGGTCAGGTAACGAGTCAAAATAATACAGTACAACAATTCCCGTTACGAGGTGAAAATGGAATGAATGAAGAGCGGTCAGATGATAGCTCAGACAGTGAACAATGCAGGCTTGCAGCATCCTTAGAGGTGGATCAGAGGGGTCCATATGTGGAAGGAAAGGTGATGGGTTACAAGGTCTCGTTCCTGGTTGACACGGGAGCCACACGCTCTACAGTCAGAAGTGCAGAGGTTCCAAAATTGCCCCTTTCAGAGTGGTTGGAGTAGCAAACCAGTATTTGACAAATCCGATTACAGATGCAGTGCAGGTTGAGATCGGCAACTTTCAGGGGCTACATAGGTTTGTAGTCTGTGACTCGAGTCCGGTATCCCTACTTCGGAAGGGACTTACTGTGCAAGACAAAATGTTCAATTACCTGTTCCAATGACGGAATTGAGGTACAGACAAATAGTGATGATGAGGGAGATGAAGGACAGTTCTCAGGAGAGGACACAGGAACAGGTAATGAAGATTATCCTTTGATTACTCTGTTCCCGATGCTTACCTTGATTGATTTACCTGTCGAGTTACAGGGGACAGTAACAGAGAAAGTATGGGACCTGACCGGAAAGGAAGTAGGACTAATAAAAGGGGTAGAACCAGTTAAGGTCCAGATAAAGCCAAATGCGGTATTCCATCAGGTGCCACAATATCATATGACCCAAGACGTTCTCATCGAAGTGTCACAAATAATTGCAGATTTTCTCAGGCAGGGAGTCCTGAAAGAAGTTTTGAGCAGTCCATGTAACTCTCCCATAATGGGTTTAAAGAAGCCATGTGGGAAAGTTCGAATTGTACAGGATTTGAGAAAAATAAATGAAATTGTGGTAAAATGTTGCCCTATGGTACCCAATCCAGCAGTAATAATGTTTCAGGTTCCTTGTGATGCTGAATGGTTTACTGTCATAGATCTGTCACAGGCCTTCTTTTCGATACTTCTTCATGAGGATAGCCGATTTTTGTTCAGTTTCAAATTCCTGGATAAGGTGTACAGTTGGTGCAGAATTCCTCAAGGGTTTTCTGAGTCACCGTCCATCTTCAATCAGATATTAAAAAAGGATTTGGAATCCCTGGTACTGCCTTTTAATTCAACTCTTGTGCAGTACATTGATGATTTGCTGATTGCATCCAAAACTAGGGACAGTTGTAAATACGATACCATTGCATTATTGAATCATCTGGGAAAAAATGGGCATAAGGTGTCACCCAGGAAACTACAATACTGTCAGAAAGAGGTGAAATACTTAGGGCATTTGATCGAGAGAGGTTCCAGGAGAATATCAAAGGAAAGAATAACAGCCATCTTACAAATGAACCCCCCAATGACAAAAAGAGATGTCAGGATGTTTTTGGGAATGGTGGGCTACTGTCGCCAGTGGATACCCAACTTCTCAATCATTTCAAAACCTTTGATAAAACTGACAGGCAAAGAGATCAAAGATGAGCCATACACCATAACTTTGTCTAAGGAAGAATTTGAGTCATTTATGGAGTCAAGAGAATGTATGTGCAAGGCACCCGCGTTAGGAATGCCTGACTATACGAAACCTTTTCTGTTGTTCTGTCATGAACTTGATGCTTGTTCTTTGTCTGTCTTAACACAGGTCCACGGAGATGCAAATCGCCCTGTAGCATATTTTTCAGCTACCTTGGATCCTGTCGCAGCAGCCTTACCGGGTTGTTTGCGCGCAGTTGCAGCAGTTGGTCAGAGCTTTACACAATGTGATGGCATAGTCATGGGATACCCCCTAACAGTAATGGTTCCGCATTCAGTTGAAATTCTGTTGACTCGAACTAAAACTCAGCACATGACAAATACTCATCTCATTGGGTATGAGAGAATCATATTGGGGTCACCAAATGTTTCTCTCAAGCGGTGTACTGTATTGAACCCGGCAACTTTACTTCCTGTTGAAAATACTGAAATCAAAAATGAGGAAGAATTTGAACATGACTGTCTTGAGGTAACCGAGCTATGTACCAAATCTCGTCCAGACATTCCGGACACACAGTTGAAAGAAAATTACTGTATCATGTTTGTCGATGGGTCCTGTCTAAGGGATTCTGCTGGAACACTGAGAGCTGGCTATGCGGTATGCACCATAGCTGGTATCGTTGAAGCCTCCTGGCTCGAGAGAGTGTTTTCCGCTCAAGTGGCAGAATTAATTGCCCTTACTAAGGCATGCCACGCAGCTGTGAATCTAAAGGTTACTATCTATACCGATAGCAGATACGGATTCGGAATCATACATGATTTTGGCCAACTTTGGTCACAGAGAGGTTTCATGACCTCTTCTGGTTCTCCTGTGAAAAATGGTGAACAAATAAAGGATTTGTTACATGCAATTCAGTTACCTCTTGAAATTGCCGTGGTGAAATGCAGTGCTCATATAAGATCACAAGACTTTGTGTCCATGGGAAACGGATATGCAGATCAAGTCGCAAGGTTTTGCGCATTGAACTGTATATCATTCAAGGAGCAATGGGAACTGTTACCGCAAAATGAAAATGACACATGTCTGAACCTTGCATTACGGGTGGTTGACACGTTAGATGAGCTAAAAACATTACAGAGTCGTGCAAGCAAAGAGGAAAAACGCTCTTGGCAAAGAATGCAATGTGTAAAAAGGGCCGATGATTTGTGGGTCTCAGAGAAAGGGAAACTAGTGTTGCCAAACAGTCTTTTATCTCAGTTTGCCAGGCTATACCACGGACAGGCTCACCTTGGGGAGATGCAATGATCAGGTCATTTAAAATCGATTGGTTCAACCCAAAATTCAGACATGCCGCAGAGGTTACCTGTCACAGGTGCATCATCTGTCAACAGATGAATGCCGGAAAAGTAACCGTGGTAACCTTGAGCCACATTGGGAGAGCTGGCGGTCCATTCAGCAAAATGCAAATGGACTTCATTGAAATGCCTGTTTGTGGAGGATTGAAGTACGTGTTGGTGATTGTGTGTGTTTTCAGTCACTGGATCGAGGCATACCCTACACGTAGGAATGACAGTCTTACAGTTGCAAAATTACTACTTAGGGAACTGATACCAAGGCTCGGGTTTCCGTTCTCTATAGAGTCAGATAGGGGAAGACACTTCGACAATAAGGTGATTAAACTCCTGTGTGCCGAACTTGACATAGAACAAAGGCTGCATTGTAGCTACCGCCCCGAAGCATCAGGACTAGTAGAACAAATGAACGGTACTTTGAAATCGAGAATGGCAAAAATGTGCGCAGCTACCAATATGAAATGGCCAGATGCATTGCCTTTAGTGCTGATGTCAATGAGAAACACCCCAGACAAGAAAACTGGAATATCCCCCCATGAAATCCTCATGGGTAGAGCTATGAGATTACCAGCAGTACCTGCAAATGCTCTAGTGAATATTACAGATGATATGGTGTCGGACTACTGCAAGGGTTTGGCTGATGTGATTCGCTCTTTCTCTCACCAGGTGGAAGCTAACACATTGCCACGGATTGGCGATCCAGGCCACTCTCTACAAGCTGGTGACTGGGTGGTTGTCAAGAAGCACGTAAGAAAGTCGTGTCTGGAACCATGTTGGAAAGGGCCATATCAAGTAATCTTGACAACTACTACTGCTGTAAAGTGTGCCGGAGTTCCAAACTGGATACATGCAAGTCACACAAAAAAAGGTAACGTGTCCTGCTTAAGAGGAACTTGAAGTTTCCGGTACAATAGCTTCAGGAAGAGAAGTCTCAGGGCCAGAAAACAGTCAAGAAGGAACTGAGACTGTCGGAGGGCCCACTGAGAACATCCTCGTCCCTCAAACAGTGAATGAGCTCGAGAGAGGTGACAGAGTGCCTATCTCAGTAGAGGCAGTAGGAGAACTAAATCAAGGAGAGGTTCTCCAAGAAGTAGACAGATACGGGTTAGAACTCGAACCCGGTACAGACCCAGAAGAAGAAGAAGAAGACGAAGAAGAAGGAGAAAAAATAGAGAGAAATCAGAGCGTGCCAGAGTCTCAGGAGCCAGCTGCAGGTCCATCAAGTGAAAACACCATATCACAAGAGGAGGGTGCTATCCAGCGTTCTAAAAAGACACAGTGAAAGAAGACGCATAAGGGTGATAACTGGCCAGAGAAACCACTCTTCAAGATAAGGGATACATCAAACGAAACAATAACAGAAGAAAACGATACATCTCGAGTGGAAGACCTAAGCGAAGGAGAACAACAAGGTGAACGAAGACTGAAAAGAAAGAGAGTCGCAAACAGAAAATATACAGGTCCTGAATGGGCGTATGCTACAACATCTGAATGGCAACAAGAATTCCTAGCATTCTGTTTTGATCGAGAAGTACCAGGCCAGTACTACGGTACCTGAACTAATCCAAAGAAAAGAAGAAAAAAGTTGGTCAAAATTGAAAATCTGAAAACTGAAAGAGAGACTCTATAAATTACCGAAAGTGACACTAGAACCGGATTGACTTTTAAAGAAACCTGATTATGACAAGCTGCTAACCTGATTTGACAAAGGGGATCCTGGAGTGAGTGGAGACGCTGTAAATATACGCAGAAAGCAAGAGAATAGTCTAAATGATCCTTAAGTTGATTGCTGATCTACTATCTGATTCTATACAGACATGGCTTATAAAAGAAGTAGTAACAAGGGAAGTAAGGTTTGTGGTTGGCTAGGACTTATAATAGGTGTTGTGTGCGCAATAATAATTGTGGGAGTGATTGTGGGAATGCCATGGATAGAGAAAGAGACCATTAATGCTACTTTAAAACCTGAAACTACAACACTAACACCGTGGGAAAGATTTGAGCAGGATGCAAGACACATGCATGAGGGAACTAATTCAAAAGGGGAACTTTCTACTAATGTCATCTATCGCTTGCTAAATGAGTATGTAGAAACCATGGATGCGAAATATTGTTATGTGTGTACTAGGATTCCTTCATCTGTGCAGGAGGGAGTTACTTATCATAGCCTCCCTCTAACTTATCGGATTGGTTGCAGCTTGCTACTAACAAGGTTCTATAATCAAGAGCATGTGCAATACTTTTATTCAAATCTGGATGCTGTGTTTTCTTTTGTGCCTGTGATTGAATTTTTGAACAAACTAGCTAAAGAACATAATATAAAAATAGTTAGAGGATTCTTTGAGCCAACGCTTACATTTGGAACTGCTTATGCACATCGCAATAATTTGACTTGCTTACTATCACCTGTAGAGAAAAGCTTTTTAGATCACACTGATGATAGACGCAAAGCATTGAAGGAGAGATTAGAAAAAGGGTTAGAAAAACGTATGTATGCAAATGATTATGCTTACACTGCAATCAAAACACAAGGCAAACTAGTTATAGATGCATTACATGTAGGTAGGCTTTGTATATATAGGCCAAAATCCGAGCAGGACAATTTGTTTGTGGAACAAGTGAATGTAGACATGTGTTTCTGTTTCAGAGTAAATGGACATTTATGTTGAATGGACAGGATCCAGCGATCCCTGGGATTTATTACATCTGTGGGCTAAATGCTTATTACCGTCTCCCTAAGGGATGGTATGGGACATGTTATTTGGGAATAGTCTTCCCAAAGATTTACCAGATTGATGATTTAAAACAAATACCTAAAACGTCTGAATTACAACATCCTAGACAAAAACGAGAATCAGTGGCTGCTGTCATTGGTGACATATTTGGAGCTATAATCCCTTCAGTGGGGGTTATCTTGAATTCCATGAAAATTCAAAAGTTGTCTACTATTGTGGATAACATGCTGACAAATTTCACAGGGGCTATACTCCTGATGGATACTGAACTTGCTGCAGAAAGAGCTATGACTCTTCAAAATCGGCTTGCTTTAGACCTTCTTTTAGCAAAGAGTGGAGGGGTCTGCAAGATGCTCAACGAGCGTCATTGTTGCTCGTTCATTCCGGACAATAGTAAAAAGATTAGAAGTATGCTTACTAACCTTACTAGAGACAGTACAGATTTGAAGGATTTGAAGGAACTTGGTATCTGGGAAAAGTTTGGAAAAGGAATTGCCAGAGTTGGAAGCTGGTTTACAAATATTTGGAATGGGGTGCTTGCAAAAATATTAATGGGTCTATGAATTGTTTTGGCCTGTCTATTAGGATTGTGGGGGCATGCAAAATCAACAACAGAATCAAGAAGAATTGGACTAAAAGAACCAGAAGAAACAAAGAAAGTGAAAGAGAGAAAATGTTCAATGAAATTTGGGAAAGTTCACATAAAGGGCAAAATGTTGAAATGCGCATTATGCGCAAGGTGAAAAATTAAAAAGTGAAAGGTCAAGGGAAAGGTTGGTGTGATGATGAGCGTCATCAGAGGAAGGACTGAGAGAGCGTAGTTTAAATATTACATGTACTAAAAGTGAAATGCTTAATGATGCTGCATAGAAAACGACAATAATTAGTGTTTTGCTTAAACACGCATCTGAATTACGACTATAATGTGTGAGGTTACCAATATACGTGAACTAACAATAATGAGTAAAACTGTTCATGCTATGGTTTTATATTAACATTTACTATATCGCATTTGTATTAAAAAAATCTCATAGGCCTTAAGTTAGCGTGAGTTATAGATTTAGCTGCCTAGTTCTCATATTAAAGCATTTTTCTCTGTTTTCTAGTGTGCTGACTCGCAAAGGGCCATGACCCTGCACTTGTTCCTTTCCTTTCATTTCATGTATCAACCCAGATTCTGTTCTCACTCTCATGCTCGTTGTTTAGTATGAGTTGTGTACAAAAGTTGAAACAAAAGTAGATTCATGTAATGTACAAGGACGTTTAACCATGGACAACTGAAACTCATGACCCGAGAAGACGTGCCAAATGGTGAAGTAAATTCCGGATGTGCCACCTCCGAAGGCGCCAAGTATGAAGACCAATCAAAATGTTATGGATTATCATGGGGTGACAATTGGAATTACCTAATGCTTAATTTGATAGGTTAAAGATAGTGGGGTATAGTAAATGTCCAATAGAATTTTGGGGGAAGGTATTATGAAAAAGGGATAAAAACCCATGTCACAGAAGGGATGTTAGTACTAGGTAGGGAATGCTGTTGATTTTATCCAGAAACTCTGTCACTCTGTTTGGTGATTTGAGACTTAATAAACCATCCTCACCCCTAGACTGCCCCTTTACGCTTCTCCTCCTTATGAGGGAAGTGTCCCCTGTCCTTTAGAAAAGTTAGACTGATGGCGACTGTCTGTTGACCCGAAGACGAAGACTGATCCTGTGTGCTGACCTAATCCTTGGAAGGTAATTATGACAATGCGATTTGTAATTTGTCTGTTTGCTTTTCCTTTCTAGGTACCAACTGCTCAATTTTTGATAGAAACCATAGCTAGATGTTTTCTAAATTGGTGTTCTAAATTGTTTTGCATGAAGCCCAAACATGATGATGCTAATTAGTGGTTAGGATAGGTGATTACTCTGACTGACGCGAATAGACAAAGACTGACGATGCGCTATGCTGAACTGAGACTTACGTGATATTCATTGTGTTCTGATCTATGTTCATGCGTTGCTATGTTCTTATGTTTGTGATTCTTGCATTAATGAAATCTTATCACAGTTGCCATATTGTGACTATGTCCTTATGCTTCTTGGTTCTGAGATTGACTCTCCTGCTCGTAGATTGTAATCAATAGGGAATAAAATTCATAAAATACTATTAGAAGGTGTGGTTATTCATGGCTGAAAGGTCATGGTTGCGTCGACAATTTGATTAATGTCTTTAACCAAAGTAAAGTGCATTGTGGTGGTGAATATTGATGACATTATTGATATATTGCTTGACATATTAATCAGTTATCTCGTCCTACGGTGTCTCACCACTGGGTCACAAGATTCATTGGCCTAAAACAAGTCCTAATGTGTATAAATTAACATAAAGGGACGCGTTAACACTTGCAATATACCTCCTTGACCGTGACTGTCAACTAAGATGACGATAGTAAGTACCGTAACCTAGTACATATGGGAACAAAGGGCACAGTTACACATCCACCCCACCCACCCTGCAACGCACTCCCAACCCCTCCCACCTTCCCTCACCATACACACCAGAATAAGACGTACTTACCTGACACAAGACAACAAAGACCTGCACCAAAGTACACACATTTGCACACCACACCCCCTCAATGAAACGATGAACTACGTCACCATATTGTGCCAACAACACCACTGGGCACACAAACTTTATTAGAACTTTAAAAAAGTAATGTCCAAATAAATCCATTGGCTAGTCCGTGAGGAATACCCTGAAGGGACTAAATAGGCCGGACTTGACTCCCACATGTGCACAGGGTACTCCACTGTAAAGGGACATCAATGGGGCAGCCAGGCACCTCAGGGAACAGGGGCAGGGGGTGGCTGGGGTGGGGGCTTATGCCTGGAAGGAGGGGCTTGGCTTACGTTTGGGAGGTGGAGGGGGTTTGGGCTTGCCCTTGGAAGGTGGGAGAGTGGGCTTGGGCCAGGGGGTGCAGAGGGACCTGGGGCAACACGGGGCTTCTACCTCTCTGGGGATGGGGCGCGGGAATGGGAAGAGCGGACTGGGGCAGACTTGGACAAGGAAGGAGTGGACAGGGCAAGGAGATGGGCATGTTTAGGGATGAGACGGGGTTGGCCAGTGGGTTTAAACATTTCAACACGGGAGAGGAAAAGTTTCTTAGGGGCAGTTGGGGTGGATATGGAGGAAGATGTGGGAGTAGAGGTAGAGGGAGTGATTGTACCAAGTACCAAGTGTAGGTGTGCTGGACGTGGATGCAGGTGCCTGTACAATATGCTGATGTGTGGTAGATGTGTGTTGAGTGGGTTTTTGTGAACTTTTGAGTGTCTTGGGAGGTGGGGGGTGAACACAGTGGGACAAGACAGGCTGCCAGTGTAAATGGATGTTGTCTGTGTGTCTACAGGTCTGGTGAGTGTGCTACATGTGTCAATCAATGTAGTTGTGGTGAGTGCAGGTGTGGTGTCTGGGGTGCATGATTAGATGTCAGATGTTGTAGTGACTGCAAGAATGGGGCCAGCAGCAGTGACTGACGGCACAGTGCTTGTGGGTGTGCATGTTGAGGTAACAGACAGGGAGGCGGGAGAGGTGGACAAACTGGGGGAAGTGGATGTTTTCATGTGTGCTTTTGTATGTTGGGTGTGTGTATGTCTGTGGTGGGAAGTGTTGTGCTTGTGTTTCTCTGTGTGCTTCTTTTGTGTTGAGGTGTGTGCATGGCTGTTCGAACGTGTGCTTGGGATGGGTGAAGGGCATAGAGTGTCATAGGGTGGAGTGGCGTAGACTGGAGTGGTATAGAGTGTCACAGAGTGGAGTGGCATAGAGTGTGATAGTGTGAAGTGTCACAGAGAGGAACAGAGTAGAATGTCATAGAGGCAGAGAAAAGTGAAGTGCTATAGAGTGGAGTCACATAGAGTGGACTACAGTTTCATGGAGTAGATTGACAAAGAGTGAAGTGGCATTGAGTGTCATAGAGTGGAGTGTCATAGAGTGGAGTAGAGTGTCGTAGAATGGAGTGGTGTTTAGAGGAGTGGAGTAAAGAGAAGTGGAGTGGCATACATTAGAGTAGAGTGTCACAGAGTGGAGTGGTGCAGAATAGGGTGAATTTGAATTGAGTAGCATAAAGAGTTTCTGAGTGAAGTGCCATAGTGTGCAGTAGAGTATCATAGATTGGAGTAAAGTGGGGTAGAGTGGAGTAGAGTGTTATGGAACGGACTGGCATAGCCTGGAGCTGCTTAGAGTGGAGTAGTGTTTTATACAGTAGAGTGATGTAGAGTCGAGTGGCATAGATTTCAGTAGATTGGAGTTGCCTAGAGTGAAGGGGCATTGGGTTGAGTATAGTGCTGTAGAGTGGAACAGAGTGGAGTAGCACAGAGTGGAGTGGTGTAGAGTGAATAGGCATAGAGAGGAGAGGCATAGAGTAGAGAGGTGTAGAGTGGTGTGTCGTAGAGTGGAGTAGAGTACTGTAAAGTGGAGTAGAGTGCTGTTGAGTTGAGTGTCATAGAGTGGATTGGGTTGGAGTGGGATAAAGGGGCATGGATTGGTATAGATTGTTATAGAGTGGAGTGGCATGGATTGAAGTGGTGTACAGTGTCACAGAATGGAGTGGCAAACACTGTCACAGAGTGAAGTGTCATAGAGTGGAATAAAGTAGGAATGTCATAGTGTAAGGTGTTATAGAGTGCAGAATCATTGAGTAAAGTGTAGAGTGGAGTGTCATAGAGTGGGTGTTGTGGTGTGTCAAAGAGTGGGATGACTGTTGTAGAGTGGAGCAGAGAGTTGTGAAGTTGTGCAGAATGGAGTGGTTCAGAGTAAGGTAGAGTGACATTGAGTGGCGTGGAGTGAAGAAGAGTGTTGTAAAGTGGAGTGTCATAGAGTGTTGTAGGGTAGAGTGGAGTAGAGTGTCATGCCATAAGTGGCATAGAGTGGAATGGAGTAGAGTGGCACTGATTTGAGTAGACTTTCATGTAATAAAGTAGCATAGACTGGAGTGGCATAGAGTGAAATAGAGTAGAGTGGCATAGAGTGCAGTGGTGTAGAGTGGATAAGAGTGTCTTAAAGTGGACTGGCAAAAAGAAGATAGGTATAGAGTACAGTGACCTTATATATAGTAAAAGTGATACGGAGAGGCATGGAGTAGAGTGTCATAGACTGGAGTAGCATAGAATGGAGTGTCTTAGAGGGGAGTAGCACAGAGTGGAATGTCAGTGGTGTTAAGTGTTTTAGAGTGTTGTCGAGTAGAGTGGCATAGAGTGGAGTAGAATGGCATTGAGTGGAGTAGCATTGAGTAGAGTGGCACAGAGTGTCATAGAATGGAGTGGCTAAGAGTGTCACAGACTGGAGGAGTGGAGAGTGGAGTAGAGTGGTGTAGAGTTGTGTAGGCTGGAGTTTAGTGTTGCAGAGAGATGTGGAGTAGTATGGCATGGCATAGAGTGGAGTGGAGCTTCATAGAGGGGTGTATCATAGAGTGGAGTGTCACAGAGTGCAATGTCCTACAGTGGAATAGAGTGCCATAGTTTCATAGAGTGGAGTAGAATGTCATAGAGTGGACTAGAGTATTGTAATGTGGATTGTCATAGATTGGAGTGTCAAAGAGTGGAGTAAAGTGTTGTGGAGTGGCCTAGAGTGGAGGGGGATAAAGCAAAGTGTGGCATAGTGGAGAGGCATAGAGTGTCATAGAGTGGAGTTTCATTGAGTGGAGTAGAGTGTCATAGAGTGAAGTGGAATAGAGTGGCGGGCAGAGCGCAGACTGTTGTAGAGTGGAATAGAATGTCTTGGAGTAGAGTAGAGTGGCGTAGAGTGGAGTGGTATAGAGTGGTGTGCAGTAAAGTGGAGTAAAGTGACGTGAGGTGGCATAGAGTGGAGCAGAGTGTCGGAGAGTGGAGTAGTGTAGAGTGGAGTTGATTGAAGTGGAGTGCTGTGGAGTGGATTGGCACACAATACAGTAGAGTGGAGTGGCTTAGAGTAGAATGTTGTAGAGTGGAATAGATTGTCATGGAATAGAGTGGAATGGCATAGAGCGCTGTGTCATAGAGTGGAGTAAAATGGCATGGAGTGTTATAGAGTGGAGTGGAGTGGTGTAGGATGGAGTTGTATAGAGTGAAGTGGTGCACAGTGAAGTAGCGTAGAGTGGATTCAAGTGGAGTGGAGTAGAGTGGAGTGGCATAGAGTGGAGTGGTGGAGAGTAGCGCAGAGTGGAGGAGGGCATTATGGAGTAGACTTGTGTAGAACAGAGTAGCATGGAGCGGCATAGAGTGGAGTGGCATAGAGTGGAGTAGAGCGTCACATATTGGAGTAGTGTAAAATGGAGTGGCACAGAATGGAGTAGCATAGAGAGTTGTTGAGTGCAGTAGCATAGAGCAGAGTTGAGTGGCATAGAGTGGAATAGGGTAGGGTGGGGAACAGTGGAGTAGAATTCTGTGAAATTGAATGGCATAGCCAGGAGTGATGTAGAGTGGAGCAGTGTTTCATAGAGTGGAGTGCCATAGAGTGGAGTGGCAAAGAGTGCAGTATATTGGAGTGACATAGAGTGGAGCAGCTGGTATACGGTAGAATAAAATATTGTGGAGAGAAGCAGCGTAGAGTGGAGTGATGTAGAGTGGAGAGGCATAGAGAGTAGAGGCTTGGAGTGGAGAGGTGTAGAGTGGAGTGTCTTAGAGTGGAGTGGCGTAGAGTGGCGTGACGTGGCCTGGCATGGCATGGCGCAGAGTGAAGTAGAGTGGCATAGAGTGACGTGGTGTAGAGTGAAATGGTGTGGATAGGCATTGAGGGGACAAACAGAGACTGGAGTAAAGGGATGCAGGGTGGAGGAGCATAAAGGGACTTTGAGTGGGGTAGAGCATCACAAAGTGGAGTGTAATAGAGTGCAATAGATTAGAGTGGCATGTTATGGAGTAAAGTGGCATAGAGGGAAGTACCATAGAATGGAGTAGTGTCATATCCTGGAGTAGTATAGAGTGAAATAGAGTGTCATGGTATGGTGTGCAGTAGAATGGCATGGAGTTGAGTGGCATAGAGTAGAGTAAAATGATTTTGTTGAGCAGCATAGAGTGGAGCAGCATAGAACAGAGTACAGTATCAAAGAGTGGAGTGGAGAAGAGTGAAGTAGTGTGTTGTAGAGTGAAGTGGAGTAGAGGGGAGTGGTGTAAAGTAGAGTATAGTGCCATTTAGTAAAGTGCAATAGAATGGAGAGGCCAAACATGGGTGTGTGGATTGGCATGGGGTGGAGTGACACAGTGTGAAATGTAGTGTTGTAGAGTAGAGCAGAGTGGAGTTGGATAGGAATGTTGTACAGTAGAGTAGAGTGTCATAAAGTGGAGTGTCAAAGTGGAGTGGCATTGAGTCTCGTAGAATGGAGTGTTGTAGAGATGAATTGCATAGAGTGGACTAAAATGTTGTGAATTGGAGGGTCATAGGGTGGAGTAGAGTGGAGTGACATAGAGTAGAGGAGAGTGGAATGTATAATGGAGTATAGTGGAGTAGGGTGTAGTGACGTAGACTGGTATAGATTTGAGTGGCATAGAGTAGAAGTTTATAGAGTGGAATATAGTGTTGTAAAGTGGAGTGTCATAGAACAGAGTGTTGTAGAGTGGAGCGATGTTTAGTGGAGTGGCGTAGAAAGGAATAAAGTAAAGTGGAGTGGCATAGATTGGAGTAGAGTGTCACAGAGTGGTGTAGTGTAGAATAGGGTGACAGACAATTGAGTAGCATAGAGAGTTGCTGGGTGGAGTGGCATAGATTGTCATAGATTGAGATGGAGTGGCATAGCCTGGAATTACATAGAGTGGAGTAGTGTTTCATAGAGTGGAGTGGCATAGAGTGCAGTAGATTGGAGTGGCCTTGGATAGATTAAAGGTTTGTAGAATGGAGTAGAGTGGCACAGAGTGGAGTGATGTAGAGTGGTGAGGTATAGAGAGGAGAGGCAATGAGTAGAAAGGTGTAGAGTGGGGTGTCATAGAGTGGAGTAGATGTTGTAAAATGGAGTAGAGTGTTGTTGAGTTGAGTGTCATAAAGTGGAGTGGGGTAGAGTGGAATCCAGGGGAATGGAGTGGTGTAGAGCGTCATAAAGTGGAATTGTGTAGATTGAAATGGTGTAGAGTGTCGCAGAGTGGAGTTGCATGCGGTGCCATAGAGTGGAGTGTCAGTGTGGAATAGAGTAGAGTGTCATAGAGTAAGGTGTCAATGAGTAGAGTATCATAGAGTAAAGTGTTGTTGAGTGAAGAGGCATAGAGTAGGGTGTTGTGGTGTGTCAGAGAGAGGGAGAGAGAGTGTTAAAGATTGCAGTAGAGTGTTGTGAAGTAGTGTAGAGTGGAATGGTTCAGAGTTGAGTAAAGTGGTGTTAAGTAGTGTAGAGTGAAGAAGAGTGTTGTAAAGTGGAGAGTCATGGAGTGCAGTGGGGTAGAGTGGAATAGAGTGTTGTAGTGTGGAGTGGCATAGAGTGGAGTGGGGTAGAGTGGCAAAGAGTTGAGTAGAGTGTCATGGAATAAAGTGGCATAAAGGGGAGTAGAATAGAATGGTATATAGTGGAGTAGCATGAAGTGGATTGGTGTTGAGTGGATGAGAGTGTCCTAGAGTGGAGTGGCATAAAGTGGAGTGCTGTAGGGTAGAGCGACCTTGAATATTGTAAAGTGGTGTGGAGCAGCATATAGGGGGTCATTTTGACCTCGGCGGTCTTTTTCCAAGACCGCTGAGGGACTGCTGTGCGGAAGAACACCAGTGGTGGCGGTTTGCCGCTCGGCCTATTATGACCGTTGGCAGCTCTTCGTCCTTTTTCGGACGGAGAGCCGCCAACAGCCATACTGGCGGGAGGCAGGGAAGTGGAGGTTGCTCCACCTCCACCGCCACGCCAACAGAACACCGCCCAGCGAATCACGTCCTGTGATTCGCCGTGGCGGTGTTCTGTTGGCAGTGTGGTGTCGGCGGAGCAGCCCCCATGGCTCCCGTCCCCTCCCAGAGGATCGAAGGAACAGGTAAGTCGATCGTCCATTAGGGGAGTGGGGTGGGGGGTGTTGTGTGTTGTGTGGGTACATGGGGGTGTGCTTCTATGTATGTAGAGGGTGTGTGTGAGTGGGTGTATGCTTGCGGGGGTGTTGTGTGATTTGGGAATGAGTGCATGTATGTCTGTGGGTATGTCTGTATGGATGTGTGCGTGTATGTCTGTATGTGGGTGTGCGTGTCTGACTGTGTGTGTGGATGTAGGCATGTATGTCGGTGTGTGTGCGTGTAAGTGTGTAGGTGGTGCCTGCGTGCGTGTGGTGTGGGTATGGGTGATGTGATGTTGGGGGTCGGGGTAGGGAGGGGGCCCTTCCACCTTTGGGGGGTAGCAGGGGTGGTGGGGGGTGTAGGGGAGGGAGCCAGGGTGGGGGTGGGGGGTGGGGGAGACCCCTATCAGTGCCAGGGAAGGAATTCCCTGGCACTGATAGTGCTTACCGCCATGGATTTCATGACGGTTCAAACCGCAGGAAATCCACAGTGGTAAGCCGGGTCAAAATACCACCGGCGGTATAGTGACGGCCGCCGGGCTGGAGACCCAGGTCTCCAGCCCGGCGGGCGGAACGGAGAACCGGCGTATGACCATGGCAGTAACCGCCATGGTCATAATACTACAAAATAAGACCGCCGCTTCTCCGCCTTCCGCCAGGGTCATAATGACCCCCATAGTGTCTTACAGTGTCATAGAATGAAGTGGCGTATAGGGTCACAAAGTGGAGTGGTGTAGAGTGGAGTAAAGTAATGTAGAGTTGTGTAGTGTGGAGTTGAGTGTTGCAGAGAAGTGGCATAGTGTGGAATGGCATAGAGTGAAGTGTCATAGTATGAAGTATCGTAGAGGTGAGTACAGTTCCATAGTGTTGTAGAGAAGAGTAGAATGTCTTAGAGTGCAGAAGAGTGTTGTATGGTGGATTATCGTATATTGGAGTGACAAAGAGTGGAGTAAAGTGGCCTGGAGTGGCTTAGAATGAAGGGCCATAGAGTAATGGAGGGGTATAGAGTAGAATGTGGCAGAGTGGAGAGGCATAGAGTGTCACAGAGTGGAGTTTCATTGAGTGGAGTAGAGAGTCGTAGAGTGGAGTGCCATAGAGTGGAATGGTGTAGAGTGGACTGGCATAGAATGGAGTGGCACAGATCAGAGTAGAGTATTTAGGAATGGAGTAAAATGTCTCGGAGTAGAGTGAAGTGGCTTAGAGTGGAGTGGCATAGAGTGGAGTAGTGTAGAGAGGAGTGAAATAGAGTGGAGTGGCATAGAATACAGTAGAGAGGAGTGGTATAGAGTGAAGTGGCCTAGAGTGTAGTAGAGTAGAGTGGAGTAGATTGCCATGGGTAGCACAGAGTGGCATAGAGTACAGTGCAATAAAGTGGAGTAAAGTGGCATGGAGTGTCATAGAGTGGTGTATAGTGGTGTAGTATGGAGTTTCATAGAGTGAAGTGGTGTAGAGTGGAGTGACATAGAGTAGACTAAAGTGGAGTGGAGTAGAGTCCAGTAGCATAGAGTGGTGTTGAGTGGAGGAGGGTGTCGTGGAGTAAACTGGTGTAGAGTTGTGTAGAGTGACACAGAATGGATTAGCATAGAGAGTTGTGGAGTGGAGTGGCCCAGAGTGGAGTAGAGTGTCATAGAGTAAAGTAGAGTGGCTACGAGAGTAGTAGAGTGTTGTGGAATGGAGTGGCATATCTAGGAGTAGCAAATCACCATTACAGATTGCTTTTGTGTAGAAAGATGTCCCTTTGAATTGGCACTGGGCAGCTAATTTAGTGCGGCGGAGGGAGGAACACAGGGATTCTTTTAAATATGGCGCATCTCTGTGTTTTAGAAGTGACTCAGTTGTGGTGCAGCTGCCTCACATCTAGTAAATATGCTCCTCCGTTTGATGCATTTTTACTGCTCCCCCAAATCAATCTAAGGACACTAACTTGATTTCTAGCCTCCAACTACAAATTACTTCACATTTACAGAACATTTTGAAGTTTTCAGTTTTATGTTCTGCTTATTTATTGATACACACATTATTAACATGTTAATATTGTTTAATTTTCAAAGTAATCAGGGACCACCTGAGTAGGCATTACAGACCCCCCATGGGTGCGTGGACCACAGTTTCAGAACCACTACTGTATTTCCATGCAAGTAAAAGTATTTATTTGGTGATATGCTGTTGCATAACTCCGGTGAGTTTCCTATATTATAGGAAAAGCAGTGGCAGCTCGCAGGAGGGAAAATGGGAGGGTGGCACGTGTCAGGCGGTTAGAAAAAAATTAAATATCTATATTTTTTAAAGTACCTTTATTGCTGCGCTGCGCCAATCTGCTCCTCTGTCCTCGACTGCAGGAACAGACTTCCAGCCTACCCTGCGACCAATCTTAACTCTGCTTTCATGCTGCTAGGATTAGACGGAGCGCCCAGCCAGGCCACTCCAAGGCAGAGTGAAAGTCTGTGCCTGCTGTCTCCAACCCAGCAACGCAGTGCCTTCATTGCTGGGTTGGAGATCGCCCAGTGCACATGTGTATTTGGCCGGACCATGCTCATCACAACCCCATGGCCCCTGCCCCTCTTACAAGAGAACAATAATAAACATAGTCAAGTACAGATGATATAGATAACATAAAACTTTTTAAGAAAGATGCGAGCAAATATATAGTACCCTAATATTCAAATTATTTTAAATATATTGTTCTACCTTTGACTGTTGAAGGCATACTGTTCACTTTTAGCATATTACTCATACACTGGAGCTGAAGGGGTAGGGGAGAAATCAGAAGAAATTGATTCTCATCCTAATAAAATCGAAAATTAAGTATGTAACCAACAATTTCAAAACACTACAATGCAGCGTTTGAAGTTCAGAGACTTAAATACGGTAATTTAAAATGTCAAACTAAATTATTATTCCCTAGAAAATTTAATAACAGTGTCTAGTAATTATATTCTCTAAATCCCCAGTAATTTGAGGAAACGGATATAAGTGGGATATTAGAAGACAAGAAATATAAAATGCTTCTCCGCTCATATTTCCTAGGTGCGCGACAGTTCAAGAAGCTAATCTTGGCATTCCATTTAAGGAATGGAATTTCATGCAATAATGATAATTATTTTTGTGAAAATGGAGCACGTCATGAGTACTGTTTGACAGTCTTTAACCTGGCAATCGAGAAATGCCTATTTTAGGATGCAGAATGTGATCTTTTTTAATCCGTCATTGTGGAATAGTTATGAGGAGCCATGGGGATCTGCGCCATATTTTCAGCAAAGAGACGTTAGGTAGCACACATTAGGGTGGATATTACGATATTTATTAAGTGTATACTAGTGTGGAAGGTTGAGAATTAACTTACCTCAGCAAATACCAGCTGTGTTACTATACCTTACTAGTCGTCTCAACAATCCTTGGTATTGGTTTTAAGGCGCAGCGCTGGCAAAATTAAGGCTAAGGATCAGTCGCGGCTGGCGACTGGACAAAGTGGCAGGGCAAGGGCGGGGGAACTATAACAAAAATATAAAAAATAATTTTAAAAAACTTACCTTACGCTCCCAGCCACAGCGCAGCTCTCCTTCGCACTCCAGTTACAGGCTCCAAGCCTGCCCTGTGGCCAATCATGACGATGCTCAGAGCAGCATTATGATTGGCTGGAGCGACCTAGCTGGGCACTCCAAGGCAGACTGGGAGCCTGGGCCTGCTTCCAACCTGGCAACACAGTGCCGGTTTGGAGAGAACCCAGTGCGCATGTGTGTTTGGCTGGCCAGAGACGGCCTGCCAAAGATAATTGTGCACAGAGGGGGGTGCTCTGTGCACTCCCCTCGATCCCCCTATAGCTCCACCCCTTTAAAAATAACATGATAATAAACATAGTTTATTATCATGTTATTTTTAAAGGTTTGCAGCTGCAGCTGCTGCTGGGGGGGTGGAGCTATATCTGCGAAGGATCTTAAGAGCTATTAAAACGTTACAAAAGTTGAGCTCAGGACTATGTTTGTGACATCGGAAAAATAATATCCAAGGCCAAAGAGCCGATTTTAGTATCAGTGTTCCATAGGAGGGCTGGATTCAGACATACCAGATTTTCAGTCATCTTAGTAATTACATATTACTTTTCTGATTACCGAAATTGCAATATTATTTCTGCTTGAATAGTTAAGAATAATTTGAGGCAAAAATCCCACCACAGTAGCACAGGAACAGCAAAGTAAAAGACAGCGAGTGGCTGCTGGCTAGTGTTGTTTATGTCCTATAGCATTTAGGGCCACATGTATGAACATTTGGAATTGCAATTTCCTTTTTGCGATTCCATGCAAATCACTATTAGGAGATTGCAATTCCAAATGTACGAAACTCCACTGAGATTCTTTTGCGATTCCCAGTGGGTCATAAATAGACCTATCTCATTAATATTAATGAGGTAGGTGCAATTTGTGACCCACTGGGAATCACAAAAATCACAGGGATGGTGGCCTGCTGGGGAGAGCTGTGATTGCTTTCGAATGAAGCATTCTTAAAAGCAGCCCGTTTTCCTTAAAGGAAAAAAGCAAACAATGAAACGTTTCAGTTACATTTTTTTTACAGTAGGCAGTGGACTGTGGGACCACTGCCTGCTCTTAAAAAACGTTTTTGCATGCATTCACAAATGGGAAAGGGTCCCTTAGGGACCCCTTACTTTTTGAGATTGTGTTACCACCAATTTGAAATTAGAGGTAACTGCCATTGTTTTGAGACTGCATTCATACTCACAAAACAATCATACATAACACTGCAAGTCGCTATTAGGAAGGGACGCCCTTGTCATGGTAAATATATTACCAAAATGCAAATTAGGGTTTGTACATAGGGAAATGCTTTATCTTGGTCACAAATGGCACAATTCTGTGAATCGGGCTGTATGTGACCAAGAAAAAACTATGTACATCTGGCCTTTCGTGCTATTTTTATAGTGCAAAATGCATCTTTGGGCTCAATTTTTGACACAATGGTGCATTTTGCGTTAAGGAACAAGGGCTAAATGCTGGATATTACTACTCACACACTTGAGCATAATTATGAGCAACTTGTGGTAATTGCAAGTAATTATGCTAGAGAGAATTTCACTAGTTGCACCCACGTCTGACTTTCAGGACAATCTGTGTTATATAATGAGTTCCATTAAGTGTAATTGTTGAAAATATATTTTAGGTGGAAATTTTCAAAATACTATGGGGTATATTTACAAACCACTAGTGCCACCTTGTGCCGCTAAAGCGTCATTTGTTTTACACTAAGGTGGCTTTTCCCCCACACTGTATATGCAAATGCTTGCATTGCACCACTTTGCAACTCCTTGCACCACATTATGCCTGCGTCAGGCATTATGTATGCAAGGGTGGGGGGGTTCCGATTCAGGGATGCCTAAAAAATTGCGCAGTGAAATTTACAACACTTCACTGCACCATTTTGTACGTCATTTTTAAAACCTGCTCAGAGCAGGTGTTAAAATGACTCACCCATTTTAATTAATGGGCCTCCCAGTGCTTTGCTGCACCAGTGTCTACATTTTTTATGTTAGTGCAGCAAAGCACCACAATAGCATAAAAATGTTTGATGCTTTTGTCCTAATGACTGCCAAGGTGAGCATTTTTGTAAATACGGTGCAACTATGGTGTTGTTAGGTGTGGCAGGGGCGACACAAGAAAAGTGGTGCATCTGGATTGATTTGCCACTTTGTTGTAAATATGCCCCTATATGCTGGTAATTCGTGATATGTGCAACACACCTCTTATTTGAAGTGCACATGTAATCTTTATTTGGATGTATCACATAGAAAGAAGGGATTTTGTGTGAGGGTGTTAAGATAAAAGATAAAATATGATAGTGTAACTACTCCATGCAATGGTCATTCAAAATGTCACTTTTAGATAAAAATGCTGTAACAGTTTATACATATTGCAGAAATATCTTAATCATCCTCAAGTAGCCCTTAATATGTATCTCAGGCAAAATTATGTTCATTTTGTCAAAAGGGAACTACTTGCACCTGGAGAGTCTTTGGCCCTTTAGGGACTCTCTCATTTGCATCCACTGTCTGTCTTATTATTTTCATCTCCTCATCCATCTTGCCCAATCCAGTCCTCTTGTGCAAGATTTTATCTCTGTTCTGCAGAACCTGTTCCCTAGCTGACCAGAAAATAGTTACCCAACATAGCCACCACTACGCAGCAGACACTAGAAAAGGGAGGAATGTAACTTCCTATAATGTATTTTATGCAGGATGACTCACTAGGTGATGCAAGTTAGTTTATTTCTATTTTATTATGTTTTTCCTCACGTGCCTTCTTTACATTTGTGGGATTGCTTTAGCAGCCTTTCGTATATTTATGTCCTAATGCCTTGCTATAGTAGGCAGGGCATAGTCCAGTTAAAATGCCCCGGCTGGGACTTGCTCTAGCAGTCCTTCAGGTCAGGAATATATGTAATCATAATATTCATTTATTTCATTCTTTGTGCTTCTGGCATATTTTTTTCATAGCCGCAGCCCCTCCTAATGTAGTGCGTCCAGGTCCTCTTTTCACAAGTATTGCAGAAAGAGGTCTGGTCACTAAGAAACCAGTGGAAACTGAAAGTTTTGGTGGAACTCAGCTGCTTCTGTCACTGCCAGAAGTGCTTTCTGTTGACATATAGGTCAAATTGCAGAGCCATCTTTTTCCACATCTGGGCGACTTCTGCCTCCCAATGGAGGAAGCAATAGAAGAGGCACCCTGGGCCATCTTCAGAGGTTCCATTTATGTTCCTTCATACAACAAATAATTGAGATTGAGGGGGAGGCAGCTTTTAAAGCCAGGGAGGATCCCAATTTTCAAAGATTCCCTGGATACTGGATGGTGAGGATCCTGCAGCTGATACGGAGGAGAAGGTAAAACGAGGTTGCTTCATCCAGGCAACTGACCTTTCTGACTCACTTCAGCATTTACAAGATTAATTTCAATCGACCCATCCTTTACACACAGCTATCATATGGGTCCTGGCACACAAATGGAAAGATGTTGACAAGTCTACTTTTTCCTTAGTTCCCAGTAGATAAATTTCTCGGACGAATTACCAGCTGTGGTGAAAGTGAATAACCTTATGTCAGGCCTTTTGTCTCAGGGTATACTCATACCTGGGGATACATTGCACCCCCCAATTCTGTTGTCAAAAAAGATAAAAAAATATGGTCAAGAAATCACATGCAGCTCCCAAATCTGATGTACAACCAAAGTCGTACACAACCTACACAGTACAGTCACTTTTAAATGATTTCCAGACCACATGTCTAAAAGCTTGAACTGTTTAAACCTCCTTAGCATCATGGAGCAAGAGGTCTGGTTTTTATTAGATTTGTCCTTCAATAATCTGCGTGGCAGGAAAGCAATTTCTGCTCAGCATCACCCATGGATGCAGGTTTGAAAAGCTGATACATCACAGAAATCAATTTTGATGATGTTGCTGTTTGATGGTTCCAGGCTCTTCAGCCAACAATTGGAGGATATGATAAAGAGGACTATTGAGAATAAAATCTTATGACTCCAGTAAAGCCCTTCTGCAGGGGTAGAAGGTTCAGGTTTAAGAGGACTTCCCAAAGTTTGAAGACTTCGGCATTAGTAAAAGGTCTCTATTGAGAACAATTTCACCTGTGTTTAGCTTATGCAGTTACCATACATAAATCTTGAGGCTTAAGTGATGGTAACTATTAAACCAAACATATTTAAGGACAACATCTTATGTAGCACTGACAAAGGTTAAGACACTCACTGGGCTGTAACTTCTGCATTTTGAAGAGTCCAAAATAAATACAGATGGCACTTGCATAAGATAGTTCAATAGATTACGGGTCTTCATTCTCTGCTTTTGGCTCTTGTAAGAAAGTGCCTCTTTTAGTATGATCACCCTCTAAGGTTTTTGGACACATGCTGCTGGTTTTCTTTACTCTGAAATTCCTAAAGGGACACATCCCTGCACATGAACAATCCCACCCCTCAATGTAGACACCCTTGCACTATGGTGCAAGGATGCCTGTGTTTGGAGCTAAATTTTGCACAGACGCAGGGGGAAACAGAGGGGTGCGCTATATTTTTGTAAATGTGGTGCACCCCTGAGTTTCAAAAGTGGCGCAGCACTGCCTATTTTGTCGCAGTTCCGTGCTGTGCCACTTTTTGTAAATCTAGGCCATAGTGGTTATACTGCATCTTGAAAGTTTCTTTTTATGTGGGAAGCCCAAAATGAGGATATCATTTTGCACACATGTCAGAAGATACAATAAAAAGACTAGTCAATTTTACTTGCAAATCATAAATGTAGGATTGCAGAAATGTAATGGAGTTTTTAGACCAGGCAATAGTATGAAGATCCACAAACTTTCACACGTTTTTGCAACGAGTATGGAAAATAAAGGCAGCCTTGTGGAGCATATAAGAAAATAATCACTCTTTCCCAGAAGGACTGCAGAATGGCTTGAGAAGCATAATACAACAGAAAACTGCAGGCTAATGATTACTTGGATCAGGGCCGGCTGTAGTGTTGGTGGCGCCCGGTGTGACAATCTCTTTAGGACTCCCTCAATGACCTCCTCCTCCATGGGCTCTCTCACTATCCATTCCCAACAGTGGCTTTCATCTATCCATAACTGATCTATCAAATGGATTTTATTTGTTTTTACTCATACCAGTGTAGGGTGTCAGAGCACTTTATTTTATACACACATTATACAGAGACAATGGATCATATGTTTAAATCAGCCTATATGACATCTTACAAAAACAATTTGATTACAAGGTGTAGAAATAATGTCATACTCCATACTAGTAGGCAGTATATTTTAGGAGTGCTTGTTATGGACAAGATCAAACTCTGGATTTAAAACATAACAGAGTGTTTGGTGTTGGCTTTTAAGAATGTATTTCTACCCAAACAAACCATTTTTAGCAACATTAGAATAATTCAAGACTTGGGAAAAAACATAGGGGGTCATTCCGACCGGGGACCGCGGAAGCACCGCCAACAGGCTGGCGGTGCTTCCAGGGCTATTCTGACCGCAGCGGTAAAGCCGCGGTCAGAAAAGGGGAACCGGTGGTTTCCCGACGGTTTTCCCCTGGCCCAGGGAATCCTCCATGGCGGCGCTGCGTGCAGCGCCACCATGGGGATTCCGACCCCCTTCCCGCCAGCCTGTTTCTGGCGGTTTTCACCGCCAGAACCAGGATGGCGGGAACAGGTGTCGTGGGGCCCCTGGGGGCCCCTGCACTGCCCATGCCACTGGCATGGGCAGTGCAGGGGGCCCCTAACAGGGCCCCATACAGATTTTCACTGTCTGCTTGGCAGACAGTGAAAATCGCGACGGGTGCCCATGCACCCGTCGCACCCCTGCAACTCCGCAGGCTCCATTCGGAGCCGGCATCCTCGTTGCAGGGGCTTTCCCGCTGGGCCGGTGGGTGGCCTTTTGGCGGTCAGCCGCCAGCCCAGCGGGAAAGCCAGAATGGCCGCCGCGGTCTCCTGACAGCGGAGCGGTCATTCGGCGGTAACCGCGTGGCGGGCGGTGACCGCCGCCCGCCGCGGTCAGAATGACCGCCATAATGTTGCAACCAATACCTGCAGATTGCTTGCAGCTATTTTATGACAATTCATATACCACTGTGCTTTATTTGATTGTAACTTGTGAACTGCAAATAACAAAAAAGATCTCTGTGATTAAACAGCAACCCACTGAGCTATCTACATAAAATACTGTTCTCTATTCTGCAGGGTACACTTTCTTTGCGGCAGGCATATTAACCCTCTGAGCTACTTTGTGGTGAATCAGGAGTTCCACAAAATTCCTATCTCTCTCCAGCAAGGAACATTGATCTTCAGAGTTATCTTGACATTTGTATTGCTGTCTGTAAACAAAAAAACAGAAAAAGGTATAAACATATGATCTATATTATGGGTATTTCAGCCAACAGGATTTACAAAAGAGGATCACATCCACATTCCAAAAGGTAGATAAAATAGCATATGCTAATACTTTAGTTTCTCTAGGCTCCCATGCTTTAGTCAAAAGCCAAGTAAATAAGGGAGGGACAAGTGGGGAAAGGTGGGAGTTATAAGAAAATATAAATAAAAACCTAGGAGCTACAGTTATAGCTTCAGCTCACAAACATTGAGGTCTTGTTTATGAGAAAGTATTCTAGGCCTCTTTTTCATAGTTTGATTCTTGCTCTAAGCAAGACTGCTGGTTTAGGCATGACAGTACTTTTGTTTGGAGGTGACTAGGCCAATCCTACAACAAGTCACAACTGTCGGCCCAACCCTCTCAGCTCACAAGCAGAACCTCACCAAAAACTCAAACAGTAAAAGGTGATTTGTGGCAGCATTTACACATGAACTCAAGAGTGCAACATCTCAGGGGAGTCCTGGTTAAACGGAGACTACCCTTTTCTAACATGAGCAACATGTCTTGGTCACACACAGGCAATGAAAGAGATGCAGTGAAGTTTTCAATAGGTTTTATTAACAAGACTGCAATCTACTTTAAAATGCCTGGGCTGCAATGATGTACTGACTCGCAATATGCATTTCTGCATAGGGAAACGCGATTAGCGAGTCGCAAACGGCAATTTTTGCCGTTTGCAAGTCGCTATCCGTTTCCTGCATCTGGCCCTTGTGTTCCCCATACACTTTTTACATCAATAGTGTTCTTCTAGTATTGATAGCCTTCTACTATAAGTCGGGAAACAAAGGATTCCGAATAAATCAATGTTGTATTTGTTAGCAAAACTTTCCTTATTCAAAAAGGTGGTGACTTGAAATAGTATGATTCTGCATTTTTAATGTCATGCTCAAAATAATATATGGATGTATCTGAATAATGTTTTGGGCTCCCCACAGGTGGAGTTGAACAGTGTTCTCACTGTGTGTAATTGAATACTGATCTGTGTCTAGTTGCACGGTACAGGCAGTAATGTCTTCAGTTGGTGTAACAGAACATTTCCCCAGAATTGTTTGTGTTAGTGTACACATCACAACTTTCAAACGCAGTGTAATACTTTAATTTGGCTAACAAGGAATCAACTGTTTGAGCATCCCAGTCAGTGGAAACAACACCAGGTGTAATTACATTAGTCATTGAAATCTTAAAGACATATGGAATTTGAATGACCTCATTAGGCCCGTATATATCAAATAGAACTTTATTCCACACAATCCCATCAGGAATCGGTACTGTTGAAACGCTCAAAAGGTCTCTTCGGACCTTATGCGAGGAAAGATATGGAGTTAAGACTTCATCCACAGGCTCAACAGAGGAGCGTTCAGGAAGGTAATGACAATTTATAAGCAAGAAGAAAATAGTCACAATATCAATCCATAGATAAAAATGCAAGCAATGTCAGAAATAACCACAGAGAGTTCAATGTATAAGTTAAATAGTTATTTTTAAGCCATATATACAGCTTACATGTCTTTGAAACAGTTTTAATAGCAGGTGCAGATAAAGTTGAAGAAAAGTCATCAATGTCGATGAAGTAACCAAAAGCAGTCTCTGCAAACACAAGAGTCGGTGCATTACTGGTATAAGGATCCACTTTGTGCGGAGGCTCGTAATAGACAATGTCATCAGTTTGTGTTGTGTTGGAATAGAAGACAGCCACCTCTTAGACAGGTGTTGTCATTGAAGTGATAACAGGAATCAGTAAAATCTCATTTTCAGCCCTCCCCATGCTTGCGGAGGCATTTGTAGCATCATTGTACATGCTTGTTTTATTAGAAGTATTGTTACTTCTTCTCTGAAGAGATATGTCCTATTGGGTCGTTAGAGGGGACAAGGAACCATCCAAGGTACTTCTTGGTCTACCGTGCAGGATCAGCCACATGATGAAGTTAAATGTTGTCAATGGAGATTAATCTGTTTGCTTTGGAACCAGGCAGCTGTGGTAGGATGACAGATCTGGTACCTTGTATTCCCAGTACTTGAACCAAGTGCCTGGAATGAGGGACCTAATTCCTTCTTCACAGCAATCTTTTCATGATCCAGATCCCCAACTTTAGGAATCCAGCCAGTAGAAGTTGTTGGCAAATTTCTTATTCCTAAGGTAGCAGCACTGGCAGATGATTTATCATCACAAAATTGCTGAAGCTCCTGTAAGACAGTGAGATGGTCATTTATGTCAAAAGGTGTATCTGCTGCCACCAAACCAGGGCCATCTAGATCTGGGACATACATACGTATCCCAACGAGAACCTCCTGAGGAGTGCGTCCGTCCCAAAGACCTTCTTGGCAGATTATCCAGTGCTCTCTGGACCCCATATAGGTGATGAAGCCAGATGTGCCAAGAACCTAATACTCTAGCTGTTAAGGACTGCTTTAGATCTCAATTCCTCCTCTCCAAAACCGAATTTCCCTCAGGATGGTAGGGTGAAGAGTAATGGAGTTCAGCATCCATCGTCCCCATGGTGTGGCTGAATGGCATAAAGACAAAGGCAGGGCCCTGGTCCGGATGAAATGCTGCAACCGCATATGTACCGATAAAGATCAGCAAGTCTTTTATACCAGTTCGAGCATCAGCCGACTGCTGGGGCCATAACCACAGGAACCTAGAACAGGAATCTACAGCGAATAATATGTATTTGCATGCACCATCAGGTTGTATGTGACAACAATGGTCCAGCTCCACAAATTGTAGTGACCTGATGGACACTAATAGGGATGTTTGTGCAGGGTTTTTGATGTTTGAGCCCTTTATCTGCTGGCAAACTCTTGTATAGACCTGGCCACCTGAAGCATTTCTGTAAGAGTGTTATTGTGGCACCAACACCAGCATGTGCAGAGGCGACACCCTCATGCGCTGCTTTTATTAGATCTAATCTCTGGTCTCCAACTGCAGGGAGTGTTGTGTAGGCAACATTCTGTGCACTGATGTGGTAAGAGTATTTTGTAGGGTATGCTTTTGGGAGAGACTTGCCTTCAGTTGAAGCGTTCACAGCAGCCAAAATTTCATTATTCAATCTTGTCTGAGAATTAGTTACTGCAGCCACAGAAGCTGTGATTCTGCAGATTTGGCCGCTTCATCAGCCAAATTATTGACAATAACATGTACTCGTACACGTTGGTGGCTCAATGTATGGACAACATGAGCACTCAGTAGCTTCTCCATCAGATCAGCCACCCTCCCCTACAGAGTTCTGTGTTTTATGGTGTTCCCTTTGGAGTCTCTGAACTTGTTCAGTCGCCAAAGATTGAGGTAATCATTAGAGGACTGGACGCAGTAGTATGAGTCACTGACAATCAAAGTGAGTTGTCCTGGGTCCTTAAGTTCTAGCGCTAATATAAGGGCTTTGAGCTCAGGCAGCTGAGCTGTGCAGTCCCATAGGTTCTGCATGTAGGTATTGTGAGGTTTGAATACACCATCCTTCATCGCTCTGCTCACGGCTGCACTAGCGGCTAAGTACTGATGTTTAGTACCTGCAGCTGGTTGTGCTGAATCATCAGTGTAAATGACAGTATGGTATCTGTTCAGTGGCAAGATGTCTAGAGGTGCGGAGTAGACCTGTTCGTATTGGAGAAATTCTTGTGTCTGAAGTATCAGATCAAAGATGTAATCAACATGGTGGTAGTCAGGGAGGTTGCAACACTGAATCCAACATGGATGTAATGCTTTAGTGTTATGAACGCTTGCTTTGGTGACGTCCTCTAAGGCTGGCACATGGGTAACGACAAAAATGCGTGTCCCTTGGGCAAGTGGTCTCTCCTTGATGACAGCCATCAGTACAGCAGGTAGAATTTTTCTGTTGGTGCAAAACGTTGTTCTGCATTGGAGTACAAGTGTGATTTGTAAGATATGGGCACTGTGTTGTCTTTGTTAAAGGTGAAATAGGTAAACCCAATGGCACAAGCCATTAGTCTGATGACCAAATGTGTTTTACTGTCACAGGTGTGTAAGTGTTTTGCTTCTAGCATGTCCTGTTGCAATCCTCTAAGGATGCGTGTGTGTTCTTCTGTCCAGTGTCTGCTAGAAAAATCAGGACATATTAAGTCATAGAGTGGCTTGATACGTTGTGCATAGCCAGGAATGTAAGTTTTGCAAAAGTTAAAGAAACCAAGTAAAGATTGCAGTTTTTTGTTAGTAGTTAAGCAAATTTTTCTAAAAAGTGTGGTGCCAGGCTCTTGCCCTTGTTTAATAGCTTGTATCCCAGGAACAGTACTCTGAGAAAGGCTATTTTAGGTTTCCTAAGATTGATTTTGTAACCATGGGCTGCAAATCCTAAAACAATCCGATCAACCCTGGCAAGATGAATGTTGAGTTTGTCATCTGTGAGGTAGGTATCATTCACAGAGGACAACGCCTCAGGAGCAATATTATGCAATATTGATGTTACACAGGATGAGAACATCCCTGGGCTGTTTTTATCACCTTGGGACAAATGGCATAAGCGTTTTCGTGAGCCAAATGAGAATGCACACAGGTCCTGACTTTTGTGTTCTAAATTTTGGCAGTAAAAACCATTGGAGATATCCAAGGTTGTTTTGTGTTTTTATGCGCTATATTGTTAATTAGTGCTGTGCTGTGTAAATCTTTTATTGCACATGTGAGTGTATGACTGTTTAGGTGTCTGTAATCTAAAACTATTCTATATGAATGGTCGGGTTTTGCAACAGGGAATTACAGGTTATTCATTGCAGAGACACAGGGCTCAATTACACCCTGGTACTCATGCTGAATGAGGATCTCCCTCACTGGAGCTTTGGCTTTGTGTTTAACAGGATATTGTGGCTGAGGCTAGGTGTAGACCTAATCAGTATTACATGGCAAAGAGAATCATTGTCTCAACCCACATGGTTGCAGTAGTGCAGGTGCCTGTGCTAAAGCCTGGTTGACAGCATAGGTTTGTTTTATCGCCTCTGGAACAAGATCAGAGAAAGTAGGTAAAATGACATGTTCCCATGTGGGAGCTTACAGATGTGCTCCGGTGGCCAATCCCTTTCGGCTAGCAGGATATTGCAACTAAGTTCATCCCAGAATATCACACTAATGGTGCACTCTATGTCTCCCTCAATTCGGATATTTAAATTATAAACCCTGTCGTTTGGGAGAACACGCCCATCTGCATTCTCCACTGCAATAAAATTGCTAGATACTGTCGCATCCAGATGATCTTTCAGACTCTGGCAACATATCGTGACTTCTGCTGCGCTGTCTAGCAGTGTCACTGCCAACGTCTTGTTCTTCATCAATGCTCTCAAGTGTATTGGCATTTTAAATTAACAGTGCTGCCACCTTTTTCTTTTTAAACTGTGGTTTTTGTTGTGGGAACTTCTCTTCTTTTTTCTCTGAAGATTCTGGTGAGTCTTCTTTCTTTTTCACGTAGTCAGGATGTCGCTCTGACCAGCCCACTCTCTTGCTATGACTATCCGGTGCGTACTGAAAAGAATGAGGGGGACATGAATCAGTATAGATATCAGAAATCATTTTCAGTATCTGTTTCTCCTGTTGCTCGTGTGGAATCTTTTGGAGCTGCTGGCATATAGCCAACGCAACCACTTCCCCTTTAATGTTACTGAGTATTATTGAGGAGACCGCTTCAAAGTTACACATCAGTTTCATCCCCATGCACCTCCATGCTCATTCTGAATTTGTTTTAACACTTCCAGTAAATTTGCAGGTGTCGGTGTACCATGTGTGGTAGTATAAATTGCAGCGAAGACTTTACCACACGTGGCGCAGCCATCCACCGAGGGAACCATCATGAAGGGCTAGCACATTATGAGAATTCTATGTTTTTCCTGTGGTCCCGTATGGGGAAGCACAGCTTCCAGCTGATTTGTTTTCTGGCCTATCCAGAAACTTGTTTTCTCTCATTCCATGGACACTTTGCCCATGAAACAATATACTGTGTGTGCATTAATCCCAGAAGTGGCCAACTGGTATCCAGCAGGTGCTGGTGGTGCTGGACACGCTGTTGTTGTGTTCACAGTTTGCATTACAAACTGAACAAGTTGTCTATATAATGTTACTACCTCAATGTATAGATTGCGCAGATCAGCTGCCTGCATGTTTTGTACACCATGGTGAGGTGTATATGTGTCGTAAACATAGGCCACGTTGGTCCTTCATTACCTAAGGGACCTAATCTCACGGATTGTATTATGTGTGGTAGGGGAGCCATTAAATCAGTTGTGATGTTCTTGATAAGTATTCTGAATTTCAAGATTCTTGGTATGCGTGGTACCATTGTGGTATGTTTGCAATTCTGTATGTGTGGAATGTGAATGATCTAGGGTCTTCTGTGGGAAAGGTGACCCAAGAGTAGAATGTTTCTGTTTGGTAAGCTTCATTAGCTTCTACGACGAATGTTACATCCCCACCCTCCACTGTTAAGCCATGAGCTACTAAGTGTAGTGTTAATGCTTGTCTGGCATATCAAAAGGGAAAAAATCCTTTAGATATTATAAGCCCAAACAACCCACAGCCTAATTAGGTGCACCCTGTTCAGCTGAGGAGGATCTTCCCCAAGACCAGGGACATCTCTGTATAATGGTACTTAGGGTACATGCTGTGTGTGAGACAGAGATACTCAGGGCGTCCGTAAATTAGTGCCTAAACACCATTGTTGGTGGTGCCATGTTGTAGTTTGAGTCTTTTTCTAGGTAAGACTGCTGGTTTAGAGATGACAGAACTTTTGTTTGTAGGTGACTAGCACAATCCTACAACGAGTCACAACTGTCGGCCCAACCCTCCCGGCTCAAAAGCATTACCTCACCAAAAACCCAAGCAGTAAAGGGGTGATTTGTGGCAGCCTTTACGCATGGACTCAAGAGTGTGGCATCTCAGGGGAGTCGTGGTTAATCAGAGATTACACTTTTCTCACATGAGCAAAATGAAGTGACGTTTTCAATAGGTTTTATTAACAAGTCTGCAGTCTACTGTAAAATGCATGGGCTGCAGTGATTAGGATAATGAAAAAATGAGAGTCATGAGTACAAAGACCCCCACCATCTTGCAATAACATGAGATGTGAAATAAATATGAAATGGGCCCTAATACCCTAGCATGATGAACCTAATCTCTAACCTTAAGAGAGCTAGGTGTGTTAAACCTAAACTGCCAGTATGTTGTCCATGAGAAGAGCCCCCCAACCCTTGTTACCTTGGAATGAGGTCTCTAGATCAGACTCCGTGGTGACACGAAGGCTGGGTCTGCATCAAGGTGACATGTAGCATAGATAGCTTTGATGGCATGTGGTAGGAATCCCTCTGATTATGTTGTCTGTGTGAGATGTAATTATACTGATCTGGTAGGACCCCTGATGCAGGTATGTTCCCAAACAATAGATAAGAAGGCATGCTTGGGGCGACAATTATATAAACAATTCCCTGAAAAGGTAAATGATGTTACTGTCACACGAAAGTGGGAAAGTACATGATATGAATACCTACATATCTCATTTATCTTTGATGCTGATAGTGACGCCTTTACAGAGTGGCACTGATAACATGAAACTAAAATATCTTCCTAACTTACCTTCCAGCCATCTTGGAAGAAATAATGAAATAAATGTGCTAAAACAGAGCAAGCTAAGTAGGTTAAAAGTCACTAGATGACAGGGGCACAGGCCTGCAAGCCAAAGGCTAAGCTAATCTCCTGATACCCATTAAAACTAAATAGGATCCACTACTTTTTCAAATTGCAGTAGTCTATCCTTGATTTTATAAATCGGTTTCCCAAAGGTTGCCATCTCATGCATATTGTCCAACCATTCCTGAAACATCAGAATTATGCTTGTTTTTCAGTGACGTAGTATGTCTATTTTTACTTTCCTTAGAACAGTAGACAACCATCTGTCTGCAAGGGCTGTGAGATTAGAGAGGACAGTGGTATTGTGCAGTAGCCCCATTTGTGAAGTCAGGTCGGTGGGTGTATGGAGTTCAGATTTCAAATGGTTCCATACTTTTCACCAGTAATTTTGTACTTTCGGACAGTCTCATAAAGTATGTACAATCGCACTATCATGTGCCCCCCCCATATCCAACATTGGGAATTAGTAATAAGGGCCTCATTGTGACTTTGGTGGTCCCCCCTGCCCTATTACAATGTTTCTATAGATCTGACTGGCATAAACATTGCAATAGAGCATTCCCACTGGTCAGACCGGCAGGAGCAGTGCTACGAGATAGCACTCGGCTCCCTTAAAGGAGCTGAGTGCTATCTCATAGCACAGAGGGAGCCGACCAGCACCCTCAGGATGCGCATTGCCTGCAAAGCAGTGGTACTTGGTAGGGGAGCCCCTGCACTGCCCATGCCATTGGCACAGATAGCGCAGGGGCCTCTGTGGCCCCCAGCATACCCTAGTTGCCAGCCTTTCCACGTCAGTGAAACCACCGTGGAAAGGCTGGCAATGAGGGGAGTTGTAATCAGCCAGGGCAGTGCTGAGTTCAGCACTGCCCTGGCTGAGTACAAGTCTGGCCACTGTCATGCTGTTTGGGACCATGTAACTTGTGGCTAGTAACAGCGATGAATGTTGGTTATAACCCTAATATTGCCCCTCTCATGCTCCTTCCATGTGTTTAAGTAATAGACAGTGGGGGTTGTTCAAGGGTATTAGGTAGGCACTTGAACTGGTCATTAGGCATTAGTCAGTGTATGGGCCTACCAATCAAACTTAATTCCAGTTATGCTGGCTTGTATCTTAGCAATAGCCAAGTTCTCATCAACTTCTGAATGGACGACACTCCTTCTAAAAATGTGTCTTATGTTGTGCATTTGTAAATTTAGAGATGTCCATCTACCAAGGCCCTTTTATGGGTATTGGCGAAGCCAGATCTATTTGAATGTCTATGATGGCATGGTCTAACACTCCACTTTGTTTACAGAGGTGTTTAGAAGTTGTCTAAAAAGTATAGGTGGTATTGAGAAGTAATTGATTATCATACAGCTACTATAGGGGAGGAGCTGAAGGTGTAGTCCCTCTTCTGGGGATGTAGCAGCCTTCATGGCTCCAAGAGGGTAATGTATTTAATTATATCTAACAAAACACTCCTCTTTGCTTATTGTCACATGTCTGGTTTTCCTGATCTATTCAGAGTTGGGTCTAGATTGAGATTCCAATCTCTACCCAAAATGACTTTTCCATGCCAAAAAATGTGAGAAGCCTACCTATGCTGCTGAGAAATATAGATTAGTCACTTGTAGGAGCGTAAATTGATCCCACATCTATGTATGTGTCATGTTGGTAGGATATTGCAAAGACTTACCCCCCTCCATATTCACATATGCGAGTTGTCTATGGATATTGCTAGTTCTCTTTCTGTAGGCAGGTAATGTGTCTTGGAGGCTTTTTTATTGGTTGTGTAACTGTTGAGCATGAGTATGGTTTATTCAGAAAGGACCTTAAGTCCTCTGGTAATCATATTCAATTGTGTGACCTTGTATTGTACAAGGCTAGTTTCCTCAATTCAATGCTATTTTTCCTGGTCCACAGCATTATCAGGCCCTTCAAAGACTGTTAATACAACACCCCCGCAGAGGCCTGGCTTATTCGGATCTGGTTTCTTTAGATCTGAACTGTAAGCTCTAAAAGGCTATGGCATTCATTACAACATTGGCGGTAAATCCCGCTTACCGCATGCAGATGACCACCAACACACCGCCGCAGCTGCGGAAATCCGCTACAGCTATTACGACACACAGCTCAGTATCCACCAAAATCTAGACACCCACACGAGTCCGCCACACCAAACGTCAGTGATAAACTGGCGATAACAAAACCTCCACCGTCACGCCAACAGGAATACACCCACACTATCATGACCCACGAATCCATGCAGTGGTCTTTCAACCGCGGTATTCCATTGGCGGTACACACTGCTGCGCTCAAAATACACACACATTCACAAAACACTACCACATTGGACAATTCCAAATACACACACCTGATACACATACACACACCACTCCCACACACCCAATACAATATAAAACACACACCCCATCACTCCAACTCCTCACATATGTCCCACTATCACAAACCACACATCCCAACACCAAGCCCTGTATGCAACAACAAAGTATGGACACCCATCACCAATGCATGTCCACTACACATACCCACGCAGACCCCTAAACAATTAACACACAAGGTCCTACACAAGAATGTAAGCACTGGGGTACAGGGTCACCCACGCATTACACACCATGGCACACACTGATGCAATAATCATGCCTTTACAACCCTGCAGGACCCCTACCCAACGTCAGCGGACAGGAGGTTCCAGACATGTCCACTCCACCCACAGAAGAGGCCCACAGTGATGACAGCAGCTCTGTCCAACTGGATCTAGATGACCAGCCCGGCCCATCTGGGACCTCGGGACAGTCGGTTCCCCTGACACAGTCACATGCCACCACAGAGCCTCCCCCCTCAGGAAACAGCAGCACAGCACCCACCCAGTGGGCCCATACCTCTGTCCCCATGACACGTCAAGCAGTAGTGTTTCCACCACTACAGGGAACCCAGGCTAACCCACCACCCCAAGAACAACAAGGACCTGGGGGCAGTGGGCACACAGTTCAGGGGACAGAGGCCCAGGAAAACCGGGGAACTGGGAGGTCTGCTGTGCGACAGGGGGAGGACAGGTCCAGGGAACCCACTCTCCACAAGGCCCTCTCCAACATCATGGGAGCGTACCGTCATTCCCAGGAGACGATGGCAATGGTACGGGCCAAGTTTCAGGAGACCAAGCGGCTGCAGGAGGAACAGTATTTGGGGTTCAGGGAGGAACTCAAATCTATCAATATGACCCTGGGCATCATTGTAGGGGTGATGAAGGACCTCGTGAACACCAGGAGGGACACTGTGGCACAACAAGGGGCCCCTGACACTAGCCTCGACGATGAAATGGCCACCACCCCCGCCGGCGCTAGTGGACAGGAGGCACCACCACAGGACCATGACACCAGCACCTCACCCCCTGCAGATGGAGAACCACCCCGCAAGCGGTCCCTGAGATCCAGGACAAAGACAGAGAACAATGCCAAGACCCCCACCTGGAAATGAGACCACCCTGAAGTCATCTTTCTGTCCCACTTTGTCACCCTGTCCATCCTTTAACTGCCCTAGCTCCACTTCCTATGCCCCTTTGGACAATGCACCTGTGAAACCAATAGGCTGGACTCTGCCATGGACATTCCTCCATCATCACCCCTGACAATTTTACAACCCCCTGCACTATTTAGCACTTAAGGAAATACCCTTGAACCACAAAACAATCTGGAGTCAGTCTGTGCTTTCACAAATATGTATTTGCAACTACTGTGGGAAACAGCAATGTCCATTCTATTGTCAACATACCTATGTCACACAGCTCTAGTCCATGAGGTAACATAGCAGAGGTCACACAGTGGGACCCACATCTTTGAAATCGAAAGGGAAAGTGACAAATTAGGGTCCATACACTGGTTGAAAGTGACAGACAAATGAGAGGTCGAACAATTTTATCAGATGTAGGAGGCAGTGATGTCTTCTTACCTGTGTCTCACTGGAAGTATTGTTGGATCACGGTGTTTCTGTTGTCTATGTCCTCTTCTTCTGCCTCCTCTTTTTCACTGTCCACAGGCTCCACAGCTGCCACAACACCTCCTTCAGGACCATCCTCCTACAGAAAAGGCACCTGTTGTCGCAAAGCCAAGTTGTGAAGCATACAGCAGGCACGATGATCTGGCACACCTTCTTTGGTGAGTAGTAAAGGGAACCACCTGTCATATGGAGGCACCGGAACCTGGCCTTCAGGAGGCCGAAGTCCTCTCTATAACCCTCCTAGTTCACCCATGTGCCTCATTGTTGCATTCCTCTGCCCTTGTCCTGGGATTCCTCACTGGGGTCAGTAGCCATGACAGGTTGGGGTAGCCAGAGTCACCTGCAAATGTTGAGGGACAACTGTTAGACACACACTAACCCTTAGGGACAACCCCAGACCCAGACAACTATTCACACTGTATTGAGTCCTTGTCCTCACCTAATAGCCACACCGGGTGCCTCTGGAGTTGCCCCATCACATAAGGGATGCTGCTATTCCTCAGAATGTAAGCATCATGCACTGAGCCGGAAACTTGGCGTTCACATGGGAGATGTACTGGTCAGCCAAACACACCATCTGCACATTCATAGAATGGTAACTCTTCCGGTTTCTGTACACATGATCACTCCGGCGGGGGTACCAAGGCCACATGTGTCCCATCAATGGCACCTATGACGTTGGGGATATGTCCCAGGGCATAGAAGTCACCTTTCACTGTAGGCAAATCCTCCACCTGAGGGAAAACAATGTAGCTGCGCAGGTGTTTCAGCAGGGCAGACAACACTCTGAACAACACGTTTGAGAACATAGGCTGGGACATCCCTGATGCTATGGCCACTGTAGTTTCAAAAGACCCACTTGCCAGGAAATGGAGACTGACAGGACCTGCACTAGAGGGTGGATTCCTGTGGGATGGCGGATAGCTGACATCAGTTCTGGCTCCAACTGGGCACACAGTTCCTGGATTGTAGCACGATCAAGTCTGTAGGTGACTATTACATGTCACTCTTCCATTGTCGACAGGTCCACCAGCGGTCTGTACACCGGAGGATGCCGCCATCTCCTCACCTGCCCCAGCGGACATGTTCTATGGAAGAGAACAGCGATCAGACGGTCAGCCAACAATGAGGTACAAAAAAAACAACTTTATTTCACACAATTGTCAATCCGCTATGTGCCTGTCTTAGTGTGTATGCAAGGCCTAGATATGTGTGACACATTGAAAATGAATGCCATGTGGCCCCCTGAAATGGCGACTGCCTGACCTGTAAGGGGGGACAAGGGGATATGAGGTAACTGCGCTGGTGTTGTACACCGTCGCGGTAGGCGGTAGAAGACCACAGCGCAATCCTGCATTGATTAACATTGGACCCTATGGGTCCCAGGAGCCAATGACGATGTACGTCGGTGGTGACAGTACGCACCGCCGCAGACGTGACCGCCATTTTCTCTCTGTTCACTCACTTGATACCTGATCTTCGGCAGGAGAGGACCTACACTGCAAGTGCTGCTGTGACCTCAGTCTGGAAGCGACAATGGCTCAAGTGTCTGGGGAAAGGGCCCCTGCCTTCACATCGGAGGAGTTGGAGAAACTAGTGGATGGGGTCCTCCCCCAGTACACGCTACTCTACGGTCCTCCAGAAAAACAGGTGAGTACGCTGTGAGCATGCTGTATGGGCAATGCCTGTTTGGAGTGGTGTGGATTGGAGATGGGGGGGGAATAAGGAGTCCATGATACGACGGTGAGTGGATGTGCGTCAGGGCAAGGGTGGAAACGTGGGCCAATGACTGTGACGGTCCGGACGGTTAATGTTTTACCTTTTCCCCTGTACTATTCCTGTAGGTCAGCGCCCACCAGAAGAAGGATATTTGGTGTGCCATCGCCAAGGACGTCCGGGCCCTAGGGGTCCACCACAGACGGAGCACCCACTGCCGTAAAAGATGGGAGGATATTTGCCGCTGGAGCAAGAAGACGGCGGAGGCCCAGCTGGGGATGGCCTCCCAACGTGGGAGGGGTGACCGTCGCACCATGACCCCCCTGATGTTCCGGATCCTGGCGGTGGTGGTGGCGTATCCGGAGTTGGATGGGCGCTTGAGGGCATCACAGCAGCTACAAGGGGGTGAGTACAGTCACATCCATCTGACTCTGCGCGCATTAGGAGGTGTCTGGGTGGGGGAGGTGGTCTGTGGGTTCCCCTAGGCTAGGGTGAGCCTTGTAGGCAAGGACCCTTTGTGAGGCAGACTACGTGGCATCCCAACCCCACCAGTAGTAAGAGCCATCTACACCTAGTCAGGCTCCTGTGACTTCCATGTGTGCAGCAATCGGGCATAGGCCATGTACTCCATTTCCCTGTGATAAATTAGGGAACTCTAAGTGCATGGCGTAGTGCAGAGGGCTGCTGTATCTGTAGTGTCCGCCAACGGTAGCGGTGTTGCATGCACTGAACATGTCTTTCTACTTTCTTTCCCCCACCCTTTTTGTGGTCTACCTGTTCTTGTGTGCATTAGCATCATCAGGCAGAGGAGCTGTGCCACCGGAGCAGGAGGGAGCTGCACCCCACATGGCCCTGGAGGGCCAGACTACGGAGTCAGAATTCACCAGTGGGACGGAGGGCGAGGGGAGCTCCACTGCGGGGACTGGAGCAGAGACCAGCGACACCGACTTCTCATCTGATGGGAGCTCCCTTGTAGTGGCAGGCCCCTCTGTGCCCTCCGCATCTACAGGTACAGCCGCCACCCCCCCTACCAGCACCGCCCTCCCAGCAGCCCCTCAGCGTGTGCCCCGTGGCCGCTTACCCAGGAGGGTGGGCATCTCCTTCGCCCCAGACACCTCAGGCTCTGCCCCAGTCAGCCCTGCTGCCCTCAGTGAGGAGGCCATTGTCCTCCTCAGATCCCTCACTGTTGGGCAGTCGACCATTCTGAATGCCATCCAGGGTGAAGAAAGACAGTTGCAACAGACAAATGCATACCTGGAGGGCATTCTTTCTAGGCAGGCAGCCCAGCAGCGAGCATTTCAGACTCTGGCCTCAGCACTGATGGCAGCCATTGTCACTGTGTCCAGCCTCCCCCCTCCAACTTCCTCCACCCAGCCCCAATCCCCAGTACCTCAGCCTATCCCAAGCACACCATCAGACCAGCTTGCACACACCTCAACACACAAGGGTAGCTCTGGCAAACATAAGCACCACACATCCCACAGGCACTCCCACAAGCATCATACCCATGCACACATACCAACATCCACTGCCTCCACTGTGTCCCCCTCCTCCACGTCTCCCTCCTCCCTCTCTGTCACATCTCCACTCACACCTGCATGCACTACATCTTCAGCCACTACCTCCATCACCAGCACGTCCATCACCACACACCGCTCACGTGCAGTCACCACCCCCACTACCATTCACACATCCCCTGTGTCCTCTCCCAGTGTGTCTGTGAGCCCTCCTCTCAAAGTACACAAACGCAGTCACACACCCACCCAACAGCCATCCACCTCACGACAGCCTCCAGCCCGTGCACCTTCACCCAAAGTCAGCAAACGGACACCTCCTACAACCGCTACCTCTTCCTCCACTCCCAAACCCCCTCCATCTACCCGTCCCAGTGTGTCTTAAAAACATTTCCTGTCAAACCTTGACCTCTTCCCTTCACCTCCCCCACCCCTTCTGATCCCTAGGGCCCGCCTTTCCACGTCCCAACCCAGCACCTCAGCCACCACATCACCGGGCACAGTGGTGCCAGCAGTAACCCGCTTCTGGAGTGCGCCAAGCAGCAGGGCTGCCAGTGTCCCAAGGAGCGAGGCCAAGGACATTCCCCCACCTCCAAAACAGAAGAAGTTGCCCACATCCCAGAGAGAGAAGGCCAAAACACCTGCCACCAAGGGCTCAGCCAAGACAACAGTTGGGAGTGGCAAGCCAGCTGCGCCACCATCCAAGGTGGGGAAGGGCTGGAAAAAGAAAGGCAAGTCGCTGCCAACCTGCACGGCGGACAAGACCGCCACCGGCACCGCCACATGCACTGCCGCCATGGCCACAGCCACCAACACCCAAGATACTGAGCCCTTCACCAGCACCGCAGAAACTGTGCTCTTCAGCAGCACCGAGGTCAGTGAGCCCGCCACCAGCATTGCCACTCATGACACCGCCGCCAGCACCGAGGTCAGTGAGCCCCCCACCAGCACCGCCGCTCATGACACCGCCGCCAGCACCGAGGTCAGTGAGCCCGCCCCCAGCACCGCCGCTCATGACACCACAGCCAGCACCAAGGTCAGTGAGCCCCCCACCAACACCGCTGCCCAATGACTGCCGCAAGCACCGCCGCTACTGTGCCCACCGCCAGCTCCGCCAGCAGCCACGCCACATCCTGAGCCAGCGGCACCACCGCAGACATGACTGTCATCCCCAGTGGTCATTCGTACGAGGCTGGTGGTCAGTTCCAGGGGCCTAGGCAGCTTCCATATTGCCCCACCGTCAGTGGAGTATCACATCCACTACCTCAGTCCTTGGCAGGATGAAGCACTCTGGGCACAAGGCCCCCTCCAAAACCAGTGGAGAAAGGCATCCACTACCTCAGTCCTTGGCAGGATGAAGCACTCTGGGCACAAAGCCCCCTCCAGAACCAGTGGAGAAAGGCATCCACTACCTCAGTCCTTGGCAGGATGAAGCACTCTGGGCACAAAGTCCCCTCCAGAACCAGTGGAGTATCACATCCACTACCTCAGTCCTTGGCAGGATGAAGCACTCTGGGCACAAAGCCCCCTCCAGAACCAGTGGAGAAAGGCATCCACTACCTCAGTCTTTGGCAGGATGAAGCACTCTGGGCACAAAGCCCCCTCCAGAACCAGTGGAGTATCACATCCATTAGCTCAGTCCTTGGCAGGATGAAACACTCTGGGCACAAAGCCCCCTCCAGAACCAGTGGAGTATCACATCCACTATCTCAGTCCTTGGCAGGGAAAAGCACTCTGGGCACAAAGCCCCCTCCAGAACCAGTGGAGAAAGGCATCCACTACCTCAGTCCTTGGCAGGATGAAGCACTCTGGGCACAAAGCCCCCTCCAGAACCAGTGGAGTATCACATCCACTACCTCAGTCCTTGGCAGGATGAAGCACTCGAGACACAAAGCCCCCTCCAGAACCAGTGGAGACTGTTACCCATTTGAGAGACTGTGGCTTTGCACTCCCCAGGATAAAGCAGTGGGCAAACCACCCACTGGAGAGACTTGAGAGACTGTGGCTTTGCACTCCCCAGGATGCAGCAGTGGGCGAACCACCCACTGGAGAGACTTGAGAGACTGTGGCTTTGCACTCCCCAGGATAAAGCAGTAGGCAAACCACCCACTGGTGAGACTTGAGAGACTGTGGCTTTGCACTCCTCAGGATGCAGCAGTGGGCAAACCACCCACTGGAGAGACTTGAGAGACTGTGGCTTTGTACTCCCCAGGATAAAGCAGGAGGCAAACCACCCACTGGAGAGACTTGAGAGACTGTGGCTTTGCCATCCCCAGGATAAAGCAGTGGGAAAACCACCCACTGGAGAGACTTGAGAGGCTGTGGCTTTGCACTCCCCAGGATAAAGCAGTGGCCAAACCACCCACTGGAGAGACTTGAGAGACTGTGGCTTTGCACTCCCCAGGATAAAGCAGTGGGCAAACCACCCACTTGAGAGACTTCAGAGGCTGTAGCTTTGCACTCCCCAGGATACATCAATGGGCATGGAGCCCCCTCGTGGAGCTGGTGTCGTGCACTCATCCGACTGAGGTGCCCCCCCATTCCCTTCCCCCTGAGGTGCCTGTTTTATTTCGATCTGATGCCCCTGCAGTGTTCTCTCCGTTTGGATCGAGTATCTTGTGTGGGCCTCGTTCATGCATTTTGGGCCCAGACTATATAGGTGCAGTACCTGGACTTGAATTCTTAATGTACATATTTGTTAATAGTGTAAATACATTTTTGAGTAATAGATTTTTCTTGATTACATTCATTCAAATAATTTCCTTTTGTCCTTACGTTCTTCCGGGGGGGTTGGCGGGGCGAAATGTAACGTTTCAGCATGTATTTGTGTGTGTGTTGTCGTGGGTGAGGGTGGGCTGGGGGTGTTGCATGTTGCATGTGTCTGTCACTCTCTTTTCCCTCTCCCCTCCCCTGTGTCATAGGTGCAGTACTCACCGTGGTCGTCACCGCCGTCGGTCGTGCTCCTGGTAGAGGAGCAGGAAGACAATCGCAGGGAGGATTTGGAGTTCTGGCTCCATGGCGTCCTGGTTCCTTGTGGGGTGTGTAGAGGTGAGAGTTTTCCCTTCCAAGTCCTGTTTCCGCCGTGTTTTTGTTCGCGTTGAATCCGCCCCGGAAAAGGTGGCGAATTGGCCTGTCATAATAGTGTGGGAGGTACATTGTCTTCCGCCTGTCTGTTGGCGGTGACCGCCAAGCTGTTTGTTTGTACCACTGTGGCGGTTGGAGTGTTAAAGTGGCTGTCTCTGTTGCCGGTTTCCGCCACGATCGAGATTCAATTTTTTTTTCCGCCAGCCTCTTGGCGGTATTACCGCTGCTTTACCACCGACCTCCAGGATTGTAATGAGGGCCTATATTTTCTTCTTCCTCAATCTGGGCTGTAAGGCCTAGAATCGTTTTATCTTAGCATTAGTGGGAGGGAGAAGTTCAGAGAGGAGATATGGTTATTTTTGTATCAGCATGCCCTACCTTCATAATGTTTCATGCCTGTTAGTGGTGTACAGAATAATGTTGCCATGGAAAAAGCATTGCAGGAATGAACTCGGTGTCACCTTTGAAGTTCCAAGGCAGTATTTAATGTAATGTCCTGTAGGGCTAGATAAGCTCAAGATACATTTCATATCATATTTTTTTTTATATTGTCTGGTATCCCTGAAATCAATATATGATAGTGTTCGACTGCTATCTTTCAGATTGATGGTCTTTCTGTGTAGTCTCCAGAGTTCCCAATCTTAATCCAGGTGATTTTATTACAAGACAGGAGACTCATATTATGCTGGATTTTCTTGCAATTTATTTACAGTAGCCAAATAAGAGAAAAAAAGACATTACCCAGTAAACCTGGTAAAAGAACTACTGAAATTGACGTCACAAACCACAACCAATGAAATGTTGAGCAATATAATAATTATCTTGACTGAGAGCAACAAATCCTTTTTTTTTTCTTGCTGCTCACAGTCAAGAAAGGTATCACACTCCCTTTTCCTGACATATTTGTTTATTTACATTACTATGTGCTCTGTTTGGGGATTAGTTTACTGTGTATATCACTTGCATTCAGTTGTATTTGCCTGAATTTGGCACATGCACTCTCAGCGGCACTCCGCTCTGCTTCAAGCACTCTCATTTCTCTATGTGCATTTTAACCTCGGCTTGCCTCCTGTTAGGATGCTTCCTTCTATGCTTCACCCCTGACTGTCTTTCTCCGTCTGACCCTCTTTCTCCCTGACCGTCTTTCACTTCTTTAGATGCTAGCCTCTCCCTTCAGGTGAGTAATCTCCCTACAGGCGAGTAATTCCCCCCTAGTTACACGCACCCTTTAACCATAGCCTTGCCCCCTAAAGTTTCCTGCTCCTTCAATAGCTTTCTGCCTTAACCCTTTTTTGTCAGACAATCATTATTCACACTGTTTTAGGCAGGTTTCTGGCGTTTCTCAATTTAAATGTCGAATTTGATTGTTTTATGCTCTTTCATTATTAATGATAAATGAGAAGGAAGAGGCCCAAACACTTAAAGAAAATGTGAACTCCTTTCTCAAGGACTCAGTGCAGTAGGCCGTTTCTGTCTCAATGCTGGATGTCTCAAAAAACGTATAAGCCTTCATTTAGAAAATGCCCTCTTGTCCTCAAGAAATTCCCTCAAAAAAGCTACCAAAGACACTTCATTACAACCCGGTCCTCCCACCCAAGAGTTTTCTTTTTTTTTTTGTCCGGGGCTTCCCTCTTCTCCCTTTCAGGTTCTTCATTTATGTGACACTGATGATGATGATGATGATGACTTCCTGGTTGAGGTGCGTAATGTTGATGAATACTCTGATACTTTTGATAAAGGGATTCCGGAGAAAAGGCATAACATTTCTCCTAACATCGGTGGTGATTCTCACCCAGTGTCTAGTGATTTAGTTGGCCATTTAGGAGAGCCCATGCTCGACCCCTCCTTAATTCACCATCCCAATTCCACTAAGTGGTTCCCTTCTGAGCATGTGCAGAGTATGTCTCTTTCTCTCTTCACCATGATCTAAATAAATCATCTAGGAATAAATTAATATACAAATGTCCCAACAATTTCCAGCCTAACAATGTTACTGCTACCCCCTGTCATTGATCATAACATGTTGATATTCTTCACAAAATTAGGAAAGGTTCCAAAGAAAGGGGTTGACAGGGCTTGGTCCAACTGTCAGGACAGGTCCCTTACCAGAATTCTGGATCTGACCAAAGAGGCAAAAATTGAGGGAACTAAGGGCCAGATGTAGGTAGGAAAAAAATTGCGAGTCGGAAATTGCGAGTCTTTGCGACTCTCAATTTCCGACTCGCAAACAGGTATCCAGCAAGAAGAAGTGACTTCATTTTGCGACTCGCAAATGAAGTCGCACCGCAGATTGCGAGTCCGCTGTTTGCGAGGTCGCTTTTTGCGACCTCGCTAAAAACGAACATGCAAATTGCGAGTGGGTGTCGCAAATTGCGACTGTGCTGCAAATTGCATGCAGGTGCAGCAGAACACTCTGGAAAACACTTCCTGGCTCTTGATGATGACATCACAGCCAGGAAGTTTACAAATACACCTGGGAGGAGGGAGGACCACACCCATTTCCAACTGCTGAACAGCCAACAGGAGGAACAGCAGCAACAATGGAGGAATCAGGCAGAAAGAGGAAAATCAAATTTTCTGAAAAGGAACTGGAGGTGCTGACGGATGAATGCTGCCAGCACCATGATCAACTTTTTGGAAGAGCAGCCCTCAGTGTGCCTGAGTTGGATAAAAGGAGGATTTGGATGGAAATCCAGGAGAAGGTGAATGCAATTGGGGTGAGCCACAGGAGCATAGATGAACTTAAAAAAAGATGGTATGACCTGCGCTCCAGGACCAAGGAGAGGGTGTCAGAGCGCCTCCGGGAGATGAGGGGCACTGGAGGAGGCCCATCTACCGTCCCACCACCCACACCCATGGAGGAAAGAGTGCAAGAGACCCTGGAGCCAGAGGCAGTGTCTGGAATAGGAGAGCTGGACACATCAGCGCCAGGACCATCAACCAGTGAGTATCATGAAACATGCATGTACACCCATATCTGCCATACCCCCACCCACCTAGTACACAGCAGCATGCACAACCAAAATAGCTCCATTTCAGAGTAGCAACCACCAGAATGGTGCATTATGGGCAATGTAGTCCAGTAGGCAGCTGATAAGCAACAGTTTATTAGGAAGCATACAACAGATGGTAGATACTGACAGTGTGTTCCCTATGTCCCACAGGTCTCCCACAACACACCACCACCAGCCACATCGTCCAGGGTGCAGAGGTCAGCCACTAGGCAGCACAGGACCCAGGAGCAGCCACCACAGGGACCTGCACCACCCGACCACAGTCCCCTCTAGATGCACCAGTGGCCATAGTGGAGATAGACCCAGCACCCGGTCCCAGCCACAGTGCCAGCCAACAGGACAAAGATGCTCCACTGCGTCGCAGGCGACGTGTCCATGTCCCTGCAGTGTCCCAGGGAGATGTAGGGGACTTCTCCATGTACGCCGCCGAGGCAGCACTCATCGAAGATCAGCGCCTGCAGACAAGGCAAATGAGACTGATATCAGGGGCCATGCGGCGAATGGAGAGGAATCAGACAACAGGGCTGGCACAGGTCCACACAGAGCTTCAAAACCTGAACAGTCATGTAGGTGACCTTGCGCTCTCCATCAGGCAACTAGTTGTTACGGAGAGAGAGAGTGCAAGGCGCCGTGACCGCCAACTAATCCACCGTCTAGACCGCATGGCTGCCTCCATCGTCCGCCTGGCTGTGAATACTACAGGGCTGTCACACCGCACAGTCAGTTTACAGGTCGACATGGGCCACTTTGCCAGCGATGTGGCTCACGGCCTGGGACGGATAAGCCACGCTGTGGACATGATGGAGGCACGACAGGTGGCTAGGGGCGCGGCAGACACGCCGCAAGACAGTGAGGAGGGCTCTACTATCAGTAGTGCATCTGCCACAGACACCAGGGTCTTGCGTAGGGGCAGTGCACGGCAGGGATCTGCAGACGCTCCAGGCACCAGCCATGCTGGGCGTCCCAGGCATAGGATGTGAGCTACGCACTTTCAAACAAATGAGGCACATGAGGTTAATGTGTCCTCATAGCAGGTGGACTTTTACAGCCCCTGATCAATAGTTCATTTCTATAGTTTTTTGGTTCACTTCATTAAAGTTCTTGTTTGTTCCACTTCACACCTGGGCTCTTTGTGTGTGACATTCGTGTGTGTGGTGACAGGCAGCACATACCTTCCAAAGTATTGGTTTGCAATGTGGTCCCGTCTCTGTCTGTCTTGATTTGCAATGCTTCTATCCCCATGGTGGCGATGTGGTAGCTCTTGCTCGTCATCCTCCGAATCTGGGTCTCCAGGGGTGAGATGTAGCCCACGTCTGGTGGCAATGTTGTGCAGTATAGCGCATGTGCCAACGATCTTGAATGCTGTTCTGTGGAGGCATCTGAATCTTGCCTTCAACAGTCCAAAGGTCCGCTCTATAACATTTCGGGCCCTCCTATGTGCACTGTTGTATCGCCTCTCTGTCTCATTGCTGGGTGTTAAGTACGGGGTAAGTATCCATGGTCGTAGTGCATATGCACTGTCACCTGTTTGGCAAAAATGAACAATGTTAGCTGGGCATGGATGGGTTCCACATTGACCTGTGTGTATGTCTGCAAGGTGTATTCAGCTATACCTAGGAGATATCCGTCTCCAAACTCCCCACGTTCTAGGCGTTGGTGTATCCCACTGTGCCTGAAAATGTAAGAGTCATGTGTACTCCCTGGAAATTTGGCTACCATGTCAGTGATGACATAATGGCCGTCACATACCACCTTGATGTTCAGTGAGTGGGTACACTTCCGGTTGCGGAAGAGATATTCCAGATTTGCAGGAGGGCATATTTGTATATGTGTCCCGTCTACACACCCTATTACATGTGGGAAGTTGGCAATCCTGTAGAATTCCAACTTGGTGCTGTTGATTTCTGCCTCATTCCTGGGTAGGTATATGTATCTGGACATGTGTGTGAGTATGGCATCTAGGAATGCTCTGAAGAACCGTGGGAGTGCACTTTGAGACACCCCACCTGCCACAGCAATGACCCCCTGATAGCTACCCGAGGCCAAGAGGTGCAGTGAGCATAGCACTTGCACATGTGTGGGGATGGCGCTGCCGCGCACAGTCTGGCGTTGAATCTGCGGATTGAGTAGATCTATTAATTCTAATATTGCTGCACTGCTGAGTCTGTATTTATCATAGATCTCCTCCTCAGTTTGTTGGAAAAGTGTCTGTCTGGTTCTGTATATCTTCTCCTGTCTCTGGCTCCTCCTCCTCATCTGCTGTGCGGTGTGGGCTCTCCTCCTCCTTGCTATCACATATATCTCCGCCATCTTGAGTAACCCAGGTGCCTTCTGGGTCTCCTTTTATACTTTGGTTATGGTTACCACCTGCTCTGAGTTAGTGGTAAATTGGAAGTGCAAAATGGGCTTTTTGCAACTAGTCGCAATTTGCGAGTGGCTATTTCATATGGTTTGCGACTCGCAAATTGCGACTTCCTATTTGCAGGTCGCACAATAGGGCGGAATTTTTGCGAGTCGGTAATGGCTCGCGGCGCAATTTGCGATTCGGAAATGGGGTTTTTGCATCCCATTTCCGAATTTGTGGGGTCGCAAATTGCGATTCGGGCCATTTGCGACTCGCAAAATTTTGCTACATCTGGCCCTAAGATTGATCCAGATACCCTCTCTAATTAGGCCCAATGGGTATATGCATTTTGGGTAACACAAACATTTCTCAAGAGAGGTGCAAAAGTTTGCTATTGGTGATGGATCCCAAATTGAGCAGTCTTTCCTCTAAGGAGGAGGTCCTCAAGAAAACAGCCTCCTGTTTGCAGCTTCCTTCATCAAGGAACATAGTAAATGTCTCAACTTTTGCAGCAATAGACAAGGCCCAGCTTTCTTTAAAAAAGATCTTCACTTCTCTGGTTTTCGTTGGGGCCGGCAAAGGCAGGAGTCACTTTGCAAGCCATCATCCCTCAAGGGGAAAAACCCTTAACCAAGGCTCCTTTAACCAAAAATTCCCATCAGGATAGCTACTCTGACTACAAACCACAGTTCTATCCCTGTCGCTCCAGAGGTTTCCGGTCCAGGGGAAACAGGAATAAAGGAGATCAGTACTCAGGTAAGAGTTTCCATTTCTGTCCTTCCTTCCATAGGGCACAGACAAGCACTTTGTCTGAATGTGTTGCTCTCAGTCCAGATTATTATATTGCTGGATGTCTCATCAGATGTTGTTTAAAACATCTTTGTTAGTAGCTCTGTTACCAGGTTTCCGGTGTAATGTAGTTTTTTCTCATACTTGGCTGCTGTGAATAAATTGCAATAAACAGCATAATACTCGCCTCTGTGTCTTTAAGAAAATCTAGTTCTGACACCATGGCTAGGAAAATCTCACTTTTCTAGTCACATTCCTTCCCATATCCATAATCCTCCCCTTTGCCATCAAATGTTTGTTGAAGCATGTTAGAAATGGGGTTTTTGGTTGGCAGTCAGGTTACCCCTGTCCAAGCAAGGACCCTCACTCTAGTCAGGGTAAAAGAGAATCACCCTCAGCTAACCCCTGCTTACCCCTTTGGTAGCTTGGCACGAGCAGTAGGCTTAACTTCAGAGTGCTAGGTGTAAAGTATTTGTACCAACACACACAGTAACGTAATGAAAACACTACAAAATTACACAACACAGGTTTAGAAAAATAGGAAATATTAATCTAAACAAAACAAGACCAAAACAACAAAAACCCACAATACACAAGTCAAGTTATCACTTAAAAAGCAAAAACAGTCTTCATGTAGTTTTAAACACACACTGTTAGCGTGAAAATGTACCTTGGGAGCATCAAAAATAACCTCACACGGATGAGTGTGCGTCAAAAAGGGCTTGCGATGCGTCAATTTCACTCACGAGTGAGACCTTACGTTATTTCTCCTTTTGTCGGGTCGGGACACGTAGTTTCTTCTCTCCGCAGGAGAGCGATGCCTCACTCTGGTCAGAACTCTCGGGTCCGGGAAGGCCTTGCGTTGTTTTCACATGCCCAGTGGTACTTGCGTCGGAAATCCAGCCACACGATGGTCCGAAAACCACGCAGCACGGGTTGCGATCTCACCAGCCTCCATCAGCGATGTTGCACATCGTTTCTCCAGCTCTGTGCGTCAATTCTTCGTTCGCGTTGCAGGCGACTGTCAATTTTCAGCTGCGTAACCAGCAGTGCGTTGATTTTTCAGCTGCACATCGGAGTTGCGTCGATCTTCTCCCAGCACAGCATTCTGTGCGTGGATTTCTTCCTCTCAGGCTGCCAGCTTCTCCTTTCAGGGTCCCAGGAACTGGATGGGCACCACAGGGCAGAGTAGGAGTCTCTCCAGAGACTCCAGGTGCCGGCAGATAGAAGTCTTTGCTGTCCCTGAGACTTCAAACAACAGAATTCAAGCTCTAAATCAAGCCCCTGGAGATCTTCACAAGATGGAATGCGCACAGAGTCCAGTTTTTGCCCTCTTACTCTGGCAGAAACAGCAACTGCAGGATAGCTCCACAAAGCACAGTCACAGGCAGGGCAGCTCTTCTTCCTCAGCTCTTCAGGTCTTCGCCAGGCAGAGGTTCCTCTTGGTTTCCAGAAGTGTCCTAAAGTCTGTGGTTTTGGGTGCCCTTCTTATACCTAATTTCTCCTTTGAAGTAGGCCTACTTCAAAGCACAGTCTCTCTTGAATGTGAAATCCTGCCTTGCCAATGCCAGGCCACAGACACTCATCAGGGGGTTGGAGACTCCAGTGTGTGAGGGCAGGCACAGCCCTTTCAGGTGTTAGTGACCACTCCTCCCCTCCTTCCTAGCACAGATGGCTCATCAGGAAATGCAGGCTACACCCCAGCTCCCTTTGTGTCACTGTCTAGTGTGAGGTGCAACCAGCCCAACTGTCAAACTGACCCAGACAGGGAATCCACAAACAGGCAGAGTCACAGAAATGGTATAAGCAAGAAAATGCTCATTTTCTAACAATTGCATTTTCAAACACACAATCTCAAAATCAACTTTACTAAAAGATATATACTTTAATTGTGAGCTCAGAGACCCCAAACTCCACATTTCCATCCGCTCTCAAAGGGAATCTACACTTTAATCATATTTAAAGGTAGCCCCCATGTTAATCTGTGAGAGGGAGAGGCCTTGCGTCAGTGAAAAACGAATTTAGCAATATTTCACTGTTAGGACATATAAAACACATTACTATATTTCCTACCTTAACCATACAATGTACCCTGCCCTTGGGGCTACCTAGGGCCTACCTTAGGGGTGCCTTACATGTAAGAAAACGGAAGGTGTAGGCCTTGCAAGTGGGTACACTTGCCAAATCGAATTAACAGTTAAAACTGCACACACAGACACTGCAATTTCAGGTCTGAGACATGATTACAGAGCTCGGTGGCACAACCAGTGCTCCACGCCCACTAGTAGCATTTAATTTACAGGCCCTAGGCCCTAGGCACCTCTAGTACACTTTACTAGGGACTTACTAGTAAATCAAATATGCCAATCATGGATAAACCAATTACATACAATTTACACAGAGAGCATATGCACTTTAGCACTGGTTAGCAGTGGTAAAGTGCTCAGAGTTCAAAAGCCAACAGCAACAGGTCAGAAAAGAATAGGAGGCAGGAGGCAAAAAGATTGGGGATGACCCTGCATAAGGAAAAAAACTCCAACAAAGCAGATATGTTTATTAGAAATATTAATGAGTGTTATGCGTTTTGATGAAATAAATAAATGATAGAAATAATTAACTATAGAGAAATTAATATCCACGTTTGAAAATGTGCCCATGAAGAGTGGCTGCCAACTCACATGAATTCTACTAAAATGATAAAAAAATGCATGAAATATTGAAAATGTATAATAAAAATGTAGTAATATGTCATATTGAGATGTATCACGTATGTTTTGCATTATACTGTATTGTAGAGTTAACTTAGCTGAAGTTGTGGCCTAGTTTTGCCAGGCCTCATGCAGAAACTGAATAATCGTGCAATGTAGAAAAGCTGATGCGTTGAACTCACCCTGACCACTTATCTTAATAAAATCTGCTTAGCAAGAATATTCTGCAATGAGCCGACGGACAGGAGATGGGGGGAATCAAATTTGTATCAAAACCGGTGAAAAGCAGACAAGATATACTTTCCCAGGACTCGAACAATAGAGACACTGACTGGAGAAGAATAAACAACATTTTCGATACCTGATGAGCCAGATGACGAGGACATCGTACAGTGAACCAATCGACAACCTGAGAGCGTCGAAATATTAGAACTCATGGATTTGTAAAATAAAAGACATTGGCTAGCGTAACATATGGTGACTAATTGACCAATTAGGTTTTGGGGTATTGGCTGTGTAACTTTAATATAATGTCATGGCATTATATTATGAAAATTTCAAATCTAAAGGGAGAACCGTTGGAGTGAATAGATGTTCGAGGTTAGGTGTGGATGTTCAAAGAGATTTGAGATTTTGTCATTGGGCTCATACTCATGAGAGCCTGATGCGTTGCTGATCGATTGATGACCTGAAGACGAAGAATTACTTTGTTGCTGATCCGTACCGTGGATAGGTAGCTATGACAATGTGATTGATTGACTTTTGAGTCATTTCTGTCTCGGTACCAACTGCGTTGTTTTTCTAGTTTTTCTTCTAGCTAGATGTTTTCTAAATTCATGTTCTAAACTGTTTTTGCATGAAGTCCCACATGCCAATGCTAATCTGGGTTAGGTAGGGTTCCTATTCTGAGACGTCGACATGTATGGTGACAAATGATCGATGGACTAATTTGCTGAACTCTTCTGTTCATGTTAACAGATTCTTCTTTATTGGCTTATGTTGAGGCTTTAGAATGTATGTTTTCTCAAGTACTGATTAGGTTATGTTATTGGCGGTCACTAATAAATTAATCTTGTGTGAATTGAATAAAGTTTGAAATAACCTTATGACCTAGTATTGTAACTAATAGGGAAATAAAATTGATAAAACGTATAATTGAGTTGTGGTGATTCATGAAATGTTGACGTTAATGATTGATGATTAATGTTTTGCTGATTGATTATTGATTCGTACATTGATTATTGATGGTCATCAATTACTACATAGCTAGGATACTCCATGCGATCCAAAAGGTTCATCAACCTATACGTGTCCCCTTGTAAGTTTACTTACTAAGGGCAGGCGCAAGTTCTTTCTCGAATGCAATAATTTCCCCTGTAAGGTAGTGCACTTCCGATGTTGCCCCTGTCACTGAAGAACTGACTCAGCCGATTGATTCTTTAAAGTCTGCCAGTCCATTTAAAGGCATACTTAACACGCCGCCCAGCATTTTTGGAATGATAAACATTTCTTTCATTGTGGGTTTTAACATTTTTTTCTGTGGGTTTAGAATGTTTCTGATTGGTCAGTGCTTCTAAGGACGGAAGTTGAAGCACATATTTAGCCTTCTACATGTGGGAAAACTGAGGGCCATATTTATACTTTTCGACGCACAACTGCGCCAACGCAGTTGTGCGTCAAAAAATCTAACGCCGGCTAACGCCATTCTGAAGCGCCATGCGGGCGCCGTATTTATTCAATGACGTTAGCCGGCGTTAGCCGGCGGCGCTGCCTGGTGTGCGTAAAAAAAAATGACGTACACCAGGCAGCACCGGCGTAGGGGAATATGGAGCTTGGGCGCCAAAAAATGGGGCAAGTCAGGCTATGGCAAAATTATCGCCTCAACCCGATTTGCGCCATTTTTTTCAACTCCCAACCCCCATTGAAATGACTCCTGTCTTAGCAAAGACAGGAGTCATGCCCCCTTGCCCAATGGCCATGCCCAGGGGACTTATGTCCCCTGGGCATGGTCATTGGGCATAGTGGCATGTAGGGGGGCACAAATCAGGCCCCCCTATGCCACAAAAAAAAAAAAAAATTATGCTTATCTGAACTTACCTTATGTTCCCTGGGATGGGTCCCTCCATCCTTAGGCGTCCTCCTGGGGTGGGCAAGGGTGACAGGGGGGGTCCCTGGGGGCATGGGAGGGCACCTCTGGGCTCCTTCCAAGCCCACAGGTCCCTTAACGCCTGCCCTGACCAGGCGCTAAAAAACGACGCAAAAGCGGCTGGACGTCATTTTTTTTTACCCACCCACTCCCGGGCGTGATTTTTGCCCGGGAGTGTAATTACAGCGCACATGCCTCGGAGTCAATTTTTTAGACGGGAACGCCTACCTTGCATATCATTAACGCAAAGTAGGTGTCCACGCTAAAAAGTGACGCAAACTCCATGGACTTTGGCGCTAGACGCGTCTAACACCAGAGTATAAATATGGAGTTAGTTTTGCGTCTAATTTGCGTCAAAAAAAAGGACGCAAATCCGGCGCAAACGGAGTATAAATATGCCCCTGAATGTCTAGTAAGATGTGGTTTAATTATTTGGAGACTGTAGCTGAAGTGACCCTCTGAGGCATTGATAGGGAGTAGTGGAATTTGCATTACACTAGAAGTTAAACCGACAGTCAGAGGAAAATATGGCTGTTATTAGGAACAGTGTCTTAGAGCACCAACTTTGATTGCCAGTGCAGTTAGGCAGTAGATCAGGGCACTGTAGTCAGTGAATAATAAATGATAATTAGTCCCCTTCAAAAATCCTCAAATCTGAACTTGAATAAAATCTACTTATTTTTACGATGTGCAATATCCAGTGCTGCCAGGACACATTGTAAAATGGTTGCCATTCAGGAACGAAGTCCTCGTTCTATACGGATTGTTCACATACCTCAATCGTTGGTGCCAATTTTTTTTTATTCATCAATGATTATGCTTGTTGCCCCCCGAGGTCCCGTTACAAAAAACCCCTGCATATTGTGAAGATAAGCGGTTTGTTATGTGGGAAAGCATACTCTATTCACCAATCATTTGTGATGTGGTGTTATCAAAGCTCCATTACTCTGTATGTATCAGGAAGTCTCCTAGTCTCTCTTGCAGTCAAGATGTCAATGCTACTGTCAGCACCAGAGTGATGCTTCTGTTGGTCTCAGTGAGTTGCGATGTCCCAGTCGGTTGGATTGTACTAGGTGAGCCCTGAGCATCAGCCATATCTGGGCATGTGGGTTGCTTTGAGGTACTAAGGCTCATATTTATACTTTTTTAGCGCCGCATTTCTGTCATTTTTTGACACAAAAGCGGCACACACTTACAAAATGCAATTATATTTTGTACGTTTTGCCGATTTTGCATCAAAAAATGATGCAAATGCGGCGCTAAAAAGAGTATAAATATGGGCCTTATTGTGTGTCTTAGGTCTGCACACCCCAGGCACTCTATCAGGTAGCCACTACCAGCCAAAACTAGTGCATCTGAACGCAGGCTTCTTCACTTTCGCAGGAACTTTAGCAGGGTACTGCCCTGCTCTTGGCACCAAAAGTGTGTGTCGTGATGCAGAACCACAATTGATAAAGATCACTATGCATGCTTCTTACATGCAATATTAAGTTTAAATTGTCCATGCAATCTGCCTGTATGGCCCAAGATCAAAGTTTTTAATTCAACAAGGCAGGCAAAGGCATGCTTTTAGAGAGCACTATCCAAAAGTCTCAATAAACATACTCTGCTGGCTGGAGCCAGCATTCAGAAGGCTTAGATTAGGAGTTATCCTGGACAGAAAAGTACACCAATTTGAAGGCCTCTGGATAGACATGAGACTAGAATTAATGGGCAGAGTAGTGATAAAGTGGGAATAGAAGTTAACTTTTGAGGGACATATATAAAAAGTGTTTTACACAAGACTCTCAGGTCAGAAAAGAGCAGGGCTAAGATTTGAGCAAACTAAGCACTACCAAATCACATTTCATGCTCCTGTCCTAGCCAAAATAATGGAAGCAGGGTAAATCTCCTTTCACTACATTGTTTAAATTCAACCTGGAATGTCATTCACAACTGATATTGAAGGTAGATTTTATTTTGGAAGGAAATTGAATAGGGTCAAGAGGATGCATCATTATGTAAACTAGAAAGAGCAGGGATTTGTAAGAACCATTAAAGTATTGGGTGTACATGGAGGGGTGGGATGAATAAGGTAACACAAGGCGAGCCAAGTCGCTTTTTTCATGTCAGAGCGGCAACCCATCAAGTGCTTCAACTCTCACTGTTCCATATGCAGGACAACCTGATTAGGCTTGTCCAAATGGTGCTTGTCTCCTTTAAGACTTAAAGAGTCTTAGAGAGCCTGAGAGGGGCTTAGGGTTTGACTCCTGGTCAAAGTTTGGCCTTCTTCTGGCTGGAAGGAGTAGGTAGAATCTGGACCTTCTAAAGTGTTGCTTTGGCTCTCTTTGTACCAATAAGGCTACTGGATTTGTGTAGCAGCATCACCTGAGTTATGGGGAACTTGGTTTGATCCCACACTATGTAACAACTGTTGGCCTAATCCATTTCCGGCCAACTAGCAGACCCCACTTATGCCAAAGACCAGGGGTGATTTATGGCAATCGGGTGCATGACATTGTGACTTCTCAGGTAAATTGTAGTGGATCAGATCTCATCTCTTTCTCTCAGTTACATTCTTCTCACACATACAAAGACAAACAGAAGCAGGGAATGGTTCAATAAGATTTGTTGAATCAACTGCATACTAAATAAATTGACATGAACCTCAATAATTAAGATGATAAAACATACTAGAAGCAGAATGGTGACAAGAAATGTTCCACTATACTGTCACTATAGAAGATGTGTGATTCCTACCTACGCCACTCATGTTCTATGTTAGAGCACAGCAGGATAAGCCTTAATCCGCCCTTCAGAACTCCCCAGGAAAACATCATCCTCCATTCCTGAATATGGCAGTAGTGAAGAACCCTGTTGTCTATTGAGACATGTTAGAAATGGGGTCGTTGGTTGGCAGTCAGGTTACCTCCGGTCCAAGCAAGGACCCTCACTCTAGTCAGGGCAAAGGAGAAATATACCTGGTTAACCCACCACTCACCCCCTTCGTAGCTTGGCACGAGCAGGCAGGCTTAACCCAGAAGCAATGTGTAATATTTATTTAAAACACACAATACCAAAATGACAAAAATCCAACATACACAAGTTAAGATATGAATTTTCAAAAGAAAAAGGATCTTACTCCATAGAAAACAATGGAAACAATGATTTTGTTCAAAGTACCAGGTTTGAGTAAAAAATAAAGCCTCACAGATGAGCATGCGTTGGAAAAGTCAGCGATGCGTAAATTTCTTCCTCGCAAGGGTGGCCGTGTGTAAATTTTTCTCATTTGGGTTGGCGATGTGTCGTTTTTTTTCCCCTCACAAGATAGTGATGTGTCAATTTCTGGATGGGGCACCTCAAATCTGTGCAGAGACGGGATGACTTTGATGTCCAGGGACGATGAGTGGAAAATCCGGCCACACTGTGTTAAAAAACCAAGCTGTATGGGGTTTGCATCGATATCAGCAGCTGCAAGCAGGTTTTTCGTGTTGTTTCTCCAGCAGCGATGCGTCGCTTACTTAGCCACGATGCAGGTGGAGCATCGGTTTAAGCTGCAAAGCTGCTGGTACATCGTATATCAGCTGTGTTGCAGATGGTGCGTCAAAAATCCCACCCCACACCACATCCTGTGAGTGGATTTTCAGCTCTTGTTCTGCCAACTTCACCTTTCAAGGGCCCAGGGACTGGATAGGGCACCACTTGGCAGGGCAGGAGTCTCAGCAGAGAGTCCAGGTGCTGGCAGAGGAGTCTTTGATGGTTCTGAGACTTCAAAACAGGAGGAAAGCTCAGTTCAAGCCCTTGGAGATTCTTCTCAAGCAGGAATGCACAATAAAGTCCAGTCTTTGTCCCCTTTTACAGGCAGAAGCTGCAACTGCAGGATAGCCCAACAAAGCACAGTCACAGTCAGGGCAGCACTTCTCCTCAGCTCTTCAGCTCTTCTCCTTGGCAGAGGTTCCTCTTGAATCCAGAAGTGATCTAATTTTCAGGGGGTTTTGGGTCCACTACTTATACCCCTTTCTACCTTTGAAGTTGGTAAACGTCAAAGGGAAGTCACTCTTGTTTGCAAGATTCTGTCTTACCCAGGCCAGGCCCCAGACACACACCAAGGGACTGGAAACTGCATTGTGAGAGGGCAGACACAGCCCATTCAGGTGTAAGTGACCACTCCACTCTAGCACAGATGGCTCATGAGGATGTGCAGGATACACCCAAGCTCCCTTTGTCTCACTGTCTAGAGGGATTCACAAACAACCCAACTGACCCAGACAGGGAATCCACAAACAGGCAGAGTAACAGAATGTTTAAAGCAAGAAAACGCCCACTTTCTAAAAACCAACTTTACTAAAAGAAGTACTTTTAAATTGTGAGCTCAGAGACTCCACATTTCCATCTGTTCCCAGAGGGAATCTGCACTTTATAGATATTTAAAGGCATCCCCTGTGTCTAACCTATGAGAGAGATAGGCCTTGCAACAGTGAAAAACAAATTTTGCAGTATTTCACTGTTAATACATGTAAAACATATCAGTACATGGCCCACCTTTACCATACACTGCACTTTGCCCATTGGGGCTACATAGGGCCTACCTTAGGTGTGAGTTACATATATAAAAAGGGAAGGTTTAGGCCTGGCAAGAGGTTGCCAGGTTGAATTGGCAGGTTAAAACTGCACACACAGACACTGCAGAGGAGGGTCTGAGACATGTTTACAAGGCTACTTATGTAGGTGGCACAAACAGTGCTGCAGGCCTACTAGTAGCATTTGATTGACAGGCCCTGGGCACCTCTAGTGCACTCTACTAGGGACTTACTAGTAAACCAAAAATGCCAATCATGGATAGCCAATTACACATGCATTTTACACAGGAGCACCAGCACTTTAGCACTGGTTAGCAGTAGTAAAGTGCCCAGAGTATCACAAACAGCAGAAACAGAGTCCAGCACACAGCAACAACCTGGGAAGCAGAGGCAAAAAGTTTGGGGAGACCATGCCAAGGATGCCAAGTCCAACAAGACACCTTCCCCATATGGGCCAGGGAACTGGCAGTCTCAGCAAGCAGCTGTTGCGAAGTCAGACAGCATATGGTGGCAGTCATCAGGCTGAACCTCCCTCTAACGTGCAGGGGACAGAAAGATAGGGGCATATTTATACTCCGTTTGCGCCGAATTAGCGTCGTTTTTTTCGACGCAAATTCGGCGCAAAACTAACGCCATATTTATACTTTGGCGTTAGACGCGTCTAGCGCCAAAGTATGGGCAAATAGCGTCATTTTTTTGCGTGAACGCCTTCCTTGCGTTAATGAGATGCAAGGAAGGCGTTCCCGTCTAAAAAAATTACGGCGACGCAAATGCGTCGTATTTATACTCCCGGGCAAAAATCACGCCCGGGAGTGGTCGGGTCAAAAAACCCCGCATTTGCGCCACTTTTTAACGCCTGGGTCAGGGTAGGCGTTAAGGGGCCTGGGAGCTCAAAATGAGCCCACAGGTGCCCTCCCCTGCCCCTAGGGACCCCCCCTGCCACCCTTGCCCACCCCAGGAGGACACCCAAGGATGGAGGGACCCATCCCAGGGACATTCAGGTAAGTTCAGGTAAGTATAATTTTTTTTTTTTTTTTTTTTTTGGGTGGCATAGGGGGGCCTTATTTGTGCCCCCCTACATGCCACTATGCCCAATGACCATGCCCAGGGGACATAAGTCCCCTGGGCATGGCCATTGGGCAAGGGGGCATGACTCCTGTCTTTACTAAGACAGGAGTCATGTAAATGGCGTCTGGGCGTCGTTAAAAATGGCGCAAATCGGGTTAAGACGATTTTTTAGCGTCAACCTGACTTGCGCCATTTTTAAGACGCCCTAACGCCATTTTTCCCTTCGCCGGCGCTGCCTGGTGTACGTGGTTTTTTTCCACGCAAACCAGGCAGCGCCGGTATGATTGCGCCGGCTAACGCCATTCAATAAATACGGCGCCCGCATGGTGCTTCAGAATGGCGTTAGCCGGCGCAAAATTTTTTTACACTAAACTGCGTTAGAGCAGTTTAGCGTCAAAAAGTATAAATACGGGCCCTAGTGTTCTGAGAAAAGTGTCCCCATGTAAAAACATGTATGTTTCTGTGAAATGTTAGAGACCTCTTTGCGCCGGCAACCATATCTTGTCGCAGCGTTGAATAAAGCACAGATTGAAAGAATATTGTGCTAAGAAATGTAAATGCTTGCCTAAGCAAAAGGACAGCAAGATAAAGGAAAGTAAAATATCCCCATAAATGTGAATGTTTCTAAAAGAATAAAATAAAATGAAATGTTACTAGGCTAAAAGGGACAGACAGCAGGCCTAGTTGCTAAAATAACTTGCCCACGGACATCACCAAAATGGTTTTAATACAAAAGTTTTGCTCAGGTTGTTAAAGTAAGCCTCAGCAAGGCCTACTAGTGCAAGGGGTTCACCCTTCTCTGCACAAAGTCCTCAGACCATATAGGAAGAAGTTGGCACAGAAACTGAAATAAAAGACAAAGGGGGTGATTCCAACTCTGGTGGGCGGCTACTGCAGCCCGCCAGGCGGAAACCGCCATTTGGCCGCCATGCGGCCAAATTTCTGCGGTCCCCATTCCAACATTCCCGCTGAATGGAGCCGGCGGTGTTGCGGTGGTGCGACAGGTGCAGTTGCACCCGTCGCGCTTTTCACTGTCTGCTAGGCAGACAGTGAAAAGCTGGCCGGGGCCCTGTTAGGGGGCCCCTGCACTGCCCATGCTGCTGGCATTTGTTTATTAAACCTCATGAGGTGGTACTACAGTTCAAACAGCACCCTTCAGTAATGTCTGAAGTAGCACACTGAACTGAGAGAGCATGGTCCTTTTATACCCACACAGGGGCTAAAAGGAGGTGGTACAATTATAGAAGCAAGACTTCTATACATATAATGTCATATGGAAATGCACAGTCGACAGGTAGGAGTGGCTAACAGTTTTTAAGGACTAACAGCTGCAGACCTTACTGGGCATGTGCGAAAGAGGGAGATTCTAAATATAACTTGTCACTAGGCAGATTTTCAAGAGTAGTTAACAGAAAGGTAGGACAGAGCACATGGTGAGCACATGGCAGAGAAAATGGCTGCCATGAATACAAAATGGATTCCGCCAAATGTTCACAATAGTTGCTAAATACAAGATGTCTTCTGCTAATGCTTAATCTAATCGCTATTAAGTTACAACAAGGTTGCCAGCATTTTTTACTCTTCCGTATTCTTCCTCCTTCATGGAATATATTTTTGTACTGGTAGACAAAATGAAATAAATAAAATGGTGCATAACTAAAGATTTTTTCACCATTTTCCATATTTTCCCTTTTGGTATCCTTTTACTCATTCAACAGCATCTCTGTCTGGCACATAGATTACTGGGCCTTTGCTTATTACCCCATTTTCAGTCCATAGGTGGGCAAACAGCATCCCACTGCTCTTGTGGCTCAGCTGGTTAATCATAATTATAATAATATTCAATTTAATTAGCTTTGTTTGTATGTTTAATAAATATTTTTACAAACGTTCATTACATTCCTGTAAAAATACTGTGGTTCAATTTCAACAATATCTATCAGCTTAAACCAGGATTGGCTTTAACGTTGGTGGCACCCGGTGAGACAATCTTTTTCAGCGCCCCCACCCCATGACCTCCTCCTCGGATTCTCTCAATATCACCCAGCAAAAGTGCCCTTCATCTCTCTATAGCCCCTATCTCACTTCACTTACATTTCATTTGTTTTAACGCGCTACTAAAGGTTGGTTCTACTAATCCACTCAGCTACCCACCTAAAACATAGTACTGTTCTTTGAAGTAGGAAAATTAACCCTCAGCACTACTTTATATTGAGTCAAAACTGTCACTAGACAAAACTCAGATCTCTCACTCTCTAGCAAAAACATTAATCACAGGAGTTTTCTTGGCATTTCAATTGCTTCCTGAAGGCTGGACTCACAAGGAACTTTTCAGCATGTGCTTTTAAATTAAAGTTTAGTAAGTTATTGCTAAACATAGCACCCCCTGAGGTCAGCACCCCCTATACAGATCAGCACCCGGTGTTTCCGCACCAGTCGCACCACCCTAAAGCCAGCCCTGGCTTAAACATGAAGCCATTGTAACATAATTTACTGCCACTTCCACAAAATTCATTGTGTTCACATTATAAAAATGTACACAAAAACGCTTTCAGTTCATGGCTCTAAAATAGAGCTAAATGTAAACCTCTAACCTTTTTAAAAAACAAGAATATCAAGGCACAATCATTGTAAAAACTGTAGTTTTCCAAAAAGTGCATAGAGCATATAAAGCAATCCGAATTGCTATATCTCAAACCACAACCACATTTCACTATTGTTCCATACAATAGTTAGCAGCTGTCCAAAACATTCTATTTTCCTGACAAAATTCATGAGGTTCACTGGATAAAATGTATGTAGCATACTTTGGAGTCATTAACAAACCACAAAACAAAACCATAGCCACTGTCTTATTATAAAGCAGACAAATCACAATGCAGTCATTCTAAATTTTGAATACAGTATTGGGCCTTGAGTACTTCAGTCAATTAATCAATGACTTGTAAATTGTGACATATCATCCTGGGGGTCACAAGGCGCTGTTGTGGGCGTATTGCTTACTCGTAAAGCCAGGTCTTGAGAGCCTTCCTGAACTGCTTCAGCGAGAAGGCTTGTCTGAGGTTGAGTGGGAGTGTGTTCCATGTCCGGGATTGGGAGATAAGAGAAGAATCTGCTTACAGATGTGTTTTTCCTGATTCTGGGGATAGTGGCGAGGGCAAGTTGGGAGGTTCAGGGATGGCTGGTGGGGGTGTAGAAGGTCAGGCAGCCGGTCATATGTTGTGCAGTGCCTTGTAGGTGTGTGCCAGTAGCTTGTAGGTGATGCGTTTGTCAACTGGGAGCCAGTACAGGTCTCTGAGGTGAGCTGAAATGTGACTGTTGTGGGGGATGTCTGGGATGAGTCTGGCTGCAGCATTCTGGATTCTCTGTAGTCTTGTTTGGAGCTTCTTTGTGATGCTGGCATAGAGTACATTGCCGTGGTCTAGTTTTCTGCTGACTAACGTGTGGGTGACCATCCTTGTTGTCTCGTGGGGATCACTTGAAAATCTTCAGAAGTAGGCGCAGGGTGTGGAAGCATGAAAATCAGATTGCTTTGACTTGGCAGGTCTTGGAGAGCGTGGAGTCCAGGATGATGCCCAGGTTGCACACATGGTGGGTGGGGGCATTTCCTAAGGTGGCTGGCCACCAGGAGTCATCCCAGGTAGAGGGTGTGGAGCTGATTATGAGGATCTCTGTCTTGTCCGAGTTGAGTTTGAGGCAGCGACTGCTCTCATTCCATTGTGGAAATTTGACTGTTGATGGGTCTTCGGTCAAGGAGAGGATCAGTTGGGTATCAACAGCGAAGATTACGATGTTTAGGCTGTGCTGTTTAATGATTTTAGCGAGCAGGCCATGCAAATGTTGAAGAGGTTGGGCTTAGTGAGGATTCTTAGGGCACTCTGCAGCATGTAATTTTGGGGGCTGAGGTGAATGGTGGAAGACTGACACTCTGGGTTCCTCTGCTTAGGACAGATCAAATCCATTCCAGAGCTTTAAAGTGGATGCCAGCGTTGTGGAGTTTGGCGCATAGGGTTGAGTGGGAGAATGTGTCGGAGAGGTCGAGGAGGATGAGGACGGCCATGTCTCTGTGGTCCAGTATGGCGTGTATGTCGTTGGTGGGTGTGAGGAGGGCTGTTTCTGTGCTGTGGTTGCTTCTGAATCTGGCCTCGGAGGGATCGAGGACCTGGTTTGATTTGACAAACTCCATGAGTTGCATGTTGATGACCTTTTCAGGTACTGTGGCTGGGAAGGGGAACAGTGAGATGGGTCTGTAATTCTTCAAATTCCTTGGGTTGGCAGAGGGTTTCTTTAGGAGTGGGTTGATCCAGTCGGATGGGTAGGTGACAGCTTCAATGGAGCAGTTGATCGTCAGAGAGAGCTCTTGTGCGATGGCTGCGCTGGTCAAGTTGAGAATGTGATGTGGGCATGGGTCTGAAAGTGCCCCTAAGTGGATGGACTTCATGAACTTCTGGGTGTCTTTTGTGGAGATAGAGGCCCAGTGGTTCAGGGTCTGGTGCAGCGTGGGGTCCGTGGAAGTGCTGGTGGGTGGTGGGAGCGGACTTTGGCTCTTGAATCCTTTGTATATATCTTGGATTTTCAAGTGCAAAAAGGTGGCAAGGACGTTGCCGAGGTCTTGAGGGGGGAATGTCTGAGGTGTTAGTTGCTGTTGTGTTTGTTGGTGCTGATGCGTTCTTGAATGTCATCTTTCTTCAAAGCTCTGATGAACTGGTTGTGTGTGGTGTCTGCAATTTTGTAGGATGTGTGGTCTTTAGTTATTTGCTGTTTCTCCACTTTCGCTCCAGTCTTCTGCAGGTGCGTTTTGACTCTTGGAGTTCTGTCGTGAACCAGCTTGGTTTCTTGTGGTGCTGGTTTCTGGTGGGTTTTCTGAGGTGGGCTATGCTGTAAGCGCATTCTGTAGATCCAGCAGTGCAGTTTGTGTGGTGAGTCGTTTGCGGTGTCCAGTGGGGGGGGAGTGGCTCAGTGCATCAGTGAGCTGTTCTTCAGTGACTTTACACCAGCTTCTGGTTGGGGGCAGAGGGCGCAGTGGTGTGTGGTGGTCTTCTTGAAGGCAAAATGGACACTTTGGTGGTCGGTCCACTGGTGTTCAGAGGTGTGAGAGATGGTGATATTACTTCCTGCCAAAAAAGCAGGGTCAAGGGTATGACCTGCTGCATGAGTGGGGAGGTTAAGATGCTGCTTGAGACCGAGAATTGTGAGTCTGTCCAAGTGGGTTGTGGTGTTTGAGTCACCGTGGTTGTTGAGGTGGAAGTTTAGGTTGCTGAGCAGTATGTTGTTGGTAGAGATGAGTGCATAGGGGGTGACGAGATGGACAATGGTTTTGCTGAACTGGGTTTGCGGCCCTGGCATTCTGTATGCGAGCATGTCACGGAGGAAAGTGTTTGGGTCAGTATGAATCTTGAAATGTAGGTGTTCTAGGGTGTTTGGTAGGTTCTGTGTCTCGATGGAGGTTGACAGTCGGAGGGTGTTCCTGTATTCTATGGTGATGCCTCCTCCTGGTCGAGTGGCTCAGTCTTTGTGGATGATTTTGTAGCTGTCAGGAATGGTAGTGGTGATGTCCAGGGCTGAGGTGAGTGTGCCCTAGGTCTCTGTGAAGAAGGCAACGTCAGGAGTGATCGAGTTGACAAGGTCCCAAACTTCTACTGCATTTTTGATGAGGGAGCTGATATTGAGGAGTATGCAATGAGGTCTGGGCTTGGTGCTGGGTCATGTGGCGAGTGGAGGTTGGAGCAGAAGAAGCAGGAGATGGTCAGTGGGTGTTCTTCAGGCAGGCTCTGTGGAAGGCTGAGGATCTTCTGGGCTTCAGGGTGTGCAGAGTTTCAGAATTGTACCGATGGGCGGTGCGGGTACCAGAGTCAGAGGCACTGGGCGCAGTTCAGATACAGATGGGCGCAGGTGGGATTGCATTTGGTGTGCCTTCAGTGCACAGCGGCCACCATTAAGAAGGGGTGGGAGGGTGGAGAGGCTCGTCAGCTGGGAGGCAGGAAGGTGGGAAAACTCTTCACAGGGAGGGGGGCAGGGCCACTTGGGCAGTAGCAGCAGGGAAGGAGTGCAAGGAATGGTGCAACATGAGAGTGCAAAAGAGAGAGGAGAAAAACAGACAAGCAGACGAAAAGCATGAAAAAAGAGGAAAAATCGGAAACAACAGAGACAGACAGAAGCAGATGGCCACTAGGCCACCAGGGATGAGGCGCAGGAGGGTGCCTGCGGGTGGAGGAGGGCCTTGATCTCAGAGCCAGCAGGTTCTTGAGGAGAACAGATGCAGGGGCAGCATCAGGTGGCGCTGGGCAGGAAGGATCGAACAGACACTGACTAGAAGGTCAGTGCAGTCGCCACTCACTGCACAGATGCCACCATTAAGAAGGGGAGGGAGGGGCTGGTCAGCTGAGAGGCGGAAGGGCGGGAAAGTGCTTTGCAGTGTGGGTGAGGCTGTTGGGACAGCAGCGGCAGGGAGGGAGCACGGGGAACAGCACAGCATGGGAGTGCAAAAGAGAGAGAAGAAAACCAGACAAGCAGACAAAAAGAGTGAAAAAAGAGGAAAAAGCAGAAAAGACAGAGATGGACAGAAGACAGACAGCAGAGGGCCACTAGGCCACCAGGGATGAAGAGCAGGTAGGTGCCTGTGGGTGGAAGTGGGCCTCGATCACAGAGCCAGCGGGTTCTTGAGGAGATCAGATGCAGAGGCAGCAGCAGGTGGAGCTGGGCAGGATGGAGCAAACGGACGCTGCCCAGAAGGTCAGTGGAGGCGCACTTCACTGTGCAGCGGCCACCATTAAGAAGGGGAGGGAGGAGGAAGGGGCTGAGAGGTGGGAGAGCAGGAAAGTGCTTCGTTTGGTGGGGAGAGGGTCTACAGGGGTAGCAGCGCCAGGGATGAAGCACAGGGAACAGTGCAGCAAGAGAGTGCAAAAGAGAGAGAAGAAAAACAGACACGTAGGCTAAAAGAATGAAAAAAGAGGAAAAAGCAGCGACAGATGGCCACTAGGCCACCAGGAATGAGGTGCAGGTGGGTGCCTGCGGGTCTCGATCTCAGAGTCAGCAGGCTTTTGAGAGTTTGGGCTCAGAGGCAGCAGCACCTGGAGCCGGGCAGGAAGAAGTGAACAGATGCTTACCAGAAGGTCAGTGGAGTCTTACTTAAAGTGCAAACCAAATTACTGCATTTAAGAATGCCCTATATTTTACAATTGGTCATCAGACAAGCAAAATCTCATGCTTCTAATGTTGTTCCAACAACATTATACAATTACATTTTCGGTTTCTAAATAGGAATCAAATGATCCGCTCTACATTTCATATCCAGCTAATACTAATCCTCTGAATAAACTCATGATTTCCACTTTATGCCATTCACTTCATACCTCGAAATTAGGACTTTATAATAAGAATAAAACAGTTTACTCATGTTTTGTCTCTGGCCATTGCTGTTTCCTTACTAGTTCATCTCTGCGAACATGGTTTGTAAGCAGTTGTTTGTAAATTTCAATTTAGGACTATGATTGCTCATAGCGAGTGAGTAAGGGGTTGTCTGTCGATAGGCCTTAAAAGTGCCAGGTTAGAATATTATTCAGAAGGGGCTGCAGGGCTCAATAACTTCTGGACTGCCTGCTTAAATTTTACAAATCTTGCTGCCAACATCGGTTGCTCTGCTTTAATGCAGGCAATTTCAGTGGATCTGCAGGAGCGTAAACCCAGTAAATGGAATTTGGATTTTAAAAGTGCCACCCATTCTGTCAACTGAACCAGGCAAATGCAAACAATGTGGACAATTGTTTCGCTATGGAATTGGCAGAGCCTCCATAGTAAGTTGATTTTTCCTTGTGCTCGCGGGTGTAGTTCAAGAATGGCAGTCCACCTAACCTATAATGAATGAGTTTTTGTTTAACGTGTTTTGCCATGTAGACTTTTTTAATAGGTTACTGTCCTGGTTTGACGTATGTTTTTTAAGCCAAACAGGCATGTGTGCAGGAGGCCAATTTTTGTTTGCTACCCACGTTGGCTGATGCACCACTTTGGAAATTAGCCTCTTAAAGGTCGTAAAGGTTATTATAATAATAATGTATGCATCTTTCTCTCACATATCTCTCATCACACCTTCAGGTACTGCCTTCCCACAACACAAATAACCAACCCTCAGTGGTCATTACGCATGGCATGACAATTCTTCTGATATATGCACAAAACAACACCCTCCCAAGCACACATCCCAGATGTGTATCTGTGAAGGTAAGCACTACAATTGCCCTACATAGGAGTAGTAGGACCTATTCTAAGGCTACGATGCAATACAATACAAACATTTCTGTAAGTTTATGATAAATCATAGGCTGTGGAAATGTCTTTTATTTTGAATCCTAATATGTGTTTCTTGTGGTTCTGCAATACACCACGGACCTTCTTTTGGAGACAGGAATGGCGTGAATATTATCTAGGACCTGGTGGAATTATAATTCTGCTTGTGGAACTGGCAGATTATGGCAACTCTCCGTTTTGCTTGTAACGTGGAGTCCCTGCCAAATTCCACCAATCAGCGTATGACTGAATTATGCTGCTGTTTGAGCAGCGTGATGTTCATGGGAACAATGTGAGGCTCCACCAATGCATGTTTGCAAACACAACTCACATTTTTAGGCCTCTGGAGTGACTTCCGGTCCTTCCGGGGCCATTTTGTTATGTTACCAGCTAGGAGCAGTCAGGGCAGCTTATTGAGCAGATTTCCTACTCGAGAGGCAGATATATCAACTCAGGAATACCTTTGCGAGTGAGTATTCTACTCAAACAGATGGTTCAGATAGTATTTTTAGTGCTTTATGTTTTTTAGCAGAAAGAAAGTGCAACAGAGACTCCAACTTCCTCTTCCTGTCCAGAAATCTCCTTCCAGTGCTTTGCTAATCTCCTGGTCGCATTTCTTTTGGATTTCAAGGAGAAAGGATCATTCTCTTTGTCTGCAATTCCAGCTACATATACAATTTAATTTGACTACTTTGTTTCTAAATTGTGACATCAAGTCACAAGTAACATTTTTCAATAATGGTGCTATTTGATAGAAGGCATATTGCTGCCAGTATATATTGCTACCTTTTATTCAGTTTTTAAAGATTGTGGTTGTGGTTCTGGTGAGTTGCCTGGAGTTGCAGTAGGGGCCTATTTTTTGCATTCAATTTGTTTTATAAGGGAAGCACATTGCATGGTTAAGTACTTTTTCTCCCTAATTAGAAATGGGATCTTTGGTTGGAAGTCAGGTTACCCCTGTCCAAGCAAGGACCCTCACTCTAGTTAGGGTAAAGGAGAATCACACTCAGTTAACCCCGCTCACCCCCTTGATACCTGGGCACGAGCAGGCAAGCTTAACTTCAGAAGCAATGTGCAAAGTGTTTTGCACCAACACACACAGTAACCCAGTGAAAACACTACAAAATGACATAACACAAGCCAAAAAATACATTTTAAAAAGAAGAAGAGTCTTAATCCTCCAAAAACAGTGAGAATGCCTTTGTTGCATGACAAAAAGCCGCATAGGCGAGCGAGCATCTGAAAAGTCAGCGATGCATCGATTCCTTACCCACAAGTGAGGCTGTGCATCATTACCTTCTCGAGTGGGGTTGTCGATGCATTGTTTTTTAACCTCACAAGAGAGCGATGTGTCGATTTCTGGACACGCACCTCAGATCCGCACAGAGATGGGTTGACTTGGACGCCCAGGGATGATGCGTGGAAAGTTTTTTAATCTTTTTTCCCTGATATCAGTTTAATGTGCTTCAGGATGATTGCAGTATGTATGTACAGTGTTTATATAATATATGCATTTTAAAAATTTCCCTCTGTACCTCCTTGGCTTCTGAAGAATGTCTCACAGTACCTACTGAGACACCAGCAATTGCTTTTTCTTCCATTATTTGATTTTTCCTTGCACCCCCTGCCACCATAAGTCTCGTACACCATAGGAGCACAACAGCATTATTTTTTAAGGATTATTTTATTATCCTCGTATCCCCTGCCTGCTATAGGCACACACCTGCATTCATTTTTTTAAGCATTATTCCATTTTCATCTGCAACCCCTGCCTGCCATACCTCTCCTAGGCCATATGCGCATAGCAGCATTCATTTTTTTAGGGCTGATTAAACTTTTCCCTGCACCCCTTCTCTTTCATAGGTATCTTAGGCCATAGACGCACACCTGCAATAATTTGTTAAGTATTATTTAAGTTTCCCTTATCCCCTCTGCCTGCCATACAGGCACACCAGCATTCATTTTGTTGAGGATTATTCCATTTTACCCTGCATGCCCTGCCATACATAGGTGCACACCAGCATTCATTTTTTAAAGGATTATTTCATTTCCCCGGCACCTCCTGCCTGTCATTGGCCTCTTAGGTCACACAAACACACCAACATGAATTTATAAGGATTATTTATTTTTCCCTGCCCTCAGGCTGCCATAGGCACACATCTGCGTTCAGTTTCTTTAAGGATTTTTTAAAATATTATTCCATTTTCCCCTGTACCCTCTGCCTCCCACAGGTGTCTCATAGGCCTTAGAGGCACATAAAGTAAACGTTTAACTGCATCTAGTTTTTCAAATATTATGTTATGTTTTGTATTGGAATGGATACACTATTGTAAAATATTTGGGATAACCTCACTAAATTATATTTTCTATATTAATAATTTGTGCTGCAAAAATGCCATATTTCTCTGAGTGTTTTTCTTGTTTGTTTGCTTTTAAGTGCACAAGTGCCATCACCAACAGCACCTACCAGACAGAAGACCAGCACAAAGTGACACCACACCACCTAAACAGTCCTCTGCTTCCACTAGTACAGATAAGTACCCACTGACAGAGCTTGAAGCTGGCCCCACAGAAATGTGTTCCTGCCAAGAATGTGGCCAGTGATGAGGAGAAAAAGAAGGGAGATTGCCACCACTGACAGGCGCATTCCACTTTCTTAAGAAATGTGGAATTCCTGGTGAAATGTTCTCCAGACAGCAAAAAGCTGGGAGAGGCACTCCCACATCAACTGGATCACCCCAACCTAAACCCTAGCCTAGGGCTCCTAGCAAGGCAACGACTGCAGTCATGGTGAAGAGCAGTACGTTTGAATTGGATTTGCCTCAGATGCAAAGTGCCCAATTGGTCTGGAAACTGAGCAAAGTGGACAACAGGAGCCACAGCCGGCAACATTTCTTCCTGAAGTAGGAGCAGAACAGGTGGTTGAGCTTTCTGCTGAGCAAGATTTAGCTCTTAAACCATTGCTTTCATGATCTCCAGCAAGAAAAACAAAGGTTACTCCACCATCTTCTCTAAGCTGATGATCTGAACATCAATCAATCAATTAACCAGGATTTATAAAGCACGGCAAATCACCCATTAGGGTCTCAAGTAGCTGGAGTTGCTGCTTGCTTCAAGATGATCTGTTCATTCAAACAACCAGGTCTTGAGTCCTTTCCTGAATTGCTGAAGCAATGCAGTGGTCCTGAGTTGCAGGGGAAAGTCATTTTAAACTTTGAGAAGCATCCTCCTCCGCAAGTGCTTTAACAGATCTGGGGGTTGTCTGGGAAAAAGAGGGAGGTGAATCATAGGTGCCTGGTTGGTTGGTGGAAGGTCAAACATTTGTTGATGTAAGATGGTCCTTCGTTGTGCAGGGCTTTGTATTCGTGGGTCCGTATCTTTAAGTGGCCTCTCTACTGAATCGGAGCCAGTGTAGCTTCCTGAGGTGGGGTGTGATATGGGTTTATCTGGGGAGGTTACGAATTAACCTGGGCACTGAGTTTTGTTCTGTCTGTAGTCTTTTCAGACAGTACAGTGATTCCTACGTAAAGTGTGCTTCTGTAGTCCAGCTTGCTGGTGACAAAGGCCTGCGTGACAGTCATGAATAGGACCTTGGCTGACTCAAGACCAACTACAAGAGAAAAGGGAAAAGGAAAGGTCCTTAAAGCCTTAGAATTATGGAAAGTGACAGTGATGAGGACGAGTCAGTGATTGTCAGTATGGAGGGCATCTCAGAGGACACTGAGATGACCCCTCCTATTCAACCTGATCAGAAGCATGTGGCACTGGTTCTACCACCAGCTTTGATATTTGTAAGGCCCCCCGCTGAGACATGCATCCACCACTTTCTCAGTCAAATTGAGCACTGTAGAGAGGCATACAATATGCCCACTTACCTCCAGTTCTTCAGGCAATGACAGTGGCACACAAAAAAAAATATTCTCCCCAGTTTGCGAATTCTTTGCGATTAGCAAGTTGGAGGATAACATTGCAATATGCTCCATTTGCCATGCAAGTGTTCGTCAAGGTAAGCCACTTTCACACTATCGTACTGGAGGCCAAACATCCCAGATGACAAAAACATCACACAATCCTGTGCGGAGAAGCACCTTAGTTGCTCATTGTGGTGGTGATGAGAGAGGAAAAGCAGCTTAGATCATGATGATAAAAGGATGTGATGAGGAGGAAGAAGATGACAGCTTTACACAGAGCAGTCCTATCCCCTGCAGTGCGCCAGCCTCACCCGCATTACAATCTCCAAGTGGCACACAGTTCAGATGCAGACAGCACCTCATACAGTGATTCTCCCAAAATGTGCACCCAGGAGCATATTTACAAGCCGTGTGCACTGCAGCTCTGTCACGTTTTGAGACACACCACTGACATATAGTGCAGGCCCATATCTACAAAGCCACGCAAAGCCACTTTGCATGGCTTTTCGTGACCTTGTAGATATGGCATAAAGCAATGCAGCATGTCGCTGCATTGCCGTACACTGTGTCAGGGAGGTGTACCATGGGTGTTGTGGTGGGTGTTCCAATGCAACACCATGGGTTTTCACGCATTCCCACACTTATGAGAATCTGCAAACCTGGGAAAGTGTCAAAACTGTACGCCTTTCTAGGGAAGGTGCAACAAGGAAAATTGTCTTTATTTCTCCTTGTTGTTTCCTATTTGTATTGCTGAATTTTGCAGAACACTTAAAAAGAGGAAAATGGCTCTCTGGATTGTTTTTGTGCAGGAAGGGGTTCCTTTCTGCACAAAAACAATCCTCCTGGCAATGCAGACACTCTCACGCTAAGGTTCAATTGGCTTTAGGCAGCAATTTGTGTGCCAGTGCAGAGGGAATGGACAGAAAAGCACTGTATCTTGTAAATGCAGTACGTTTCTGCCCTTTCTAATTAGAGCAAGGCAGTGCAGTAGAAAGAAGTGTGGTTCCTTGTAAATATGCCTGTGTCTACCACCTTCTGGTTCTCCCCAGAGGTCACCTGTGCCAGTGGTACAAAACAAAGCTACTATTACCAGCATGTTTAGGCAGGAGGGCCCCTATGAAAGTACCACTCAAAGACACATTTGTACAATGCGATGCTGGCTAAAATGTTAGTGTTGGATCTACTCCTTTTTTCTTTTGTGAAATAAGTGGGATTCTTAGAATTTGTGTCTGCCATCTGCCCAAAATGGAAGGTTTCCATCTGCACCTATTTTGCCGAGTTGCTGCCTCATGATGTGATGCAATTGGTTATCTGAGCTCTGCTGCAGAGTGCTGTTCACACACTCCACCTGATGACAGAGATGTGGACCAGTTGTCAAGCAACTGATTACAGAGTATCACTGCACACTGGATCTCTTTTATGGAGGTAAGGGAACAGTTATCTACAAGTTTCCGCACTGAAGAAAGTTTTAAGGGCTTTGGTGGCATGCACCAATAGAGATGTTGAACATGGAGACATCCCATACAGATGTGAACGCCTTGGAAGACTTTAACAGCTTGTTGTTTGAATGATTATGATCCAGATATCTCAGGATTGGATTTGTTGGCACAGACAATGGCAATAATAAAGTAAAGACCCTGGTAAATGGTGGACATTTTAGGGTGTTGTGTTTGGTGCACTGCATCAAACTGATTGTACAGGACTTTCTAAAAAAAAAAGACATCGTCAGCAAAATACTGGCCACCTGTAGAAGAATCTGCACTAATTTCAGTCATTCTTTTAAAGCCCGGAAGCAGTTGAGAATCATTCAGTGTACTAACCTGCAAAAGCCCTTGTACAGGAGGTGGCAACATGCTGGAACTCGACCTACTACATCTAACGTTTGTCTGGAGAGTATGGACCAGTGAAAACCTATCACCGACTATGTCCTTCAAAGAGGATGGGTTGAAACTGGAAAAAGCATGACCATGGAGATGGGCAAGTAGGGTCTAGTAAAATTCCTGACACAAATGCTACTTCCTTTAGAGAAATTCCTGACACAAATGCTACTTTCTTTAGAGATTTTCACATGGAAAGTCAGCAAGGAAGACAGTACAATGATCTAAGCAATGCTGTTGTTGAATCTGCTACAGGCCCAGTTAAAAAGGTGTGAACAAAGAAGCATATGAGTTGGTTTAGACCTTACTCCTTCAATTGACTGTTAAAACAAGGCTACAAAGAGAGTTTTGTAAACTAAAGAGTACAACTGTGCTACAGTACTTGATCCACGAAACAAAAAAATACTGGCCACTATCTATCCTTTTTCAGAAGGGGATGTTTCCTAATGCAAGACTTGGATTGTTGGCCAAGCGAGAGACCTAGAAGAAGAATGACAGGATGTTAGAGTACCGGGCAGAGGTTCTGGCATGAAGCCTGTATCCTCCAGAGAGGGCTGTGCTGTTGTCCCACTTAATCTAACACCGGCAATGGAAGAATCCAACCCAACCTTTGCAATGTCTTGGTTTCAAGTGTCAGGGCTTAAGTCAAGTGCAGAGGCAAAGGCAGCCTTGGTCAAGCAAGTGACAGTACAAATGACTATTCAGAGGATGATCAAAGACAATCTGGATGACTAAAAAAGATGTCTGACTGGATCAAAACCTATTGGTCAATTGGTATGGGAAGATGCGCTAATGACAGGAGCTCAGCAGCCTATTTAAAAGAAATAAAAGCCCCTAGTAAACAAAATGGAACTGCTGATTTTATATAGAGATACAATGATATCTGCATATCATGTCCAAATGGATTGACTTTTATTGATATATATAAAGCCCGTTAAAAAGTGGGAAAACAAACAGACAGAAAACCTAATGGATTTGTCACACTCAGGCAGGTTGTAGAGACAAAATACCTCATGATGTTTAAGTCACATACTATCCGTACCAATGTCATATACAAAAACAGATGAAACAACTCGTTATACCACAAGATAACACTGTCCCTGAAACAGCACAGCAGGAGAATAAGGGTGATTACTCAGACTCAAGTGTGCTGTCTGACCAACTTCTCCGTGAACACCCTACTTCCCTGATTGAGTAGGCCACATAACAACTTTCAAATTATCATCAAACTGCATTGGAAAAAAATGGATATAGCTAGAGGAACAGAATTATTTGGTGTCTAACATATGCAGACCCAACATTTATTCAGTTGTATGAACTGGATTGAACTTTGACCACTGTTCACAGAAGAAGCCTCCACATTCCTTTAAAGGACACAAAGACAATGTCTCCCATCATTATCCTTCTTTCATGCTCTAGCTGGACTGCCCCAGTAAGGATCATTCATTTACAAAACCACCATTGTTGCTTCTATGGGAAAAGAGGAGATACAACAGAAACATTTGTACCACCATGCTTGGAACACGTAATTATTGCACCAATGAGTGATATATATTGAGTCAGTGTGAGTTATGATAATTCATGTGGTGGCAGACAGTAAGGGTGTGGTTCAAATAACCTGTACACTTTATTTCTATTTGGAATGTTTAGGGCCTGATGGCTGATTCTGTCTGAATGTAATTGCTCCTGTCACACTTAGGTAGATTTACTTATATGGTCCACTCCTCACTGTACTTTTTTTTTTTTGGGGGGGGGGGGTTCTTCTGAGGCCAGATCAGTCAGCTTAGTTAACAAAACTACACAAAATGCTCAAATAATTTTTTCTCTTCCTGTTCAGCAACATCAGTGCACTACAGGTCTAACTCTCCCAATCTCAAGTTTGAGACCGGTCTCAATTTCAGGACGCAGAGTGGAACTACCTCAACAGCCAGAAGAAGGAAGGAAGTAATGAACAATGCCTACCTACTTAAAAAAACATGTCTCAGAGAGGCCACTTGGCCCTGTGGACTGGAGAGAGGTGTGTGGATTTGGAAAATGCTTAATATTGTGCTGGCTCAAATGTCAAACTCCTCCTTCAATTATATGGTTGTGATCGGAGGGTAACTGTAACTGGAGACTAGCAGTGGCCGATAAATTTCACCACTCCATGTTACTCTTGTTATGCAGTGTTCTGCTCAAATTGTCCCAACCGTTGATTGACAGACTTTTTTTTTATAATGCATGGCTTGCCAATGGTGAGGTGGTGTGCGTGAGCAAGAACTGGCATCCACTAGTATGATTTTCAGGCACAATTTTCTCACTGCAAATGGTTGTTGGTAGTTGCGACCATTTGTGGTGGAAAAGCTGCCACTCAAGAATAAAATCCAAAGATGCAACAGTAATGTCAACTTCAGCAGCAGCAGCCTCTGGCACCATTCACACTGCCTTTTTAGCACTAATGCGCTCCAAGCACTAAAATTCAGGACAAGCAGCTCAATGTGCCAATTTCTGCTCATTCTCAGACCTCCATGTAATCTCGTAGAGTTTTCATGTAACTCTGCGAGTTCTGCCCACTCCTACTAGAGACATGTCACATGATGAACACACTCAGCTGAATGTTATGAGAGTTGTGAGATTAATCAGCCAGGTACATGCCGCTACTTGTATAGGATTGGATGCAAAATTGTTCTCACTTCTCAGTGAATCGCACAAGTCATGACTGCACCAGCCTATGCTCTTGCTCTGCCTCTTGGTCTTTATCAACCATGAATCTCACCTTCTCCTTGACTCTGCAACATTGACATATACTGCTTTTCAATAAACAGGCATTCTCTTCTTCTGTACAAAAGCTCCCATAACACTCCTGCTAACTTTAATGAACCAGTTGAGCCATGCACCCAAGATGGACATTCTGGGAAGAGTAAAGGTGCACCGCCATTTGGCATTTATATACTGTATCATTTTTGTTCTTGCAATCACACCTTTTAGAATCGTATAAGTCTACTCCTTCTGAATTAGGTGACAGAACAATTAGATAATAATTTGGGCCTCTGGGGGTTCAAGGACTGTTTGCAGTGCATGTGTTAACTGAACTGTGTTATTCTATGATTTCTTCCCACAAAAGATTTGATGATGAAGTGCTGCACATCAACCTCATAAATATTGTAGTTGTTTGGCTTTGTCACACCTTTCCCTAACTCCCTGTTCCCATCCATTCATCAAATCCCTAATCTTCTGACACCAGGTTGTTTGATATGATGAGGTGTGATTTGCAACTTGATAAAATAAATGGATCACACACTTAACTGTATAACACGCTTGGCGGGGCGAAGTAGCGAAAGCAATGCCATCTCACTGCAGGATCTTCTTACCTGAAAAATACAATAGCCCAAGTCAGCCCCACTTACTCACCCAGGCACAGATGGGACAACAACATCATCATGGTGCAGAGTCTTAGTTGAACAATATCTGTCCTCAGGGTATGTAGTACTAATGTGCACAATGTGGCCTGATTAACAAAGCTAAAGGTACACTTTTGGTGTAAACTCACTCTTGCAGTTTCAGTGCACTCCCATCAACTTTATGAGAAGTAAGTAACCTTAGTAGTAACTAGTAGCAGGAAATAGTAACTGTTTTTAAAGTGATAGGGATAATTTGCTACTCTCAAAGTTTCTACTCGTAAAGTTACTGATGGAAAAGTTACTAGTCATAAACATATACAGCAAGAGTAATCTAACACCAAAAGTTTAACACACTTTTCCGTTCTGAATCAGGCCTTGTGTTGCTTAAAATGCGTAATCCTCTCTGGATCCTGACTCCTGACTTGGGGATTTCATACATTTAGTTTTAATTGTTTTGCAGGACATGCAGGACGAAGTCACAGGAGCTTTATCGATCCTGTGGGTGATGCAGGAAAATTTCTGTCCCATGGCAGGTGCTGCGTCGATTCCTCTTGCAGGAAGTTGGGCTGCATCGTTCCAGTTCAGCAATGTGTCGATTCGGTGGGCCGTGCGTCGAAGTTCTGGTCGCAATGCTAGCGCTGCACTGATCTCTACTCGGGAAGCCGGGCTCCGTCATTTAGGTTTGGCGATGCAGTAATTTTCTCTAAGGGACAGCTATGCGTAGACACCCCTTTGTCATTTCCTAATTGTGAATTGTTGGAAATTACCATTCTATAGGGTCACCCCCAATCATTTTGCCTTCCTCCTGCTCTTTTTCTGACCTCATTTTTGCTGGCTTTAGGACTGCTAATCAGTGCTAAAGTGCATGTGCTCTCTCCCTAAAACATGGCGACATTGGTTCATCCCCAATTGGCATACTTGATTTACTTATAAGTCCCTAATAAAGTGCACTACATGTGCCCAGGGCCTGTGAATTAAATGTTACTAGTGGGCCTGCAGCATTGATTGGGCCACCCACATAAGTAGCTACTTAACCATGTCTCAGGCCTGCCATTGCAAGGTCTGTGTGTGCAGTGTCACTGCCAATTCAACTTGGCATTTCAAATACTTGCCAAGCCTTCAACTCTCCTTTTTCTACATGTAAGTCACCCCTAAGGAAGGCCCTAGGTAATCCATAAGGCAGGGTGCAATGTAGGTAAAAGGCAGGGCACGTACATAAGTGTTTTATATGTCCTGGTAGTGGCAAACTCCTAAATTCTTTCTCCACTGCTGTGAGGCCTGCTCCTTTCATAGACTAGCACTAGGACTGCCCTCATATACTTTTTGAGTGGTAGATTCTTATCTGAAAAGGGTAACCAGGTCATATTTAGTATGGCCAGAATGGTAGTAGAACATCCTGCTTACTGGTGAGATTGAATTTTATAGTACTATTTTAGAAATGCCACTTTAAGGCACTTAAAACCATGTGTGCCTTACAGTCTGTCTCCTATCAACGTCTGTCTGTGCTGGTTGTGCTGGTTGAGCATTTCACCCTGACAACCACAAACACAGGGCACTCATTCACTCCTGCATTCATCTGCATATTGAATGGGTCTTCCTGGGCTGGAAGGGTGGAGGGCCTGACACTTACATTTCAAAGGCTTATGGTCTGCCCTCACACAATGGACTGCTAAACCCCCTACTGGGACCCTGACAGACAGGACTGAACTGAGAGGCGAAATTGTGCACTTCAAAACCACTCTTTGAAGTCTGTTCCACTTCAAAGGCACTTTTGAGTAAATAAAATGGATCTCAGACTCCACCAAACCAGTAACTTCTGGACCTACACTTGCACCCTGCCAGAGAAGCTGTCTGGCTGCCCAAAGGACTCATCAGGACTGTTTTGCTGAGAAGGACTGCTCCCTTTATGTTGCCCTGCTGCCTTGCATGCCTCTGACTTTGCTGAGAAGGACTCTGCCTTCCCCAAAAGTGCTAACTAAGGGCTTGGATTGAGCTTGCCTCCTGTTTTCTGAAGCGTCAGGGCCAATAAGACTTCATCTCTTCAGGAACTCCTTGTGTGTTGAAAATTGACGCACCACCTACCGAAATCAACGCGAAGCCTGCATTGCGACCGAGAAATCGCTGCACAGCCAACCAGAACAACGCAGTCCTGATATCCCGACTGGAAATTCGACACAGTGCCTGGTTTGCAACAGAAATTTTGACACAGCACCTACAGGATTGGCATAACACCCGTGCCTTCTTTGAGCGTGTCAAGGATTTTCCCTGCATTGTCTCTGGGTGTCAAAATATCCCTGCACCACAGTGAGGAACCAATACTGCACGCCAAAAAAAACTATGCAAATCCCTTGCAGATTGGAAAAAAATGAAGCATTGTCTGTGCCGCGTCGGAAAATTTGACATAACACTATTTTTCCATGCATCTCCTCTGCAGTCTCCATGCGCCATTATTTTCTATGCATACCAGGTACTGGGTGTAAAAAAAGAGACAACTGTTTGTTTCTAAGGATTAAGGCCCTCATTACAACCCTGGCGGTCAGTGATAAAGTGGTGGTAATACCGTTAACAGGCTGGCGGTAACTACAGCCAAATTATGACCATGGCGGAAAGATCTTCGAAAGACAGCTAATGTACCACACAGACCGCCAGGGCAGAAACAACAGCCACCACGGCGGTAGCCGCCTACAGCCAGGCGGAAGTCAATGTTCCACCCACCATATTATGACCCTGCAATCCACCACCTTTTCCGGGGCAAACCAAAGACATCAAAAGCCTGGCGGAAACGGACCTTAGAAGTGAAAGGACTCCCCATTGGAGACACAGGGAAGAACCACGCCGCCATGGAGCCGGAACTGCATGTCTTCCCCATGATCTTCTATGTCTTGCTCCACCTCGAACAGCAATGCCAGCAAAGACGACAGCAGTGAGTACAGTCGGCTAGTACACAAGGGAGAGGGGAGGAAAACGACAGTGACACACACACGCACCACACACACACACCCAACACCACACACACAATCAGCTGCATTACAAAAACAATTTTACCCAGTAACTCAGAAGAATAATGCAAGGATAAAATGATTTCGAAAAAGTGAATGTAATGAGATCAACACAGCATGAAAAATAAGTTAGGCACAATAAAAGATATATACCTATGAACAGAAAAAGGCACAAAGTCCAATCCACAATGTTCGTAGGCCACATGGCCACAGGCCAAAGTCCAAGGCCACACATGTCACCTGCATCAACACGGAGTGAACACTGCAGGGGCATCAGTTGGTAAATAGGCAGGCACCTCAGGGGGGAGATGGAACAAGACCACTGGTTCTTGAGGGGGCAATATGCCCTGTGCTTTGTCCTGGGGAGTGCAAGGCCACAGTCTCTCAAGTGGGTGACTTGCCCACTTGCTCTGGAGGTGACAACATGCCCTGTGCTTGATCCTGGGGAGTGCAAGGCCACAGTCTCTCGAGAGAGGGATTTGCCCGCTGGTTCTGGAGGGGTCCTTGTGCCCAGTGCTCTTGATCCTGGGGAGTGTTGGGCATGTGGGTGTCTTACCCACTGGGTCTGGATGGGAGCTTGTGTCCTGTGCTCTTGATCCTGGAGAGTGTTGGCCATGTGGGTGTCTTACCCTCTGGTTCTTGAGGGGGCCTCGTGCCCTGTGCTCTTGATCCTGGGGAGTATTGGGCATGTAGGTGTCATACCCACTGGTTCTGAGGGGCAATGTGCCCTGTGCTTGATCCTGGGGAGTGCAAGATCACAGTCCCTTAGGTGGGTGTCATACCCACAGGATTTGCAGGGGGCAGGCTGCACAGCAGCCCATGGAGGCGGGATTACATACCATCCGCCAGCTGCTCAGTGGAGGTGGTGGTGCTGATGGGGGGTGGCTCCTGCCCATCCCCTGCAACCTCGGGCAGCTGCTAAGTGGAGGTGGTGGTGCTGCTAGGGGGGGGAGGCTCCTGCCCATCCCCTGCAACCTCAGACAGCTGCTCAGTGCAGGTGGTGGTGCTGCTGGGGTGGGGAGGCTCCTGCCCATCCCCTGCAACCTCGGACGGCTTCTCAGTGGAGGTGGTGGTGCTGCTGGGGAGAGGCTCCTGCCTATCCCCTGCAACATCTGACGGCTGCACAACCATGATTGGTGGTGAGGCTCTGTCACAGTTCTTGCCCCAGGCCCCTTGTTCTTCCTGGCTGCTGGTGCAGGCTCCTTTGTCTTCCTGGCAGCTGGGGCAGGCTCCTTTCCCTTATTGCCTGCTGGTGCAGGCTCCTTTGTCTTCCTGACAGCTGGGGCAGGGTCCTTTCCCTTATTGCCTGCTGGGGCAGGCTCCTTGCTCTTTCTGGAAGCTGGTGCAGGCTCCTTGCTCTTTCTGGGAGCTGGTGCAGGCTCCTTTCCCTCGAGGCTGCCTGGCGCAGGCTCCTTCACCTTCAGGACATGTGGCCTGGATCCTTTTCCACCACGAGTGGGTATGGTGACGACTTGGCCTGTGGACTGGGTGGCTGAGGTGCTTGGCTGGGTTCTTCCAAACCTTCCCATACATGCAGGACTGGGGGAGGGGTAGGGAAGAGGTCAATGGTGGATAGGAACAATTTCTTAGGGACATTGGGGCGGGAAGAGGGAGAAGGAATGGGAGTGGAGGAAGAGGGAGTGGTTGTTTGAGGTGTCTGTCTGCTGCTTTTGGGTGCAGGTGCATGGCCTGTATGCTGTTGTGAGGTGGATGTCTTTTGGGTGTCTGAGTGCTTGCGTTTGTGTACCTTAGGAGGTGGGGACAGACACAGCGGGAGAGGACATAGGGGACGTGTGCATGGCTGTTGTGGAGGTGTCTGCCAGTGAGGTGTGTGTTTTGCTTGGTGTGGTGATGATGCTGGTAGTGGATGATGATTTAGTGCATGCAGGTGTGCGGTGTGGATGGAACTGGGTGGGAGGTAGAGGAGGAGGAGGGGAGACAGTGGAAATAGTGGATGTTGTTGTGTCTGCATCTGGATGGTGTTTGTGTGAGTGCCTGTGGGATAAAGTGTGGTGCTTGTGTTTGCCTGTACCACTCTTGTGTGTTGTCTTGTGTGCATGCTTGTCTGACTACGTGCTTCGGATAGGTTGGGGTTGAGGAGAATGGGACTGGGAAGAAGTAGTTGGAGGGGGAGGGTAGAAAGAGGGAAAATAGCTGCCATCAGAGAGAAGGCCAGAGCCTGGATTGATCTCTGTTGGGCTGCCAATCCTGTGTGAATGCCCTCCAGGAATGCATTAGTCTGTTGCATCTGGGCTGTCAGCCCCTGGATGGCATTCACAATGGTTGACTGCCCTACAGAGATGGATCTCAGGAGGTCAATAGCCTCCTCACTCAGGGCAGCAGGGCTCAATGGGGAAGGGCCTCAGGTGCCTGGGGAGAAGGAGACACCCACCCTCCTGGGTGAGTGGGCACGGGCAACTCGATGAGGGGCTGCTGGGAGGGTGGTACTAGTACGGGGGTGGCGGTGGTACCTGTAGCTGGGGTGGTCACCGAAGTGTCCGCCACCACCAGGGAGCTTCCATCGGAGGAGTTATCCGTGTCAGAACTGTACCCTCCAGTCTCCGCTGTAGTGCTCCCCTCGCCCTCCGTCCCACTGGTGCCCTCAGCGTAGGTGGACTCTGCCTCCTAGGCCCTCTGGGATTCAGCTCCCTCCATCGCCGGTGCCTCTGCTCCCCAGCTAGATGATGCTAATGCATAAGGACAGGATGACAAAACAAAAATAGGGTGGAAGAGACAAAGGATACACTCTGTCAATGGCTGCACCAACACCACTGTTGGCGTACATAGCACCCCAACACACAAGGAACAGGTCTACGCAATATGCCACAGCACTACCAGAGAAATAGTTAGCAGCCAAGGCATGGGGAGGGGCACACACTTCCAAATGCAGCACACCTGGGACCCACACAGCTCTGACCATTAGTGGCTGCCTACGAGCTAGGTAGCAAGATTTGCCCTTCAGAACCCTAGCCACTAGGGGACATATGCTGCAGTGACAGGCCTGGCCTGGGGGCACCTACTGACACACATCCCTCACCCGGATACAACCCTACCATTTGTTAGTTGTAATGATGGGCACTGTATTTACCCCCTTGTGGCTGCTGTGATGCCCTTAAGCGCCCATCCAGCTCAGGATAGGCCAGCGCCAGTATGCGGGCCATCAGGGGGGTCAGGGATCGACAGGCACCCCTTCCTCATTGGGAGGCCATCCCCAGCTGGGCCTCCGCCGTCTTCAATGCCCAGCGTCTCAGGTCCTCCCACCGTTTGCAACAGTGGGTGCTCCACCAGCCATAGACCCCCATGGTCCATATCTCCTTGGCGATGGCACGCCACATACCCTTCTTTTTATGGGCACTGATCTGCAGAGGCAATACATACAGGAAAATAGACTTAGACAAACAGTCCTGCCTGTTACAATTATGGCCCATCATACCCCTTTCACATCACCATTTACATGCACGTGGCCCAGCACACATCCTATACGTCGCCCAGAGGACATCCACCCACCCCCCTTACACGAAGTCGTCACACCGACCACTCCATGCATTCATGCTACATGCATCGTGCCCACAGTGTACTCACTTGTTGGTCTGGAGGACCATACAGCAGTCCGTACTGGGGTAGGAACCCATCCACTAGTCTCTCCAACTCCTCCGAAGTGAAGGCTGGGGCCCTATCCCCGGTCACATGGGCCATGGTAGGTTCCAGACACAGGTCACAGCAGCACATGCAGAGTAGGTCCTCTCCTGTGGAAGATCAGGTAGCAAGTGAGAGATCAGATAAAAAATGGCTGTCACGTCCGTGGCAGCACATACCGTCACCACCAGCATACATCACTATTGGCCACTGCAACCCATAGGGCCCAATGTTAATCAATGAGGAATTGCATGGGGGTCCCCAACCGCCTCCCGCAACGGCGCACAACATCAGCGGAATTACCACACTTCCACCTGTCCCTCCACACAGGACAGGCGGACGCCATTTCAGGGGGTAGGCCCTGGAAAATAGCTGTGTCACTGGTGAAATTAGGACATACTGGACAAATCACACTTACCCAATAAAAGTTAACAGTATGCAAAGTTCTGTTGTAGCTCCATTGTTCAGTTTGTGACCGGCTTCTCACTCTTTTGCCCCATAGATTCCTACCGCTAGAGATGAATAGGAGATGGAGACATACCCCCGTGTACAGACCCCTGGTGGACTTGGCAGCACTGAAGGACAGGCACATTATCCTCACCTATAGACTGGACAGGGCCACAATCACAGAGCTGTGTGCCCAATTGGAGCCTGACCTGATACCTGCTATCCATCACCCCATTGGGATCCCCCTCTTGTGCAAGTGCTATCAGTTTTCCATTTCCTGGCAAATGGTTCTTTCCAAGTGACAGTGGGCTTGGCAGCAGGAATGTCACAGCCAATGTTCTCAGTAGTGCTGACAAGAGTGTTGTCTGCCCTGTTTAAACACATGTGCAGCTACATTGCATTTCCCCAGGTTGAAGATTTGGCCACAGTGAATGCCGAGTTCTATGCAATGGGACATATCCCCAACATAATTGGGGCGATTGATGGAACACATATGCATTTGTCCTCCCTCGTCAGAATGAACAGTTGTTCAGAAATCGGAAAAGATTCCACTCGATGAATGTACAGATGGTGTGCTTGGCTTACCAGTAAATCTCCCACATCAATGCTAAGTATCCTGAGTCGATGCATGATGCCTTTGTCCTAAGGAATAGCAGCATCCCAAATGTGATTGGCCAACTACAGAGGCACAGGGTGTGGCTAATAGGTGAGCCCTGGTTCCCACCCAGTAAATGTTGGAGTATGGGTATGATGTGGGCTATATAGGATAGTGTGCAGCTAAATGTTGTCCCTCAATATTTGCAGGTGACTCTTGTTACCAAAATCTATCATGGCTGGTGACCCCTGTGAGGAATGCCAGGACAAGGGCAGAAGAACGAAGCACATGGGTGAAACAGAAGGATAATTGAAAGAACCGTTGGCCTCCTGAAGGCCTGGTTCCGGTGCCTCCATCTAACTGGAGGATCCCTGTGCTACTGACCCAAAAAGGTCTGCCAGATAATAGTGGCATGCTGTATGTTACACAACCTGGCCCTGAGAGGCCATGTGCCTTTTCTGCAGCAGGAGGAGGCTGGTAATGCCCGTGTGCCAGCAGTGGACACTGTGGACAGTGATAATGAGGAGGCAGAGGATGAGGATGAGGACAACAGAACATCAGTGTTCAGACAATACTTCCAATGACACACAGGTAGGACAGTGTTACTTCACATTTCAATGACATTTGTTTGAAATTCTGTGGCACTGACATGCTGATATTTCTCACTTCTATGCCCACTTACTGTTTCCTCATGTCAATTCATTTTGCAGATGTTGGTGACCTCACATATACTCCTGGTGTGAGCACTGCAGCCAGCTACAATGTATGCTCATTTTCACTACAGATGAATTGCAGTGTTTGTACCTGTTTCAATGAACGCATAATTGAAAATATGACATACTCCAGACTTCTGTTTTTTTCAAAGGGTGTCTATTGAAGTGCTAAAATATGGAGGGGCAAGTGCAATGGGATAGGATAATGATGGAGGAAAGTCCAGGGTATTGTTCCAGTCTGTTTGTAGCACAGGTGCACTGTCCAAGGGGACATAGGAAAGGAAGCAATGGCAGTTCAAGGTGGACAGGGTGACTGAGTGAGACACAAGAGTGACAATCAGGAGAGTCTCATTTCCTGGCGGGGGTCTTGGCAAGCGTCTCTGGCTTCTGCCTGGATTGCAGTTAATGTTTGCTGGGTGGTTCTCCTTCTGTAGGGGGAGGGGTGCTGGTGGCCTGTGAGTCCTGTGGCGGGGCCTCCTGGCCACTAGCGGCAGTGGAGGTGAAAGGCTGTTCAGATGTCTGGCTAGAGGCAGGGGCCCGCTGTTGTGTGACTGCCCCCCTCATAAAGTTGGCCATGTCTGCCAGCACCCCTGCCATGGAGATTAGGGTGTTGTTGATGGTCTGCAATTCCTCCCCTGGGTACTGTCCCTCCTGCAGCCGCCTGTTCTCCTGCACATTGTCCAGGATCTGGTCTATTGTGTCCTGGGAATTTTGGTAGGCTCCCATGATCTCTGCAAGTGCCTCCTGGAGAGTCGGTTCCCTGGGCCTGTCCTCCCCCTGGCGCACAGCAGTCCTCTTAGTTTCCCTGTTGTCCTGTGCCTCTGTCCCCTATACCGTGTGCCCACTGCCACTAACCCCAGGTCCCTGATTGTCTTGGGGGTGAGGTGTGGCCTGGGGTCCCTGTATAGGTGGACACACTGCTGATTGACGTGTCCCGGGGACAGAGGTGTGGGTACGCTGGGTGGGTGCTGTGGTGGTGTTTCCTGATGGGGGAGGCTCTGTGGTGGTCTGCGACTGGGCCTGGGTAACCGGCGGTCCAGACGTCACTGATGGGCCAGGTTGGTCA